>NC_091963.1:72452477-72787477 GCF_031021105.1 Erythrolamprus reginae
ACTATAATGCAACCAAAGTATTGGATTTCAGAAAAACAAATTTTAATGCAATGGGGGAATATTTAGAAAATGAATTAAAGGGGAGGGATAAAATGGCAGGAGCGAGCACCCAGTGGATTGTATTAAAAAAGGCCATCTTAAAAGCCACTGGACTGTATGTAAGACAAATAACTAAAGGTAAAAGGAAGAAGAAACCGCTATGGTTTAGCAATGATGTAAGGGCTATAGTCAATGAAAAAAAGGCTGCCTATAGGAGGTATAAAGAGTCTGGAAGTATAGTTGATAGGGAGGTGTATAAAATGAGACAGAAGGAGGCGAAACAGAAAATATATGCTGCTAAAGCCTCAAAAGAGGAAGAAATTGCCAAATCTGTAAAGAAGGGGGATAAAACCTTCTTCAGATATGTTAGTGATAAGAAGAAGAAAAACTGCGGCATCACGAAACTTAGTACCGGGAATAATACATGCATTAATGGGAATAAGGAGATCGCTGACCATTTCAATAGCTACTTCTGTTCAGTTTTCTCAAAAGACACCGTACAAAATAATACTATAGAGGGATATAGCATTGCTTCCAGCTGTACGGATTCAGCTCCAGTGATCTTAGAAGCTGATGTCTTAGAAGAACTTGAACGATTAAAGATAAATAAGGCAATGGGTCCAGATGGCATCCACCCCAGAGTTCTTAAAGAACTCAGATCTGTCATTACTACCCCCCTGACTGATTTGTTTAACCAATCCTTGTTAACAGGAGAAGTTCCTGAGGATTGGAGAATGGCCAGTGTTGTGCCTATTCACAAGAAGGGCAGTAGAGAAGAAGCTGGTAACTACAGGCCAGTTAGCTTGACATCAGTTGTAGTTAAAATGATGGAGACTCTACTCAAAAAGAGGATAAATCAGCACCTAAAAAACAATAACTTATTGGACCCAAATCAGCATGGCTTTACTGAAGGCAAATCATGTCAGACTAATCTCATTGATTTCTTTGACTATGTCACAAAGGTGTTGGATGAAGGTGGTGCCGTGGATATTGCCTACCTGGACTTCAGCAAAGCCTTTGATACGGTTCCACATAAAGAGCTGATAGATAAATTAGTGAAGATTGGACTTAATCCCTGGATAGTTCAATGGATTTGCAGCTGGCTGAAGCATAGACATCAGAGAGTTATTGTTAATGGCGAGTATTCTGAGCAGAGTCAGGTTACAAGCGGTGTGCCACAAGGGTCTGTTCTGGGTCCTATTCTTTTTAATATGTTTGTGAGTGACATAGGGGAAGGTTTGGTAGGGAAAGTTTGCCTATTTGCCGATGACTCTAAAGTGTGCAATAGGGTTGATATTCCTGGAGGGGTCTGTAATATGGTAAATGATTTAGCTTTACTAGATAAATGGTCAAAGCAATGGAAACTGCAGTTTAATGTTTCCAAATGTAAAATAATGCACTTGGGGAAAAGGAATCCTCAGTCTGAGTATTGTATTGGCAGTTCTGTGTTAGCAAATACTTCAAAAGAAAAGGATTTAGGGGTAATGATTTCTGACAGTCTCAAAATGGGTGAACAGTGCAGTCAGGCGGTAGGGAAAGCAAGTAGGATGCTTGGCTGCATAGCTAGAGGTATAACAAGCAGGAAGAGGGAGATTATGATCCCGCTATATAGAATGCTGGTGAGACCACATTTGGAATACTGTGTTCAGTTCTGGAGACCTCACTTACAAAAAGATATTGACAAAATTGAACGGGTCCAAAGACGGGCTACAAGAATGGTGGAAGGTCTTAAGCATAAAACGTATCAGGAAAGACTTAATGAACTCAATCTGTATAGTCTGGAGGACAGAAGGAAAAGGGGGGACATGATCGAAACATTTAAATATATTAAAGGGTTAAATAAGGTTCAGGAGGGAAGTGTTTTTAATAGGAAAGTGAACACAAGAACAAGGGGACACAATCTGAAGTTAGTTGGGGGAAAGATCAAAAGCAACATGAGAAAATATTATTTTACTGAAAGAGTAGTAGATCCTTGGAACAAACTTCCAGCCGACGTGATAGATAAATCCACAGTAACTGTATTTAAACATGCCTGGGATAAACATATATCCATCCTAAGATAAAATACAGAAAATAGTATAAGGGCAGACTAGATGGACCAGGAGGTCTTTTTCTGCCGTCAGACTTCTATGTTTCTATGTTTCTAATCCTCAGGGGAACTGAGCCTCCCATCTGCAGACCAGACAACCAATCTAGAGAGGTGTGCTGCCTCCCTGGAGCTAAAATCTCTGACATAACTGAAAACCTCACCAAAATACTCAAACCCACGGATTACTACCCACTATTGGTGATTCATGCGGGAATCAACGAGACAGGGAAAGACATGAACCAAATTATGAAAGACTATGACCACTTGGGCAACACAATCAGAAAAACAGGTGCTCAGGTTGTTTTTTCTTCCATCCTCCCCACTAGAGGACGACACCCCGCCAGGGAACGCAAAATCCCGCAGATAAATCACTGGCTTAAAGGATGGTGTCGCCATAAGAACTTTGGCTTCCTCGACCATGGCCTGCACTATCTCCAAGAAGGGCTTCTAGCAAGCGACGGGCTACACCTCACTAGAGCGGGGAAGAACCTCCTAGGCAACCGACTAGCCCAACTCATCAGGAGGGCTTTAAACTAGCTCTGAGAGGGGAGGGTGACCAAACTATACGACAAAACACTGAACAAAACAAGGAAGGGGAACGGGACAAGCCTACAAACAAACCTGAGAATAAAAAATTTCTACCTGCAAACAAACACAAACATCTAAAATGCCTGTACACAAATACACAAAGCTTGGGAAACAAACAGGATGAACTGGAATTATTAATACACGAGGGCCAATACGATCTAATTGGAATCACAGAAACCTGGTGGGACAAAACACACGCCTGGAACACACAGATAATGGGTTACAACCTCTTCAAGAAGAACAGGTCAAACAAGAAAGGAGGAGGTGTTGCACTATACATCAAAGACCACTACACTGCCACAGAACTACATCCATCCAAAGATGATAACCCCCTAGAAATCATATGGGTCAACATAAAAGAAAAAAAGAGCAACACCACAATCGGAGTAAACTACAGACCACCCAATCAAACAGACACAATGGACGACCTCTTCACATGCCAACTAACAGACATATGCAACAAACACAGCACGACAATAATGGGGGACTTCAACTACCCAGACATCAACTGGAAAACTAACTCAGCACCAAGCGGAAAGTCTGCCAAATTTCTTTCCAGTCTAGCTGACAACTTTCTAACCCAAAAAGTTGAAACAGGAACCAGAGGGAATGCTATATTAGACCTAATACTAACAAACAGGGAAGAAACAATAGAGGGAACAGAAGAAGAAGGGAAACTGGGAGAGCGCGACCACGTCATCCTCAAATTCAACATAGTGCAATCACTAGCTACTATACCCAACACCACTACAGTCCCAGACTTCAGAAAAGCGGACTTTAACAAGCTCAGAGCGAACCTTGAACAATGCCCCTGGAATGAACTCTTAGAAGGAAAAACCACTCAGGAAGCCTGGGCGATCCTAAAAAACAGCATCATAGACGCCCAAAACAACGCAATCCCCATGAAAAGGAAAAACAGGAAAACCAAAACTAAACCTGCATGGCTAAACAAAGCCCTCGCAGATGACATAAAAGGAAAAAAAGCTAAGTACAAACAATGGAAAGAAGGACTCATAACCAAAGCGGAATATCAGCAAACAGCCAGTTCCTGCAAACAAAAAATAAAAACTGCAAAGGCACAATATGAACAACACCTTGCAGCGGAAGTCAAAGACAACAAAAAAAGATTCTTCCAACACATCAACAATAAGAAGAAAATCAAAGAAACAATCATCACACTAAAAAACTAAGAGGGTAGAGAAATCACAGACAGCAATGACCAAGCACAGCTACTCAACGCCTACTTTGCATCAGTCTTCACACAAAAGGGAACCTCCCTCCAACCAATCTGCAATTTAACTGCAACAAACTGCCCCAGAACCGAACTCAACATAGACAAAAGCACAGTGAGGGACTACCTGAGGGAACTCAACGAATACAAATCACCAGGGCCAGACGGACTTCACCCCAAAGTCCTAAAAGAATTGGCAGACACCATAGCGGAACCACTCCTCCTCATCTACCAAATATCCTGGATCACTGGAGACCTACCGGAAGACTGGAAGCGAGCTGACGTAGTCCCCATCCACAAAAAAGGCAAAAAGACCGACCCAGGTAACTACAGACCAATCAGTCTGACCTCTATACCTGGAAAAATACTGGAGAAAATAATAAAAAAACAACTTACCCACTTCCTAGAAACAAACAAGATCATATCCAATAGCCAGCACGGATTCATCAGAAACAAATCATGCCAAACCAATCTCATATCATTTTTCAACACCATAACCAAGTCAGTTGACCAACGCAACTCAGTGGACCTCATATACTTGGACTTCAGCAAGGCTTTCGATAAAGTCGACCACAATCTCCTAATCCACAAACTAGAAAAAAATGGAGTAGATTACTACACATGTAGATGGATAAACAGTTGGCTGACCAACCGCACCGAACGAGTTGCCCTCAACGGCACCAAATCCACATGGAAAAAAGTAGACAGTGGAGTACCACAGGGCTCTGTCCTGGGTCCTGTATTCTTTAACATCTTCATCAACGACCTGGACAAGGGAATAAAAGGGGAACTAATAAAATTTGCAGATGACACCAAGCTGGCGGGGGTAGCCAACACCCTTGAGGACAGGCTCAGAGTACAAGAAGACCTAGACAGACTATCACAGTGGGCCCATACCAACAAAATGAGGTTCAACACCGACAAATGCAGAGTCCTCCATCTCAGCAAAAAGAACCCTAGACATACATACAGCCTGGGAGATACCCCACTCAGCAGTAGTGACTGCGAAAGAGATCTTGGAGTCTTGGTGGACAATCAACTAAACATGAGTCAGCAATGTGCAGCAGCAGCCAAAAAAGCCAACTCAATCCTAAGCTGCATCAACAGAGGAATACGCTCCAAGACCAGGGAAGTACTAATACCACTCTACTATGCCCTGGTCAGACCCCACCTGGAATACTGCATCCAATTTTGGTCACCTCACTACAAAAAAGACATCGAAACTCTGGAGAAGGTGCAAAAAAGAGCAACCAAAATGATTAGGGGACTCGAAACCAAGACTTACGAAGAGAGATTGAGAGAACTGGGCATGGACAGCCTAGAAAAAAGAAGGTCTAGAGGGAGACATGATAGCAGTTTACAGATACTTGAGGGGTTGCCACGGTGAGGAGGGGGTCTCTTTATTCCCCAGGGCACCAGAGGGCCGGACGAGGAACAATGGTTGGAAGCTGACCAAGGAGAGATTCAACCTGGAAATAAGGAAGAACTTCCTGACGGTCAGAGCGATCAACCAATGGAACTGCCTGCCAGGGGAGGTGGTGAACTCCCCAACTCTGGACACCTTCAACACATTTGGCTCGGGTGCTGTAGGGTTTCCTGCTCAGGCAGGGGGTTGGACTCGATGACCTAACGGTCCCTTTCAACTCTATTAATAAATAGATCAAAAAAAAAAAATAGAAAACACAATGGAGGATGACAGGCAGGACGAAGCGGGGTGGAGCAACGCGAGGCTCAAGCAGGCAGCTTCCGCGCGTTTCTTTCGGCGGAAGAGGAGGAGAGGGAGCGGATCGGGCGGGGGCAGTACCTTCTACTGCCGGCGCCTCCCCGCACCCCCCCCCGCAGGCTGGCAGGGGGATGGGGACTGCACGCCCATGGAAAAGGGCGCGCGGGGCGGTATTTTGGGGTGCGTGTGCACTCACGCGCGCAGCCTACAGAGAACAGTGGCATAGTCCCTTCCAAATACCATAGAATCCTCTTAACAGCCTTCAGTGATATTCCGTTAGCTCCTTGCTATACCGCACCAACTGATTAACACTAAAAGCAATATCAGGCCGTGACCAAAGTCCCAAATACGACAAGCTACCAACCAACGAATGGTACAGTTCTCTATCAACAGCCTTCCCTTCTGTATTTCCATGCACAAAGCTACTTTCCATTGCAGTCCTTGCAACTTTACAGCTCTCCATGTTATATTTTTTCAGTAGACTGTTAATTTTTCTAGCCCCCACTCTCCTTGCCTTCCATAAGAATTTGAAAACACACTTATGTTGTCAGTCTGGGGTCATTAGATCCCAGCCTCTGCCTAATGAATGTATTCAATGTGATACTATGTATGTGCGAGTTTGATTTTAAATGTTTAGCTTTTAAGATAATTTTTAACTTAACTATTCTATTAATTGGCTTACAAATATTTTATATATTGTATCTTTCTATCAAAATGTTGTAAACCGCCATGAGTCCACGAAGAGGGGCGACATATAAGTCCAACAAATAAATAAATAAATAAATAAATAAATAAATAAATAAATAAATTCATCACCATTCACTCCATAAATACACTAAAATACTCATTGGTCAGGGGGCTAGGATCTAATGGCCCCAGGCCTGGTGGCATAGATAGGTCTTTAAACATTTTTGGAAGGCAAGAAGGGTGGGGGCAATGTGAATCTCCAAGGGCAGCTGATTCCAGAGGGCTGGCCCCCCTCAGAGAAGGCTCTTATTTATTTATTTATTGGATTTGTATGCCGCCCCTCTCCACAGACTAGGGGCGGCTAACAACAGTGATAAAAAACAGCATGTAACAATCCAATACTAAAACAACTAAAGTATAAAACCAAACATACATACAAACATACCATGCATAAATTATAAAGGCTTAGGGGGAAATAATATCTCAGTTGCCCCATGCCTGACAGCAAAGGTGGGTTTTAAGAAGCTTATGAAAGGTGAGGATGGTGGGGGCAATTCTCATCTCTGGGGGAGTTGGTTCCAGAGGGCCAGGGCCACCACAGAGAAGGCTCTTCCCCTGGGTCCCGCCAAACGACATTGTTTAGTTGATGTGACCCGGAGAAGCCCCACACTGTGGGACTTAACTGGTCGCTGAGATTCGTGCAGCAGAAGGCGGTCCCTGAGATAATCTGGTCCGGTGCCATGAAGGGCTTTATAGGTCATAACCAACACTTTGAATTGTGACCGGAAACTAATCGGCAACCAATGCAGACTGTGGAGTGTTGGTGTAACATAGGCATATTTGGGGAAGCCCATGATTGCTCTTGCAGCTGCATTCTGCACGATCTGAAGTTTCTGAACACTTTTCAAAGGTAGCCCCATGTAGAGAGCATTACAGTAGTCGAGCCTTGAGGTGATGAGGACATGAGTGACTGTGAGCAGTGACTCTCGGTCCAAAGAGGGCCACAACTGGTGCACCAGGTGAACCAGGGCAAACGCCCCCCCTTGCCACAGTTGAAAGATGGTACTCTAACGTAAGCTGTGGATCGAGGAGGACGCCCAAGTTGTGAACCCTCTCTGAGGGGGTCAATGACTCACCCCCCAGGGTGATGGACGGACAGATAGAATTGTCCCTGGGACAATTGTTGAACCATGGAGCTCTACGGGGTCTAGTGCCGCGGAGGGGTTGCAACGGCGCAATTAGTTCAAGGGCCTCCGCTGGAACCTTGTTCCAGGCCTCAACCAGAGACTCTGCCAAATTGTGGACGAGTGTATCTGGAATAACCCCAAGCACCTTCTGAAAGCCCTCTGGATCCATCAGGCGTCTGGGGCGGAACAACCTAAACGGTTCTGCCTCCCTGCAGGGAAGGATTGGAGCCAGGAAGTCCAGCCACAGTAGAAAATTGTCTGACCAGCCTGATGCCATATCTGAAACCCGGCTGGGCATATTTCAGAGAGAGGAACTCCTCCCTCTGGGCCCAGCCAGTTACACATGCCAGGTCGGCCTCCTCATCCATGATCAAGTCCCGTCTCCTCCCCTAGACCCCACCAAACAACATTATCTGGTTGACAGGACCCTGAGGAGGCCGACTCTGTGGGACCTGACCGGGCACTGGGATTCATGCGGCAGAAGGCAGTCTTGAAGGTAATCTGACCCAATGCCATGTAGGGCTTTGTAGGTCATAACCAACACTTTGAAATGTGTCTGGAAATTAATCAGCAACCAGTGCAGTCCACAGAGTGATGGTGAAATATGGATATGCCTTGGAAAAATAGCCCCATGAAGAGAGCTTTGCAGTAGTCAAACCTCAAGGTGGTAAGGGTGTGAGTGACCATGAGCAAAGACTATCTGTCCAAATAGGGCCGCAACTGGTTCACCAAGCAAACCTGGGCAAACACCCCCTTGCCAAAGCTGAAAGATAGTCTTCTAAAGTCAGGTGTGGATCGAGGAGGATGCACAAGTTGCAGACACTCTCTGAGGGGGTCAATAATTCATCACATAGATCACAATAATTCACATAGATCATCTGGTCCGACTGATAGAGAAGGTTTAAGGTCATGTAATGCTTTTTCAACTTGGTCTTCAGTGAGGTCTACTTGGGTTAAGTTGTTGAGGGAGTTTGAGGTGCGACTGATGAAATTGGGGGATGAGCCATTGCTGTTAACAAAGACAGAGCCAAAGAAAGAGTTGAGGAGGTTGGCTTTGGATGAATCACCGTAGTATTCTTTGTTGTTGGGTCCTTTGAGAGGTGGGATGGGTCTAGAGTCTTTGAGTTTATTGTTGACAAAGTTGTAGAAAGCTCTATTAGATTTGGTGCGTAGGAGGTTTTCCTCTTGTTTGCTGTAGTAGTTAAGGCATTCTGCTTTTATTTGATTGCAAATACTTTTATATTGGCTTTTGAAGTTGGAAACTTGTCCTTTTTTGTTTTTCCTCCAGAGAGATTTTTTTTCTTGTTTGTAATTTTCTTATTGAGATGGGGAGGTTATTTTTTTGTTTATGGTACATGTTAGAGGTACATGAAGTCTGATGATAATTTTCATTTCGAGTAGGAATGTATTGTAGAGGCCATCAGCAGTGTAGCATTCAGAGAATAGAGTTTTCCAGTTTAATGTTGAGAGGTGGGCTTCAATGAGTTCATAGTTCGCTTTTTTGAAATTGAACTTTGGTGTATTATTTTGGTGGATCATAGTATGGCTTAGGTTGAGACTGAGGCTTATCATGCTGTGATCGCTGTTGGAAAATAGTTATGTTATTTGTAAGCCATATATTGCACTTTTGCTGTTGCAGAAGATGAGATCCAGACAGTTATCAAGTCTGGTATTGTTAGTTACTAGTTGGTCGAGTCCCAGATAGGTGACGGTATTATATATAGTAGAATGGATGGGTTCCATGCTCCATTCATTTAAGGACCAGTTAATGTGTGGTAGGTTGAGGTCTCCGAGGAAGATAATGGGGTATGGGCAGTTGGTTGCCCACGTTAGTAATGTGGATAATTTGTTAGCATATTCGATGTCGTAGTCTGAGGTTCTGTAGCAGAGTAAGAAGCAAACTGTGGTATTTAGGGATAAATCACAGACAATAGTTTCAGGTACCGATAAATCCTGTGCAACTTTGAGGATTTTTAGGTTCAGCGATTTTTTTGTAGAGTATAGCTACTCCACCTCCTCTGCGGGATTCACTGTCTGAGCGAAAAACATGGCAGTTTTTTCATGTGATAATGGAGTCTGGGTAGGAAGCATTTAGCCATGTTTCGCATATAAAAATTATATCAAAGTTGGAGGTGTCAAGTAGAAGGAGGAATTCAGACATCTTGTTGACTAAATTTCTAGCATTTAATAGTTTACATTTGAGATTGGTCTTGTGTTGGGGATTGGATTTGGGGTGGTTAGAGGAAGTAAGGGGCACACTTTCCTATTCTTTGTTTGAGGTGGTAGGGTTGTCCATTTGTTCTTGTGGGATGGTGATCTGGCAGGTGTCAGTTTGATGTTGTGAGGTGGTAGGTTGGAAGTCAGACCGGAAGATGTTGGGAGGATTATGGGTTTTGGATTTGATGCTTTCTGTGCGATAATCTATATAAAGGTTTGTTTCACCAAGTTCATAGCGTCTCTTGAGTTCTGCCCATAGTTCGCGAGAACGAATACGTTGGAGGAGAGAAAGATCTGGTCTGGATCTGAGTTTGTTGAAGGACTTGTTATTTCTGGCAATGTGGTTAATGGTCTTGATGAATTGCTGTTTTATTTGTTCATTTTTGCATACCACTTTGCAGACGCAGGGGGCTATTGAGCCATTGTTATACTTGTGCTCAGGTCCAATTCTGGTAACTTCCAAAATGTCTTCTTATTTATTTATTATTATTATTTATTGATCAGATTTGTATGCCGCCCCTCTCCGCAGACTCGGGGCGGCTCACAGCAATCGCCATACAATGTAAACAAATCCAATATTTAAATTAATTTTAAAACACCACAAGTTAAAACCAATCATACACACTAGCATACCATACATACATTTTATAAGCCTAGGGGGAAGGAACATGTCAATTCCCCCATGCCTGACGACAGAGGTGGGTTTTAAGGAGCTTACGAAAGGCTAGGAGGGTGGGGGCAACTCTGATATCTGGGGGGAGTTGATTCCAAAGGGTCGGGGCCGCCACAGAGAAGGCTCTTCCCCTGGGTCCCGCCAAACGACATTGTTTAGTTGACGGGACCCGGAGAAGGCCAACTCTGTGGAACCTAACTGGTCGCTGGGATTCGTGCGGCAGAAGGCGGTCCCGGAGATATTCTGGTCCGGTGCCATGAAGGGCTTTATAGGTCATAACCAACACTTTGAATTGTGACCGGAAACTGATCGGCAACCAATGCAGACTGCGGAGTGTTGGTGTGACATGGGCAAATTTAGGAAAGCCCATGATAGCTCTCGCAGCTGCATTCTGCACGATCTGAAGTTTCCGAACACTTTTCAAAGGTAGCCCCATGTAGAGAGCATTACAGTAGTCGAGCCTCGAGGTGATGAGGGCATGAGTGACTGTGAGCAGTGACTCCCGGTCCAAATATGGCCGCAACTGGTGCACCAGGCGAACCTGGGCAAACGCCCCCCTCGCCACAGCTGAAACATGTTTCTCTAATGTGAGCTGTGGATCGAGGAGGATGCCCAAGTTGTGAACCCTCTCTGAGGGGGTTAGTGTCTTCCCCCCCAGGGTGATGGACGGACAGATGGAATTGTCCTTGGGAGGCAAAACCCACATCCACTCCGTCTTATCCGGGTTGAGTTTGAGTCTGTTGACACCCATCCAGACCCCAACAGCCTCCAGGCACCGACACATCACTTCCACTGCTTCGCCGACTGGACACGGGGTGGAGATGTAAAGCTGGGTATCATCTGCATACTGATGATACCTCACCCCATGCCCTTGGATGATCTCACCCAGCGGTTTCATGTAGATATTAAATAGTAGGGGGGAGAGGACCGACCCCTGAGGCACCCCACAAGGGAGTAACCTAGAGGTCGACCTCTGACCCCCCACTAACACCGACTGCGACCGACCAGAGAGGTAGGAAGAGAACCACTGAAGGACAGTGCCTCCCACTCCCAACCCCTCCAGCCGGTGCAGAAGGATACCATGGTCGATGGTATCGAAAGCTGCTGAGAGGTCAAGAAGCACCAGGACAGAGGATAAACCCCTGTCCCGGGCCCGCCAGAGATCATCCATCAGCGCGACCAAAGCAGTTTCCATGCTGTAGCCGGGCCTGAATCCTGACTGCTGAGGACCTAGATAATCGGCTTCTTCCAAGGACCGCTAGAGTTGGAGCGCCACCACCTTCTCAACAACCTTCCCCATAAAGGGAAGGTTGGAGACTGGTCGATAGTTGTTGAGAATGGCTGGGTCCAGGGAAGTGCCTCCTTGTAGGGATCCGTGAAGGACCCCCTCCCCAAAGAAGCGTTGACAATCTCCTGGACCCAGCTCCGTGTCACCTCCCTGCTGGCCGAAACCAGCCAGGAGGGACACGGATCCAGTAAACAGGTGGCGGAACTCACAGCTCCAATGGCCTTGTCCGCTTCATCAGGTGTCACCAGATCAAACTCTTCCCAGACAGGTGGACAAGTACGTGCCCCAGTCACCTCAACTGACTCGTTGTCAGTCGACTCTGTATTCCAATTAGAGTCGAGGTCCGCTCGGATCCGAGCGATTTTATCAGTGAAAAACGTGTTAAAATCCTCGGCACTACTCTGCAAGGGCTCCCCAACTCCCCCCTATTTAAGAAGGGAGCGGGTCACCCTAAACAGAGCGGTCGGGCGGGATTCCGCTGATGCAATCAAGGCGGAATGATACGCGCATCTTGCCGCCTTGAGCGCCACTTTGTAAGTCTTAACATGTGCTCTTACAAGTGTTCGATCGGGCAATTGTTTGTGCATGTGAGTGATGGAGGTGGATGATATTTCTTATTTTTGTTGGTGGGTGGTGGAGTGTTGAGTGGTATTTTGTCGGGTGGATTTGGATTAATCAGTGTTTGGATATTTTTCTCCATGGATGAGAGTCTTGATTCAATACTTTCTGTGAATGCTTGTTGGGTTTTGATGGGTTCTTTTAAGGTGTTAATCTCATCAGACAAACTGCTGAGTATATTTAGCTTGGGGGTGCAGGATGAGCACATATAAAGAAATGAAGAGTTTGCTTTTAGAATGGTGGCAATATGTTTAGAAATATTGAGGCAGTTGTTATGAGCAGACTGATTGCAAGTCTGGTATTTTATGAAACCATTATGATCATTGTTAATGTCATTGCATTTAAAGCATTGATTGTTGAGATTATCAATTGTTGCTTGTTGTTGTATATTGTTTTTTTTAATTGGCATTTCTGCTTTGAGATTCAGTGTATGAAGGGAGAGGCAATGGAATGGAGTAGAAAGTGTGATGTTTTCAGATGCTTGAGAATTTAGGCTTCTTCTTTGATGTACCCTGCCTGGGTTTATGGCTTCCTGCTCTGTGGGCCTCTTTACGATCTGGTTGTCATGGTGATACTTAACAACTTCACTTAAGCAGTTTGTAACTTTAAGAGAGAGGCAAATAGTTGAAACAGGCAAGAACAATGGCTTTCAAATGTACAGTACCCCCCCTTCCTTCACAGCCAGTACTTTGAGATTTTTGGGTCTCCCTTTTGAATGGAGCACTTACAGGTCCTTTTGTTGTTAACAAGACTCCTGGCGCTTGTTCAAAAGATTATGGCTTGGTCTGTTTTTCAAAGGATAGAAGGTTGGAGGGCTGTTACAGCTAGATAGCTCTCCCACACACTTTCCGGTAACATTTTAAGGGTTATTCACCTCGTTCCCTGGTCTCTCTCTTGGCTTACAAGCTTCAAATGGCTCCAAGCCTTGGTTAGTAGCTCGGCTGGTGGCAGGGTAAGCTGGGTTCTGCAGGGGGTTTGGGCTGATGGCAAGAAGTTTGATGGTGCTAGGGTGCTGGAGGTCCTGGGGTGCGCTGGGCAGATTGAGGCTTTGTGGTGTTCAATGGACAGCAGCGATCAATCACTTACAGTTTGATGTCTTGCCTTTGTTCAATATGTTTCGGATTCCTTGTGGAACCTTCTCTTCTCTTCTCTGCTCTGCTCTCCCAGAAATGCTGATCGAAATTGTTTTTAAGATATTTATATTCAATAAAAATTATTTTTAAAAAGAAAGAAAAGGAAGGCGAGGAGCTGGCCTTGCCTGGATTGCCCGATCCCCATGAACTTTTTCCTGGGATGAATGACAGCCATTGTATGCACATCTTGTCGACCTGATCACCACTTTGTAAATCTCCATATGAGCTTTTACATGTTTGGTCAGATTTGGATCTGATTTTCCTCCAACACTTCTCTAGTCCTCTCTTCTGACATTTCATCCCCGATAGTTCCTTGGTAAACCAAGGAGATCTCCAGGTTCTGTTGCCACAGAGAGGTCACAAAAGCGCAATTCAGTCTAGAGCCTCCATCGCAGCTGTGTTCCAGGCTGCAGCAAGAGACTCTGCCAAACTGTGTACAAGTGAATCAGGCAGAACCCCAATTGCCCTTTGAAAACCTTCTGGATCCATCAGGCATCTGGGGCAGGACCTCCTAATCAGTTCCGCCTCCCTGTGGGGGAGGAGTGGAACCTTACAATCAAGCCAGCATAGAAAATGATTTGACCATGACAAAGGCAAAATCTCTAAGGCCCTTAATCTCTGATCATTACTCAACTGCCCTGAGAGGAATACCATGTCTTGAGTGTGCTCCCCCTCATGAGTTGGGTCCCAAATTACTTGAGTCAGGTCCATGATTGCTATGGTGGCCATGAACTCCTGCACCAACCCAGAGGATTCTCTGACTTGGGTAGAAAAGAGGAAGCAAAAATAATGTTAAATAACTGCAAAAATATAAAATGGCTATTGTTGAAACTAAATATAAGAAAATATATACAAAGCAAAAAGGCTTCACATAAGACTGAATAAAACTGTTGGTTCCGAGCATCATAAAATAACATATGAGATACAGTATAAGAAATAGCTGTCAAGATAGACAGCAGGGGTGCGTGTGTGTTATATGTTTCTTTTTTCTTTTTCTTATCTCGCTTCTTTCTGTCTCTATTGTTGTCTGTGTAAGATGTTTGTCTGATTTAAAACAATGTACAATACAAGATTAATGTAAATAAGTATGAAAACAGATGCTAAATACTATGTACTGTCTTTTTAAATGTATATATTTTCAATAATTTAATTTTTTTTTTAAAAAAGAACATTGTTATTCATTTAACTATATTATATATTTTATTTGTGACCCAAACCAATTCCTTTTTCAGCCCAGACAAGCCAAAAGGTTGAACACTCATGATTTATAGCTTACTGTTGGCTACTACTATTGGAGACTGCAGCAAAACATTTCAGCAGGAAAGCTAGGCGGTGTTTATCAACTGGCACACAAACAAACCTTTGCTTTTCCTTCTTTGCTCCATTGATCTTTCAATCTTTCCTCTGTAACATACAGTATCCTATAACACATTTAAAATGTTTACAAATATATTGACTTAAAGTATCAGTTTATAATGGCTGGAAATCGTGTTTAGCTGTTTTTGACATAAAAATATTTATCTCATTTGCAAATCAAATACAGTAGTACCTCTACTTAAGAACTTAATTAGTTCCATGACCAGGTTCTTAAGTAGAAAAGTTTGTAAGTAGGAGCAATTTTCCCCATAGGAATCAATGTAAAAGCAAATAATGCGTGCAAATCCATTAGGAAAGAAATAAAAACTCGAAATGTGGATGGGAGGAGGAAAAGGAGGAAGAAGAGGAGGAGGACAGTCACTGCCCAGAGCGAAGGGAGCGTTTCTTTTCTCTGGGTGCTGGCAGAGGTTTATTCCCTCTCCAAGTGCCCAGAGAAAGGAAAATGCTTTGTTTGCTCGGGACTGCCAAAGCCTCCTTTAGTGCCACTGAAAGGCTCCTCTGGCAACCCAGAAAAGCCTGAGATGGCCGTGATTAAAGGGCGAATGGCAGGAAACTGACCATGCCTTTGTGCCGCTCTCAAATTTCCTGGGAAGTTTTTCCGGGCTCGGGTTCTTAAGTAGAAAATGGTTCCTAAGAAGAGGCAAAAAAATCTTGAACACCCGGTTCTTATTTAGAAAAGTTCTTAAGTAGAGGCGTTCTTAGGTAGAGGTACCACTGTATAAATAAGAAATATTCTTTATGATGTCAAATGAAGAAGAAAAATAAACTGATTATACAGGAAAAGATGACTATGGATAAAAATGTAGCAATGTCCATTGTGACATCACAATTAAAATCTATAGAATTTTCCATTTATACATCAACACAGGCAAGTATGTAAATAATGCAGTTTGTGTCATGAAGTCACAATGCACATTTTGTCATTTGTCACTTCTTCTCTGTACACATATACCCATTCTTATGGAAATGTTTAGACAGTTTCCACAATCTTTGTATCCTCTAAATATGTGGAGTTCAAGTACCAAAATTATTAGCAATGCTCATGCTAAGAATTGTGAGACACCAACTAGAGGGGAGAATATTCTAGATTTAGTTTTTACAAATGGGAATGTACAAATGGGTTTCAGAGGTCAAGGTGGGAGAAAATTTAGGTTGCAGTGACCATCTATGTTTGTGGTTTGATGTAAAAACTGATTGTGAGCAATCCTATACTGCAACCAAAGTATTGGATTTCAGAAAAACAAATTTTAATGCAATGGGGGAATATTTAAATAATGAATTAAAGGGGAGGGATAAAATGGCAGGAGCGAGCACCCAGTGGACTGTATTAAAAAAGGCCATCTTAAAAGCCACAAGACTTTATGTAAAGCAAATAACTAAAGGTAAAAGGAAGAAGAAACCGCTATGGTTTAGCAATGATGTAAGGGCTATAGTCAATGAAAAAAAGGCTGCCTATAGGAGGTATAAAGAGTCTGGAAGTATAGCTGATAGAGAGGTGTATAAAATGAGACAGAAGGAGGCGAAACAGATAATATATGCTGCTAAAGCCTCAAAAGAGGAAGAAATAGCAAAATCTGTAAAGAAGGGGGATAAAACCTTCTTCAGATATATTAGTGATAGGAAGAAGAAAAACTGCAGCATTACAAAGCTTAGTACCGGGAATAATACATGCATTGAAGGGAATAAGGAGATCGCTGACCATTTCAATAGCTACTTCTGTTCAGTTTTCTCAAAAAACACCTTACAAAATAATACTATAAAGGGATATAGCATTGCTTCCAGCTGTACGGATTCAGCTCCAGTGATCTTAGAAGCTGATGTCTTAGAAGAACTTGAATGATTGAGGATAAATAAGGCAATGGGTCCAGATGGCATCCACCCCAGAGTTCTTAAAGAACTCAGATCTGTCATTGCTACCCCCCTGACTGATTTTTTAACCAATCCCTGTTAACAGGAGATGTTCCTGAGGATTGGAGAATGGCCAGTGTTGTGCCTATCCACAAGAAGGGCAGTAGAGAAGAAGCTGGTAACTACAGGCCAGTTAGCTTGACATCAGTTGTAGTTAAAATGATGGAGACTCTACTCAAAAAGAGGATAAATCAGCACCTAAAAAACAATAACTTATTGGACCCAAATCAGCATGGCTTTACTGAAGGCAAATCATATCAGACTAATCTCATTGATTTCTTTGACTATGTCACAAAGGTGTTGGATCAAGGTGGTGCCATGGATATTGCCTATCTGGACTTCAACAAAGCCTTTGATACGGTTCCACATAAAGAGCTGATAGATAAATTAGTGAATATTGGACTTAATCCCTGGAAAGTTAAGTGGATTTCAAGCTGGCTGAAGCATAGACATCAGAGAGTTATTGTTAATGGTGAGTATTCTGAGCAGAGACAGGTTACAAGCGGTGTGCCACAAGGGTCTGCTCTGGGTCCTATTCTTTTTAATATGTTTGTGAGTGACATAGGGGAAGGTCTGGTAGGGAAGGTTTGCCTATTTGCCGATGACTCTAAAGTGTGCAATAGGGTTGATATTCCTGGAGGAGTCTGTAATATGGTAAATGATTTAGCTTTACTAGATAAATGGTCAAAGCAATGGAAACTGCAGTTTAATGTTTCCAAATGTAAAATAATGCACTTGGGGAAAAGGAATCCTCAATCTGAGTATTGCATTGGCAGTTCTGTGTTAGCAAAAACTTCAGAAGAGAAGGATTTAGGGGTAGTGATTTCTGACAGTCTCAAAATGGGTGAGCAGTGTGGTCGGGCGGTAGGAAAGGCAAGTAGGATGCTTGGCTGCATAGCTAGAGGTATAACAAGCAGGAAGAGGGAGATTTTGATCCCCTTATATAGAGTGCTGGTGAGACCACATTTGGAGTACTGTGTTCAGTTCTGGAGACCTCACCTACAAAAAGATATTGACAAAATTGAAAGGGTCCAAAGATGGGCTACAAGAATGGTGGAAGGTCTTAAGTATAAAATGTATCAGGAAAGACTTAATGAACTCAATCTGTATAGTCTGGAGGACAGAAGGAAAAGGGGGGACATGATCGAAACATTTAAATATGTTAAAGGGTTAAATAGGGTTCATGAGGGAAGTGTTTTTAACAGGAAAGTGAACACAAGAACAAGGGGACACAATCTGAAGTTAGTTGGGGGAAAGATCAAAGGCAACATGAGAAAATATTATTTTACTGAAAGAGTAGTAGATCCTTGGAACAAACTTCCAGCAGACATGGTTGGTAAATCCACAGTAACCGAATTTAAACATGCCTGGGATAAACATATATCCATTGTAAGATAAAATACAGGAAATAGTATAAGGGCAGACTAGAGGGACCAGGAGGTCTTTTTCTGCCGTCAGTCTTCTATGTTTCTATGTTTCTACAGTTCATTGTTCATCATGGAAGATTGTTTGAATTCTAAAAAGGAATATACATCTGAATATACATCTATCTGCTGAATTAGGCTTGATGTCTCTTTCTTTTCTGGGAATGGAGATTATCATTTTTGACAGCTACACAATAGAGGGGCAGAAGTGTCTTTCAGTTCTAGCAAAATCAATGGAAAAAAGCAGATTTCTTAATGACCATGTGGTTTACTCAACAACTGCAGTTATTCACTTAACCTTTCAAATGGTCATAAAAGTAGGTATGACTCACTTAACAACTTCCTTTTAACAATGAAAATCCTAGTTCCAGGTGTGGTCATAAATCAAGGATTACTTGTAGTTGAGGATTTTCTTCTCATTCTTCTTTTTAACTAAGAGCTAAAATATTGAAGAAAAAAGGGGGAGATTTTGTCAGGCCCATTTAGGGACAATGTTTTTGGTAGAAAGCATGACACCAGATGCTGTTTTTTAGCCGATACATTTGCTACCCCAGTGTAATACAAAATTTAATGAAAAAGAGGATTACCTATATTCAGAACCTTTTGTCTTCTCCCAGTGTGGCTTTTAAATCAGTGGGTTAATTTAGTGTGCCTTATGCAACACTGAAGCACCAAGTGTGGTAATAAGAAAATTAAGCTTTCAATTTAATAGACTATTAATGAATAGCTGTTTTAGAAACATAGAAACATAGAAGACTGACGGCAGAAAAAGACCTCATGATCCATCTAGTCTGCCCTTATACTATTTTCTGTATTTTATCTTAGGATGGATATGTGTTTATCCCAGGCATGTTTAAATTCAGTTACTGTGGATTTATCTACCACGTCTGCTGGAAGTTTGTTCCAAGGATCTACTACTCTTTCAGTAAAATAATATTTTCTCATGTTGCTTTTGATCTTTCCCCCAACTAACTTCAGATTGTGTCCCCTTGTTCTTGTGTTCACTTTCCTATTAAAAACACTTCCCTCCTGGACCTTATTTAGCCCTTTAACATATTTAAATGTTTCGATCATGTCCCCCCTTTTCCTTCTGTCTTCCAGACTATACAGATTGAGTTCATTAAGTCTTTCCTGATACGTTTTATGCTTAAGACCTTCCACCTTTCTTGTAGCCCGTCTTTGGACCCATTCAATTTTGTCAATATCTTTTTGTAGGTGAGGTCTCCAGAACTGAACACAGTATTCCAAATGTGGTCTCACCAGCACTTTTGTTCCCTAGCTAGAGAGGGAAGTGCTTTCTGGAGAACATGTATAAGTAAGGATTGTGAAGTGTGAAACAGCTGTGTTAAAATAAATAATGTGCACACTTAAAATTAGAAAAATGCATATAAAATAGTGTCAAAATAGATTTTCATACATTTTGAGTGCTACATGTACATGAAGGACAAGGATGGCAAATGATTCCAAGACAAACAGAAGATCCTACAATGATGACAAGATCATTTCAATGAAATCTCCAACATTGAATTTCCACATCTACAAATTCCAGGTGGCACACCAACCAATGTTCCCTCTGATTTTTTTTCAGCGTGGGCGGAAAAGTATAGTGTCTGAGTGGCAGTCCCCTTAGGACTGGGCGACATAGAAGTATAAATGAATGAATGAATGAATGAATGAATGAATGAATGAATGAATAAATAAATAAATAAATAAATCCCTTTTTTTAATTAAAAGAAACTAATAATAAAACAAAACCAAAATCTATTACTATTAAAACTAAAACAACCAGCAAAACCAAAAACATAACTATTAATAAAAACAGGCGAGGGCTGGGGGGTTTTTTCTCTGTTATTATTTAAGTGCTTTTACCATATGCTTTAAATCAAGAGTCACTTCTCTTTATGTTTCTCTCTCTTTCCTGTCATTCTCTGCCTCAATCATTTTCTCATTTCTTTTTTCTCCCTTTTTTTCTATCATTTCTCTCAATCTCTCTTCCTTCCACTCTTCTCTCTCTCTCTCTTGCTTTCTCTCTCTCTCTCTTGCTTTCTTCCTCTCTCACACTCTCTCTCACTCTCTTCCTTCCTCTCTCCTCTCTCTCTTTCTTTCTTGCTCTCTCTCACTCTCTCTCTTTCTTCCTATCTTCTCTCTCTCTCTTTCTCTCTCTCTTTCTTTCTTTCTCTCTCTTTCTCTCTCCCCTTTTGCTCTCTCTCTTTTTCTCCCTTTCTGTCTCCCTTTCTCCTTTCTATCTCTCTATATATCTCTCTTGTTCTCTTTCTCTCTCTGGTTTTCTCTCTATCTCTTGCTTTCTCTCTCTCTCACACACACACACACTTTCTCTCTCTTTTTTTCTCTCTCTCTTGTTACCTCTCTTTCACCCCCCTCTTTCTCTCTCTCTTTCTCATTTTCTCTATCTTGCTCTGTCTGTTGCTCTCTCTCTCTCTCTCTCTCTCTCTTGTTCTCTCTTTCTCTCTCTTCCTTTCTTCTCTGCAGAGACCAGCGAAGGTTTTTCTTAGTTTGAATGTTCTGGGCGTGCTGGCAGTGGGTTGGGAGCGCACGCGCACCCGACATTCAAACTAACCTTCGCCGGCCTCCGCTATGAGAAGAATGCCTGCCCCTCCTCTCCTGCAGCCCCTTTGCTGACAGCCGGGACAAAAGCGCTCTCAGCGAAGGGACTGCGAGAGGGGTGGGGCGTGCATTTCCAAAGCATTCGGAGCAGCTAGCAGCCAGATCAGGAGGATGAGAAGCCGCAGCCGCCACCACCGCAGGAGGAGCCATGCCCCAAGGCGGGAAGCGGAGGAGGAGAAAGAGGGGCAGATCGGGCAGTTGGGCAGGGGCAGCGGCGAGAAGCCAGGGGCGCGAGGGGGCCAGAGGTGCTGGGGGGCAGGGGCAGCCACATCTCCTTGCACAGCCTTGGAAAAGGGTGCGCAGGGAGTGTGTTGGAGTGCACAGGCATGCGGGCGCGCACCTTAGAGGGTACTGTGACACCAACCCATGTACTCATTCCACTTATAACTGAGGAAGAAGTCAACAATGCTGGACAGAATGAAGAACTTGAAGGCCCCTGGACCTGATAATCTGCCCATAGACTTCTGGAAACTAAAGGAAGTATGAGATACAGAGATACCTTAGCTGACTGAATTCTCCAATGCTGTAATTAACATTGGCCATGTACCAACTGATTAGTCAACAAGTTCCCAACATTTCCTATCTTCAAGAACAAGGATGACTCAGTTGACTCTGACAACTATCAGCAATTCATCTTCTGTCTCACACTTTTAAGATCTTTGAGAGAATCCTTGATCAACACTTTCGCAGCATCACCCAACTCACCATCAACCAATGCAACTTTGTTAAAGGATGTGGAATAAGTGATGCCATCTTTGCATCCCATCAGCTCATAGAGAAACATCATATCAGAATGTGCACAGTGTGACTATGTGAGACAACCTGGGAGCAAATACAGTAAACAGAAATTTGTATTTAAATAGTGATTTTATCTACAAAGTATATACACATACACATACTTTAGTCAGACCTCAAACAAACACCAATCAGCAATTACAGCACGGAAGCACACACACACACACACACACACACACAGAGAGAGAGAGAGAGAGAGAGAGAGAGAGAGAGATATGCCCCATCAGGGCCTCTTCTTATTACAGGCTCTTAAAGTGATATCAACCCAAAAATCTTGCTGACTTATTCCTATATTATATCATTGTAGCAACTAGTCAGCTCTTAAATCATTACCCTGACACTCCTCCCATTTAAAGCTGAACAGCTGTTAATGCAAATGCTTTAACATATTCCTGATGCTTGTCTACATTTTTCCTTTTTGTGTAAATCCCCGCACAATTAAACTTGCCTTACACTGCAGTTCATTATTGTGTAACATCTTCTTTTTATATATTTATTTACTACACCCCACTGCCTTTTGTCCTTCTGTTATCTTATGGGTGTAAAAACCTAATGCATGTTCCTAGACTCCATTTCACTGCCAACAGCTTCACTGTTTAAACAGTCTCAGCTGCTCTGCTTGCATCTTGAGATGTTGCAGATGTTGGCCTGGGTTGAGTATTATCTCTTTCCTTTCGTAGTTGCCTTTCAATTCATTTCTGTTCATCATTGTTAAGTCTCTCTCTTGCATAGACTCTAGGCTAGTCACAAGAATGTCCCATGAAGTGTCTAATGAACTGAGCACCACATATACCTTGTGTGCCTCAGTAAACATAATTATTTCCTCTAACTCCAGGAATGTCTTTCTCATAGCTTGCAGATGTATGGACATAATCTCTCCAGGCTTCAGTTGTGTTTTATACAATGTCCTTGTCAGCAACACTTTATGAAGACCTAATTATTGGGGGCAATATGCTGACTCTCTAAAGTGGTATATAAGTCTAAGTGCTATTGCTACTGCCCACAGTTTCTCTAATATACATACTGTGCAATACCTCCCAGCACTCTTTCACAGACTGGCGACCCCTCACCAGGGGTAAAATTGAGCAGGTTCTGGAGAACTGGTAGCAGAAATTTTAAATAGTTTGGAAAAGTGGTAGTGGGAACTTTGAGTTGTTTGGAGAACTGGCAAACACCACCTCTGGCTGGCCCCAGAGTGGAGTGATGTTGTGGTTGGATCACATCCAGCTCCTTTGGTCATGGACTTTGGGGAGAATAAACTGGGTCCATCTGGCAGTGTTCCCTCTAATTTTTTTTTTGGGGGGGTGCGGAAAAGTATAGTGTCTGAGTGGCAGTCCCTTCGGGACTGGGCGGCACAGAAATAATAAATAAATAAATAAATAAATACATCAGTACATCAGTACATCAGTACATCAGTACATCAGTACATCAGTACATCAGTACATCAGTACATCAGTACATCAGTACATCAGTACATCAATACATCAATACATCAATAAATCAACAAACAAACAAACAAATAAATAAATTAAAAACCCACCCTGTTTTGCCTCAGAGAATTTCAAAATAAAATACTGTACTGTGTGTCTATAACAGTGAGCTCATAATAGGGCAACTCTATCAATATCAAAATGCCACTTAAATAGTTGAGCTAGTTTCAAACTAGATTTTGATTTTCTTTCTCTCTTCCTTACTCCCATTCTTTTCCTTTCTCTTTTCCTTCCTCTCTTTTTTCTATCTGTTTCTCTCTCTTCCTCTCTCTCTCCTTCCCTCTCATTCTTTCCCTCTCGGCTTCTGGGCAGGTTTGGAAAACTCTGAGTTGATGATGATTTTTAAGTGAGCGATTGCTCACTGCTCAGCTTAGAGGGAACTATGCCATCTGGGTAACATAGGCCAGAGTGTTTATCAGAGGAATCGGAAAGTGAGAGTGAGGGAGAGTTAGGGCCTAGGGATCCTCCAAAGGCTGCAGATCCCCACCAGCTGTAGTAATGATGGAATCAGATGAGGAGGGGGATATTGTGGACCCCATATTAGATGCTAGAATCAGAAAAATGCAAGGGATTCCATGCAGAAGAATGCACCCTGGGCTATGCTTAATAGCAATCCCTTGTTCCGGATATGTGAGCTCAACCCAGGGTACTGGTGATGAGTATAATCCTGGCCCTGGGCTCAGGCTGCTGCTACTCAATGCCAGCATACAGTGGTGAAAGCAAAAGAAAGTACACACCTTTATCAAATCTGCATGGTCAATGGCTATTTGATGGAATTCATCCAATGATGCATTACACCCACAGCCCAGCAGACTATTAGAAACATAGAAACATAGAAGATTGATGGCAGAAAAAAGACCTCATGGTCCATCTAGTCTGCCCTTATACTATTTCCTGTATTTTATCTTAGGATGAATATATGTTTATCCCAGGCATGTTTAAATTCAATTACTGTGGATTTACCAACCACGTCTGCTGGAAGTTTGTTCCAAGCATATATTAATCTTTCAGTAAAATAATATTTTCTCACATTACTTCTAATCTTTTCCCCTAACTAGTCTCTGATTCTGCCCCCTTGTTCTTGTGTTCACTTTCCTATTAAAAACATTTCTCTCCTGAACCTTATTTAACACTTTAACATATTTAAGTGTTTCTATGATGTCCCCCCTTTCTCTTCTGTCCTCCAGACTAAAGATAAATAAGGCAATGGGCCCAGATGGCATCCACCTCAGAGTTCTTAAAGAACTCAGATAATGTGATTGCTACACCCCTGACTGATTTGTTTAACCAATCCCTTTTAACCTTCATCCACATATTTTTCCATTGTTCATATAAGAGTTTCTTGCAAAATTGTTAAAAAGTTAAATCCAGAAAGCACACAGAAAATTAAATCCAGAAAGTATACACAGATGCAGCAAGATTCATTAATTTCTTTATATACACAATAAATACAGAGCAGAAAAAGTCCAAACTTTCATTTTAGAGCTGAGCACAGAGATTAAACCATGCCCAGATTCCTTCCTTAAATTTCTGTTTCCAAAAACAATCTCCATTGGCTGATCTATTGCCATGCTTATTCATTGGTTGACCTTGTTGCTATGTCCTCCCAATTATGACACTCCTCCCTTCATGACTGGAATAGACATAAATCCAGTTAATATTCTTCCCATGGTGCACTTCACCCATTGGCTTGGTTATTATGTCTGTCAGGTTGCCCTCTGAAGAACAGTGAAGCAAGCTAATCGATGTGCTTTGGACGACTTCCCTGATATTACAATATTTAATGTCCATATGCTTGCTTCTATTCTTTACTCTGTTACCTGTTAAATTTTAATGCAGGAAGTATTATCCCGTAACAGCTGTATATACCAAGTTGTTGTGGTTGGCTCACAGCCAGGTCCTCTGGCCACGGAGTTTGAGCCTGATGAACTGGGGCCATCTGGGCATGGTCAGACAGCGAGCCAGAGGAAGAGGAACAGAACACAAGTTACCTATGAACAAAGTTTAGACAAAGCAATAAGTTCTGCCTCCACAGTAGAAATGATAACAGTTGTTTGTTTCCTGGACTTGGAACCAATTAACATCTCCCCCCAAACTATACTATAACACCATAATTAGATTTTCTGATTCTTACATTATTTGCATAATCACTAACAACATAGCATTTCAATTTTAATTATTTAGAGACCTGTATTTGAAGACCCAAATTTACAGTTCCCTTCAAATACCCGAGAATCCCTTTTACACCCATCCAATGCAATTGCATTGGTGCAGCAGTAAAGCAACTCAAAATACTTACTGCACAAGCTATGTCTGGTCTGGACTACTGTGACAAATATAACAGGTTCCCTATTCCTGACTGATATATCTCTTGATCATAAACTTCACTTTCGTACTCTCCTAAACTGTTATGAAAATCTATGCTCATAAGTGTTGGAGCAGTATTACAATCTTTCATGTTATGTCTCTCCAACAACTGTTCAATTTTTCTTCTTTCACTGAGAACATAACCATCTTTCTCACCAAGATAATTTTGTATTTTTCTCAAATTCGTTAGTTCAAATTTCTTCTCCAACTTATTAGCAAATTCTTTTACCTGTGATACATCTTTTGCAATGAAACAAAGATCATTCACATCATCCACAAAGGTGTAGCTGACAACCCCCATTTTCTAACTTTCTAGTGTATATGCAACCATCATCCTTCCAACTCTTGAACCCAAGATGCAGTATCTAAACATATATTCCAATTCCTGCCTGACTGCTTCAGCCCATAAATGGCCTTGTTCAATTTATAAACCATGTTAAGTTTTTTACTTTCATATCCTGGTGCTTGAAACATGTACATTTCTTCCTCTAATTCTGCATTGAGGAATGGGGTGGTTATCACAAAATGCCACCTTTTATGGTCACGTGCTGCTGCCAATGCCTGTGCCAATCTGCTGCTCTCAATCTTTACAGTTGGCGTGAATATCTTATCATAGTGCACATTTTTCAACTGTGAAAAATGTGGTGCCATTAACCTTGCTTTATATTATAGTTCATTATTGGGCAGTACTTTATTTTTGTATACTCACTGTGGCTAAGTCATAGATGGGAATACTTTAGGCTCATCCATGGATTTCATTTCTTTATCCATGGCTTCTTTCCACTTTACTTGCTGCCGGTTTGACTTATGAACTGGCAGCAATCTACTACTGAAAGGAGGCAAAATTCTGAAACCAATCTATTTTTAGAAATGAAACTAATAACAGGAAGACTGCAATAGCATGGAACTGCAACAGTTGCACTGGAGTCCAGTTTATCTGAGAACTGATTATGGCATAGAAAGCTCTGAATGTCTTGGACTGAGATTGACTGCAAGTCCACTTTCTTAATACAAAACCTGAAATATTCAATTACTATGTAGACTGGAAGTATGATGAATAAAGCTATTGGTCATTCAGTTTTTCAGCAGTTTTCTATACCTAGATTGTTAGAAACAGACTTTATTTCAAGTGTCTACATTTGAGTTTATAGGAATTTCTGTGTGAGAAAATGTTCTGAATGTTTATAGACAGAAAATATCAATTAAGTTTACAAATACTAGTCATTTCAATAGCAATTATTTTAGTTTTAATTCAAGCAATAATAATTGATTTCCCCACCCACCCCTTCAGGCTCTATTATTTCACTTAATTTAACTTAATATTTGGACTGAAAAATGAGTTGGGTTAAGTTGGTTTATAGCTAGTTTTCTATCTATCTATCTTTATTTGCACCATTGAATAATTCCTAATTGTGTCTGATGGAAATTCCTTGTTCAAGTAGGCATAGTATTTATATCGAGGATTCTTAGATATCTTTGTGTAATTATGTACCAAATTATGAAGAGAACTTGAATGATTGTGTTTCTTTGCAGTCATCTGATCCATTAGCGCACTCTGTGAGGATTCTTGAAGCCATTTGAGGGTTTAGGTTTGCCCTCAGGCTTCACTTGGTTGTGGAATCTTCTTGGAATGGCTGCAAGAACTGCCTTGTAGACTGAAATTAGGTAGTATCTTATTCTTCCCTCTCTGTTCAGAGAGGGCTGCTAATTGTTAACATAAATGGCCTTTTTAATACTTCTTTCAAGCCAATGATCTTCTCTACCCAAAATTTACTTTGCTGTCTTCAAGAGTGATCCTTGTCTTTCAAATGCAGATGGACAGATGAATCTTGTCCTGATGGGTTTGATCTCATATGTTGTGCTGTGCTTATGAAGTAGTTGGGCATTGGTACTCACCTGATATGCCCTTTCTCATAGGGTGGAGCTAGCCTCCAAGAATGGGAAGTCACTGCCCTTTAGCCAATCAGGACTGAGTCAGAAGTATAAAAGCACTTCTGTACCATTACCCTCCTCTTTTGATGAGGGATGGCAGATAGATCAACTGGGTTCTCCCAAGGACTCCACTACTAAGCCTCCTATAATTGTCCAGTCAGGAGAAAAACAAGGGACAGACTTGGAAGCTAGCTCCATCCTATGGGAAAGGGAGTATCAGGTGAGTACCAACGCCCATTCTCCATAATGGGTGAAGCTAGCCTCCAAAAATTGGACATACCAAAGCCTAAAGTCCCTTGAGAGGGCCAATTCCTACAACCTGAGCCACCTGTCCCAATACCTGCTGATCAAATGAAGCCTCTTCTGAGGTAAAAGCATCTAGTATAGTGGCAGACGAATGGGGACAGCAAGGACCAGGTGGTCACACAGCAAATCTCTTTGATAGAAGCCCATGAAGACCAGGTGGCAGTGGTTGCTGTGCTGCGGGTTGAGCAGGCTGTTGCAACAGCCAGTCTTGGCAAAGAGAGACAGTCGTAAGTCAAGGTGATGACTGTTGTGGTTAGCTCTGCCCCAGCACCTGCCCCAAGGAATGTGGAGGTGGATGTGAGGGAAACATCCACATGCCACAGGCCTGTTTTGCTCCCGACAGAGTCTGCCAGCGAAGTATCCTTTGCCAAAGGAAGTGTGGGTGACATGGAAAAGGGGGGCTTGGCTGACAGCCCAGGAGGAGATCAATCATCTTTATCTTCACTGGATTCAGATCAGGAATGCATGACAGACGCACACATGCATAGAGTTATGCATAGGAGAGAACAACTTAAGAAATATTACAGGAGATAAGAGAGGCCATCTGTGTTTGGGTGGGGCTCCAGTAATTAGAGCTGCTGATAAAAGAGCAACGCGCTAGTTTGGCCATTGTGGAGGATTATATGATCGTAGTTTTGTCAAGACCATGGATTGTTGTTTCCTTTTTGTATTCAAGACTGTGTGTGGAATTCCTGGACTCTGGATTATACTTCATTGTGAGTGTTTATCACTGTTTGGAGAATATTAGTGGATTCAATTTCCCAGTTACTGGGTTAGAAACTGTTTTGCATTTAAACTGTGCATTGTTTGTACAAGAAATCCCTTTGATGTTTAAAAGGGAGTTGTTTCTTCTCTTCTGTTGATAAAGAACATTTCTTTTGCATTCAATTGTGTGTGTGTATCTGCTTGGACTAATTACCCGGTAATTACGGGCGGTTGGCACATGCCGGCAGAACAGATGACTGCTTAGAGCCAGCAGATGAGGCCTTGCAACCCAGAGAGGCTGGCTGAAAGGACACAAAAAGGGCCTCAGATTTATGGAAGGAAGAGGTACGCTGAGTCAGAAAGATGTGATTTCGTCTCTACACAAACTAGACAAACAGGCATAAACAAGAGGAAAAGATTTTAAAAATCAATCTTAAAACTGAAGTAGGAAAAAATAAATAAAGGACTGAGTAAAAGTGTTCAAACAGTAGGACATTAGAGTCCTGTATTTTCTGAAAATAATATGTCTTCCTTAATATATATTAAATATTTTCTGAAAGAGCCACTCTCATCTGGTCATATGGCTTGCAAGCTACTCCTACCTGGTCACATGACTATTAAGCCACACCCACAAAATAAGTCACGCCCACAGTGTGATAGTAAAAATTTTGGGAACCCTAGCTTGGTCTCACTGTATTGTACTATACTGGATATATCACGTTGCTCAGTTTTTTTGTCAGGGTGTTTATCCTTGGGGTGGACAAGCTTCTGTCTTAGTGTATTCTTAGGTTCAAAAATGCACGAAGTATATAGGTATAGGTATAGGTATAAGTATAGGTAGAGGGAGGGAGGGAGAGAAAGAAATTGTATTGGTTGAAAATTTTCCTGAGGTTTTCAGTTATTCCTGCAATGTATGGAATGACAACATTGTTACACTCTCAAGAGGGGTTCTCTAGTTCTGAATCAGATGTTAATATTTAATGGGAAAGGAATTTTGTTCCATTATTTTAAAATGAATGGAAGCATGAAGCAAGAGGGAAAATTGGAATGTAGCAGGATTTTAGTGATATCACTGTTTTCAAGATGATCATAGATTTCTTTCTTCAAATTCTTGGACTAAGCAGACCAACCTTTAAACTAGGGTGGGCTTGCTATGTATATAAAAAACTCAGTAATCATTTGGTGAATGAAGGGATTAGATTCAAATTGCTGGTTTAAAAGGCAAAGGTTGACATATTTCAAATGCAGTTTATACTAAAATCATTTTGTTAGTGCCAAACAATAACTTGGTAAAATGCCAAGCATTAACTATGAATGTGACCAGATAATAATGTGATTGCTAATTGTGTAAATTATTCTGAATCACTGTTGCCTCTTTAGTTTTCATTCTGTGTGATAAGATGAGAGGACATACTTATATTCCTTTAATTATGTCCCATGATACAACCAGGATTAGAATCTCTTGGCTATTAAACATATGTCATATCAAGCACTTCCTGGTCTTGAATAACATACTGTACTTTCATTCATTTTTCAATTTTAATCCAGTACATTCATTTAGGCACCCTTGAATGATACTAGAAAATCTGGATTTCTGGCAGTGATGTCAGTGCAAACTGGAACTAAGAAATGTGATTCTGATTCCAAAATTCCTTTGGAAGCCTTAAAAAGCACTATCACCCTTGGAGAGGTAGAAGCTCCAAGGGCGAAATTCCAGGGACCATGGAGAGAAAGACAATCCCCCCCAAATGATCAAGAGAAGCCTTTTGATTCCAGCTGGGAAGAAACCAGCCATTTTGGCAGTTCAAAGCAATGACAGCCGATGAGCAAAAATCAAACATTAATTGGAAAACCAACTCAGCATGAAGTGATAAATCTAATAGATTCCTAACCAGTCTTGCAGATAACTTTGTAGCCCCAAAAGTGGAAGTAGGGACTAAAGGGACAGCAACATTAGATCTAATACTCACCAACAGAGAAGAAATGATAGAAGAAGTTGAAATAGAAGGGACGATGGGTGAAAGTGACCATGTCATCCTAAAATTCAATATAATGCAAACACAAATGGCTGATCTCAACATCACTAAGGTTCTGGACTTCAGAAAAGCAGACTTCAACAAACTTAAAGATAACCTGGGAAAGGTCCCTTGGATGGAAGTCATAAAGGGTAAATCCACACAGGAAGCTTGGGAAGCCCTGAAAAACATAATCATAAAAGCCCAAAACAACACAATCCCTATGAAAAATAAAAACAGGAAATCTAATAAAAAACCAGCATGGCTAAATAAAGACCTTACACTCTAAAAGAAAAAAAGTCAAAGACAAAAAATGGAAAGAGGGACACATAACTAAGGTGGAGCAAACAGCAAGAATCTGCAAACAAAAAAAATAAGGAGAGCAAATGCCCAATATGAACAAAATCTTGTAACAAAAGCTAATGACAACAAAATAGTTTCTTCCAACACATAAGCAACAAGAAAAAAATCAAAGAATCAATCCATACACCAAAAAGAGAAGACTGTAAAGAAATCATAGACAACAGAGACAAAACAGACCTGCTCAATACATATTTTGCATCAGTCTTCACACCAAAAGAAACCACCAACCAATAAACCAGCCTCATAGCCACAAAAAAACAGTTTTGGAATAGAACTCAACAAAACTAAAATCTTAGTTAAATCACCAGGACCAGCTGGACTACAGAACTGGTAGATATCATCACGAACAGCTACTCCTTATCTATCAAAAATCCTGGAACACAGGAGAACTAACCAAAAGATTGGAAACGAGCCAATGTAGTCCCCATCTATAAAAAGGGGGGGGGGAACCAGACTCCTGCAACTACAGGTCAATCAGTCTGACTTTTATACCTGGAAAAATGCTGGAAAAAATAATCAAAAAACAACTTGCCACTACCTAAAAACAAGCAAGATAATAACTAACAGCCAACATGGGTTTTTCAGGAACAAATCATGTCAAACCAATCTCATATCATTTTTCAACACTGTGACCAAATCAATAGGCCAGCGTAATGGAGTAGACCTAATATACATGTAGATAGACAAACAGTTGACTGACCAACCACATCCAATGAGTTGTCCTCAACGGGCTCCAAGTCAACATGGAGGGAGACTTACAAGATCTTTCATTGCTACTGTCTCCAAATAAGGTTTTTTAAAAGCCCTAACCAGGGGATAAAATAGTGTGCTGAAACTGACCAGACAAAAGATGTTAGCAGATGAATATGGTAAGTAGATTCTTTTCCCTATTTCCCTCCCCCAAAATTAAGGTGTGTCTTATACTCCAGTGTGCCTTATACTCAGAAAAATACAGTAGGTTGACTCTTTCTTCTTTGTGGCAACCCCTGGATCATCTCTCCTCTGGTTCTTCTTTTCATTAATTGCTGATCTGTTCGGGTCGTATGTGACCCGAAGCCAAGTTTGAGATCCTGTACAAAATTTTCCCTGCATATCTGAAACTTGAAATTTCATGACTTTGCATAATTTGAGGGGTTCTTTCTATGAATATTTTTTTGCTGGGCAAAAAAAGTCACACTTGCTCCGTTTGGGTCATATACGACCAGGACCAAAAAAGGTTTAATTTAGGTACTTAAATTTGGTCTTTTTGAAAACGTTTTTCACTGGGATACTAATTTGAACTTTTCTGAACACAATGAAAGTAAATTTGAGATGAAAACATTAATGCTTATTTGTTTATTTTGCTCATAAAAGCCCAACCCTGGTGTTTCTGTGCAATTTTGTTCATTTTTATCTAGCTCAGGCTGCCAGTTCAAACTTTTTTAAAAATCTTTTTGCATTGGATCACTATTTTGAACATCCCTGATCATTAGAAAAAATAGAAATGAACTGAAAAAAGTTATGCTTAATAATAATAATAATAATAATAATAATAATAATATTTTATTGGATTTGTATACTGCCCCTCTCCATAGACTAAAAACAGCATGTGACAATCCAATAATAAAACAACTAAAAACCCTTATAATAAAACCAAACATACAGACAAACATACCATGCATAACTTGTAATGGCCTAGGGGGAAGGAATATCTCAACTCCCCCATGCCTGGCGGTATAAATGAGTCTTGAGTAGTTTACGAAAGGCAGGGAGGGTGGGGGCAATTCAAATCTCCACGGGGAGTTGGTTCCAGAGGGCCAGGGCTGCCACAGAGAAGGCTCTTCCCCTGGGGCCCACCCAACCAAATTGTTTAGTTGATGGGACCCGGAGAAGGCCAACTCTGTGGGACCTTATCAGTCGCTGGGATTCGTGTGGTAGCAGGCAGTTCTGGAGGTACTCTGGTCCAATGCCAGATAGGGCTTTAAAGGTCATGACCAACACTTTGAATTGTGACTGGAAACTGACCGGCAGCCAATGCAAGCTACGGAGTGTTGAGGAAACGTGGGCGAATCTTGGAAGCCCCACGATGGCTCTCGCAGCTGCGTTCTGCATGATCTGAAGTTTCCAAACACTTTTCAAAGGTAGCCCCATGTAGAGAGCATTGCGGTAATCGAACCTCGAGGTGATGAGGGCATGAGTGACTGTGAGCAGTGACTCCCTGTACAAATAGGACCGCAACTGGTGCACCAGGCAAACTTGGGCAAATGCCCTCCTCGCCATAGCCGAAAGATGATGTTCCAATGTCAGCTGTGGATCAAGGAGGATGCCCAAGTTGTGAACCCTCTCTGAGGGGGTCAGTAGTTTCTCCCCCCCCCCAGGGTGATGGATGGACAGATGGGATTGTCCTTGGGAGGCAAGACCCACAGCCACTCCGTCTTGTCTGGGTTGAGTTTGAGTTCGTTGACAGCCATCCAGGCCCCAACAGCCTCCAGGCACTGGCACATCACTTCCACTGCTTCGTTGATTGGACATGGGGTGGAGATGTATAACTGGGTATCATTGGCATATTGATGATACCTCACCCCATGCCCTTGGATGATCTTGCCCAGTGGCTTCATGTAGATATTGAATAGCAGGGGGGAGAGGACCGACCCCTCAGGCACCCCACAAGGGAGAAACCTAGAGGTGGACATCTGACCCTCCACTAACACCGACTGTGACCGACCGGAGAGGTAGGAGGAGAACTACTGGAAAACAGTGCCTCCCACTCCCAACCCCTCCAGCTGTCGCAGAAGGATACCATGGTCGATGGTATCAAAAGCCGCTGAGAGGTCAAGAAGCACCAGGACAAAGGACAAGCCCCTGTCCTGGGCCCGCCAGAGATAATCCATCAACGTGACCAAAGCAGTTTCCGTGCTGTAGCTGGGCCTGAATCCAGACTGCTGGGGACCTAGATAATCAGCTTCTTCCAAGGACTGCTGGAGTTGGAGTGCCACCACCTTCTCAACAACCTTCCCCATAAAGGGAAGGTTGGAGACTGGACGGTAGTTATTAAGCACGGCTGGGTCCAGGTAAGGCTTCTTGAGGAGGGGGTGCACAAGGGCCTCATAAGGAGCCAGAAAGTACCCCCTCCCCAAGAAGGCATTGACAATCTCCTGGACCCAGCTCCGTGTCACTTCTCGACTGGCCGAAACCAATCAAGAGTGACACGGATCCAGTAAACAGGTGGCGGAACTCACAGCTCCAATGGCCTTGTCCACTTCATCAGGTATCACCAAGTCAAACTCCTCCCAGACAGATGGACAAAGACGTTTAGCCCCAGTCACCTCGACTGATTCGTTGTCAGCCGATACTGCTATACAATTGGAGTCGAGGTCTGCCCAGATCCGAGTTTACAGCAAAAAATGAGTTAAATTCCTCTGCACTACTCTGCAAGGGCTCCCCAACTCCCCCCTGATTTAGAAAGGAGCGGATCACCCTAAACAGAGCAGCCGGGCGGGATTCCGCTGATGCAATCAAGGCGGCATAGTACGCGCATCTTGCCGCCTTGAGCGCCCCTTTGTTGGTCTTAACAAAAGCTCTTACAAGTGTTCGATCAGATTCAGACTTACTCTTCTTCCATCGCTTCTCTAGACGTCTCTTCTGGCGTTTCAACTCCCGGAGCTCCTCATTGAACCATGGAGCTCTACGGGGTCTAGTGCCACGGAGAGGTCACAATGGCGCAATTCGGTCAAGAGCCTCAGCTGCTGCCTTTTTCCAGGCCTCAGTGAGAGACTCTGCTGAGCTGTGGATGAGTGAATCTGGTAAAACCCCAAGCACCCTCTGAAAGCCCTTAGGGTCCATCAGGCATCTGGGGCGGAACCTCCTAATCGGTTCTGCCTCCCTGTGGGGGAGGATTGGAGCCAGGAAATCAAGCCACAGTAGAAAATGGTCAGACCATTACTCAATTGCTCCGAGAGAAATACCATGTCGGGCGTGTGTTCCCCCTCATGAACTACTTGAGTCAGGTCCATGGCTGTCATGGTGGCCATGAACTCCTGTGCTAGTCCAGAGGAACCGCCGAGTGACGGCAGGTTGAAGTCCCCCAGGATGATTAGTCCCGGGAACTCCACCCCCAACCCGGCCACCTCCTTGAGCAGCACAGGCAGGGCTGTTGACACGCAGCTGGGGGGCAGGTACATGAGTAACAAACCCACCTGAACCCCTAAGTCCAACTTCACAAGGAGTGACTCATAACCTGCAATCTCAGGGGCAACGAGTCTAGGCAGATGAAAGTTCTCCTTGGCTACAATAGCCACTCCTCGGGGTCGAGGCTGATGCCATATCTGAAACCCAGCTGGGCATATTTCCGAGAGAGGAACTCCTCCCTCTGGGCCCAGCCAGGTTTCAGTCACACATGCCAGATCGGCCTCCTCATCCAGGATCAAATCCTGGATGAGGAGAGCTTTATTTACAACCGATCTGGCATTGAGCAACAGCAGCTTGAGCCCAGGACCCGGATTGCACTCATTACCAGGATCTTGGGTTGAGCTCAAGAGGCTGGAAAAAGGGATCGCTTTTAGGCAGCGATCTCTTTTTCCTCCAGAATGGCTCACCCCATGGCTCCCGCCATATCTACCTCTTTCCAGCACGACCAGAATGTTCTGGCCCTCTTTCGCCCCGGAGATAGATATCGCCATCCCTCTTGTCTCTCTACCGCCAGGTAGGCTAAATTCCACATTCATACTATCTCTATTATTCCCATCCATATCATCCCACCCAGCCCACTCATTCATATCATAACACTTATACCACTCAATCCAATCATTCATCATTAAAAAAACCCATAAATTAGTTAAAAGTTAATTATAAAAAGTAAAATACTAAATATAGATATGCTAATGAGCTACAGAATACAAAAATACAAAATTATAAAAATATAGATAGGATCAAATAAATTACATTAAAAAGCTAATTAATAAGTGCAAATGCATCAGTTCAATTTGGGTCAGCCCAGTAGCAGTGTCCATGGGAACAGCTGGATTCGCCAGTTCACATACACATACAAGGGGCAATAAATTCTTCCAGGGGCATGAGGAAGAGAGAGTCCACCTTTATAGGGGTCCATAGAGGTGGGGTCACCTCAGTCTCCTCTTTATTCCCTCCGTTATCATCACCACCAACTCCTTGGCATCGATCTCTCCTTTCGTTAAACCACTGGCCTCGTAGAGGGAGCCTGGTCTTTACAAGTTGATTCTCAAGTTCTATAGGAGTTCCTTCAATGCCAGCTGCTGTCACAAGGTGGCATCTCAGATCTCCTGGCTTTCCATATATTCTCACGATGGTCCCATACTGCCGGTCATCGTCCTCCTCGCAAATGACCAGCCCGGATCTCCCCAGCCAGTAAGTCTCCCAGTGCTGGCAGCTTTTCCAATCAGCATCCCAGGTCTATCCACTCTCACGAGCCAGATCCCAGGCCAGATCTCAAACACTACAGTCCCTCTATATCATCTCCACTGAGGCAAAGGCAAAGGGCAATGGTGGGAGCGGAGGCGGCTCAAGCAAAAACGGCCACCATCTTCTGCCTTATAAATAAATCTCCCACCACACTCTGCCTCCACGTCGCCCATTATTGGGGCTTTTGCTCAGAAATAGGGCCTCCCCTCCCCACTGCTGTGTGCAATCATTTTCACTTTACATTTTTTTTAGCCTGCCAGTTCCACCTTTTTTGAAAACCTTTTTCACTGGGATACTAATTTGAACTTTTCTGAACATAATGCTGTGAAAATTGAACTGAAAAAAAAAGATGCTTATTTGTTTATTTTGCTCAGAAATAGGGCTCCCCCCCACAGCTGTGTGCAATCAGTTTCACTTTACCTCTTTTTTAAGGCTCTAAATGCAAAATCTTTTTAATACCCTAGGCATTGATTTACTAAATTGAACATTGCTGATCATCAGAAAAATATTCCATAAGATTTCGAATTGATGCTTATATTTTTATTTCACTCGGAAAGCCCAAATCACATTTTGGCTGTGTGCAATCACTGCCACTTTACATTTTCTTTAGCCTTCCAGTTCCAATTTTTTTGAAAACATTTTGCACAACATTTCTGAACATAATGATATGAAAATTGAACTGAAAAAATTGATGCTTATTGGTTTATTTTGCTCAGAAAAGGCCCCCCACCAAGGCATTTGCGCAATTTTTCCAGTTTATATACTTATTATGCCAGTGAATTCAAATTACACACTTGTTTTTAGTAAAAATTGATTTCTTTCATAAAAGATTAATTTGTCTGGGGCTATCATGTACTTGCTTTTCTTATTTGTTTATTTTGCTTAGAAAAGGGCCACCACCCCCAGCTTTGCTATGTGCCATTATTTTCACTTTTTATGTAGATTTGGCTGAAAATATTTCGAATATCCATTTGAAAAGCAAGTACATGATAGCCAGACAATTAATTTTATGAAAGAAATCAATTTTACTAAAAACAAGTGTGTAATTTGAATTCACAGCATAATCTGTATATAAACTGGAAAATTTGAGCACAGCCTGGTGGGGGGCCTTTTCTGAGCAAAATAAACCAATAAGCATCAATTTTTTCAGTTCAATTTTCATTTCATTATGTTCAGAAATGTTCATTTTAGTATATCAATGCCAAAGTTATTGAAAATATTTGGAATTAGGGGCCTAGAAAAATTTATAAAGTGAAATGCTTGAAAAAATGGGGGGGCTTTTATGAGCAAAATAAACAAATAAGCATTGATTTTTTCAGTTCAGAAATGTTCAAACTAGTAATCCAATACCAAATACAGTGATCCCTCGATTTTCGCGATCTCGATCTTCACGAAACGGCTATACCACGATTTTTCAAAAAATAATAAATTAAAAATACGTCCGCGGTTTTTTTTCTACACCACGGTTTTTCCCGCCCGATGACGTCACGCGTCATCACCAAACTGACGTCTGCCATTGCTGGTTGGCCGAAATCTCGGCCAATCAGCTTTGCCATCACAAAAAGTTTGCCCGGCAACGGTGATGCAGCAAAATTACAGCCAATCAGTGTTGTCATTGCAAACATTTCGCCCGACAATGCTGATGGACAGAAATCTCGGCCAATCAGTGTTGTTTGCTCAGCGTGCTTTGGAACTTTTGGAACTGTTGGAACTGTTGGAACTGTTGGAACTGTTGGAACTGTTGGAACTGTTGGAACTGTTGGAACTTGTTAAGACTTGTTGGAAGATGGCTCCTAAACGTTGCACGCGGAGTGGAGGCGGCAACGCTAAAAAGAGCAGGAAGATGCTGACAATTAAGGAGAAAATTGAACTTTTGGACATGCTGAAAGCGGGACGTTCTAATGTAGATGTTGGTCGGCATTATGGGATCAACGAATCGAGTGTGCGATACATTCGGAAAGATGAAAAGAAGATAAGGCAAACTTCTCTGATAATGTTCAACAAGGCTGCAAAAAGAATGGTGATGCCTAGAAACAAACGCCTTATGAAGATGGAAGCTGCTTTGTCCTTGTGGGTACAAGACTGCCGCAAAAAGAGCATTGCTTTGGATACCAACACTATACGAACCAAGGCGCAGCAACTGTACAACCGTCTTGCAAACACAGAAGGAGGCGATGCAGATGAGGGAAACGCAGGTGAGGGCTGGGGTTTTTTATTCTGTCATTATTTAAGTGCTTTTTAAGAAAGGAAGGAAGGAGGGAAGGAAGGAGGGAGGGAAGGAGGGAGGGAAGGAAGGAGGGAAGGAGGGAGGGAAGGAAGGAGGGAAGGAGGGAAGGTCATTATTTAAGTGCTTTTTAAGAAAGGAAGGAAGGAGGGAAGGAAGGAGGGAGGGAAGGTCATTATTTAAGTGCTTTTATCTGTCATTATTTAAGTGCCTTTATCTGTCATTATTTAAGTGCTTTTATCTGTCATTATTTAAGTGCTTTTATCTGTCATTATTTAAGTGATTTTATCTGTCATTATTTAAGTGCTTTTATCTGTCATTACTGTATTTAAGTGCTTTTATCTGTCATTACAGTATTTAAGTGCTTTTATCTGTTATTCTCTGCAGATGGAGGTGCTGGTGAAGATGCTAGTGACTCTGAAGACCCCCAGCCATCAACATCTTCTGCTTCTTCAGCCCCAGCCACATTCACAGCAAGCAAAGGGTGGTTTGAGAAATTTCAATGGCGCTATGGCCTGAAGAGTGTGTCATTGCATGGAGAAGCTGCCTCAGCAGCTACAGGTGCAGCCGAAAACTTCGTCCAGGGCACGTTTAAAGACCTAATTGCAGAAGGGGGCTACCTTCCAGAACAGGTGTTCAACATGGACGAAACAGGCCTGTTCTGGAAGAGGATGCCTTCACGGACTTTCTTGATGCAAGATGAAGCCAAAGCCCCTGGCTTTAAAGCCATGAAAGATCGGGTGACTTTGATCATGTGTGGGAATGCAGCAGGCTTTTTGATGAAGCCAGGGCTAATTTATAAGTCACAAAATCCAAGAGCCCTCAAGAACAGAAATAAGAATGCATTGCCAGTGTACTGGATGCATAATCCTAAAGCATGGATTACAAAACCCCTCACGCGGGACTGGTTTCATCAGTGCTTTATCCCACAGGTGCAGGTTTATTTGGCTGGCAAAGGACTCAATTTCAAAGTGCTTCTCCTAATGGACAATGCTGGAGGCCATGATGACCTGGCACATGAACATGATGGGGTGCAAGTCGAATTCTTGCCACCAAACACCACATCGCTTATCCAGCCAATGGATCAAGGTGTTATCCGTGCATTTAAGGCACTGTACACGCGCAATTCTCTTGGAAGCATCGTGGAAGCAATGGATGCTGATGAAAACTTCACATTGAAGGCCTACTGGCGTCAGTACACGATTGCATCTTGTCTGAAGAACATTCAGAATGCCTTAATGGATATGAAGTCATAGACAATGAATGCCTGCTGGAGGAAATTGTGGCCAGAAGTGGTGCATGATTACAAGGGATTTGCTCCTGAAGAAATTCAAGATGCTGCAGTCCAGAACTCTGTGAAGCTGGCACAGGCACTGGGTGGAGAAGGCTTCATTGACATGACACCAGATGAAGTCAATGGTTTGCTTGATGAGCATGGCCTACCGCTGACAGACAAAGATCTGGAGGAGCTGACCAGGTCAGCGAGTGAAGAAGAGGAGGAGGAAGTGGAAGCTGAACAAGCTGAGGAAGAAGAAGATGTTGGCCTAACGCTTGAGCGGCTTGCAGAACTGAACAGAACTGCTGCACATCTCCAACACATGGTGGAACTTTGGGATCCCAACATGACTCGCTCTATACACTTTAAGGCCTCCCTTGACAACACCATTGCACCATACAGAGCCATGTTAGCCCAGAAAAAGAAACTGCGCCAACAACTGCCCATAACTATGTTTGTCACGAAAACCAAGAGGTCTGTCACACCATCACCTGCAGCGTCCATTGTAGAAATGGTGATAGAAGAAGATCCCGATTTATCCTAGTTATGCTAACCCCCCCCCCCCCCCAAAATGTAAAAATGTAAATAAATATTGTTATCATTTCTATCAGGATGACTAAGTGTGTTATTCAATGTGTACAGTACAGGTACAGGTAGAGGTACAGTACAGTAATTAAGGGGATGGGAAATGGTAATTTGTGGGTTGAAAGTGTTGGGACTGAGTGGCATACAGAAGAATGAATGAATGACTGAGTGAATGAATGAAATTCAAACACAGGTGAGGGCTGGGGGTTTTTATTCTGTCATTGTTTAAGTGCTTTTTACGAAAGGAAGGAAGGAGGGAAGGAAGGAAGGAGGGAGGGAGGGAAGGAGGGAAGGAAGGAGGGAGGGAAGGAGGGAGGGAAGGAGGGAGGGAAGGAGGGAGGGAGGGAAGGAGGGAAGGAAGGAGGGAGGGAGGGAGGGAAGGAGGGAAGGAGGAAAGGAAGGAAGGAGGGAGGGAAGGAGGGAGGGAGGGAGAGAGAGAAGGAAGGAAGAAGGGAAGGAAGGAAGGAGGGAGGGAAGGAGGGAAGGAAGGAGGGAGGGAGGGAAGGAGGGAAGGAGGGAGGGAAGGAAGGAGGTGGGCATTCTAAAAGCCGAGAAGCCGTTGCCGCAAGCGCTGCTGAAGGAGGACTCGTGCCCCAAGAAAGCCGGTGAGGGGCGAATCGGGCGGGCGGGGGGTAGCGGCGAGGAGCCTGGAGGCGCTGGGGGGGGGGGTGGCCGGCATGAAAAACAACCATTGCCAGCCTCCGAACTTTCGTCGCTCCACCATCTGTGCATGCGCGCCCATGGAAAAAGGGTGCGCATGCGCAGATGGTGTTTTTACTTCCGCGCCACTATATCGCGAAAAATCGATTATCGCGAGGGGTCTTGGAACGTAACCCTCGCAATACTCGAGGGATCACTGTATAGCAAAACTGTATGCAGTTTGCAGGCTAAACTATGTATAAATTGAAAAAAATTCGCAAAAAAGGTTGGGGGAAGGGCTTTTATGAGCAAAATAAAAATATAAGCATTAATTTTTTCATTTCAATTTTACTTACATTGTGTTCAGAAAAGTTCAAATTAGTATCCCAGCACAAGTGTGACTTTTTACAAACAGAACAGCAGGGCTTTTAAACTAGAGATGCTCAATTCCTACAACCTTTCTTCATATATTTTAGCCTCCAGTCCCCTAACCATCTTTGTCGCTCTTCTCTGCACTTTTTCTAGAGTCTCAATAATCTTTTTGCATCGTGGCAACAAAACTAGATGCAGTATTCCAAGTGTAGCCTTACCAAAGCCTTATAAAGTGGCATTAACACTTTACGTGATCTTGATTCTATCCCTCTGTTAATGCAGCTTAGAACTGTGTTGGCTTTTTGGGCAGCTGCTGCACACTGCTGGCTCATATTTAAATAGTTGTCCACTAGGACTTCAAGATGCCTCTCACAATTACTATTGTTGAGCAATGTACTACATTTACTGTACCAGTGCATTTTGTTTTTCTTGCCTAAATGTAGAACCTTATTTTTTTCACCATTGAATTTTATTTTGTTAGATAGTGCCCATTGTTCAAGTTTGTCAAGATCCTTCTGTATTTTGCACCTATATTCTGAAGTGTTGGCTATTTCTGCCAGTTTGGTGTCACATGCAACTTTGATAAATTCCCCATCTATGCCCTAATCCAAGTCATTGATGAAGATGTTGAAGAGTACTAGGCCTAAAACAGAGTCTTGGGATACCCCACTGAATACATCCCTCCATGTATTTATTTATTTATTTTATTGATTGATTTTGTCCAATACACAATGAGGGTTTTAGTGGGTATACACATAGTAAAATACATAATGAAGGTTATAGAGGATATACTCATAGTAAAATATATCTAAGAAAGAATAGAATAGAAGATATAGGAATAAAACATAGCAATGAAAGAATAGAAGAAGAGATATAGGAATAGAAGAAAGGTATAGGAGATATAGGAGAGCAATAGGACAGGGGACGGAAGGCACTCTAGCGCACTTGTACCCGCCCCTTACTGACCTGTTAGGAATCTGGATAGGTCAACTGTGGATAATCTAAGGGTAAAGTGTTGGAGGTTTGGGGATGACACTATGGAGTCCGGTAATGAGGTCCACGCTTCGACAACTCGGTTACTGAAGTCATATTTTTACAGTCAAGTTTGGAGCGGTTAATATTAAGTAGATATAGTTCCACTGAGCATTACACATTGAATGTGGTTAGTAAGCCAATTTTGAATCCAACTGGAGGTGTTGCGGTCCATCCCACATTTTTCTAATTTATTTAGGAGTAGATTATGGTCTACTTTGTCAAAAGCTTTACTGGAGTCCAGGTAAACCACATCGACAGCATTCCCCTGGTCCACTAATTTTGTCACTTTGTCAAAGAATGCTATAAAATTAGTCTGGGATGATCTCTTTTTGACAAACCCATGTTGGCTTTTGGTTATTACTTTGTTTGCTTTCTAGCTGTTCATTGACTCATTGCTTGATTATCTTTTACAAAATCTTCCCTGGTATTGAGTTCAGGCTGATAGGTCTGTAGTTTCCTGGATCTGTTTTTTCCCCCTTTCTTGAATATGGGAACTATATCAGCTCTTTCCCAATCCTCTGGCAATTCCTTGCTGCTCCAGGATCTTTGGAAGAGATAGTTCAGTGGTTCTGAGATCTAATCTGCAAATTTCTTCATAACCTTGGTGTGTAATCCATCTGGTCCTGGTGATTTGAATTCGTCTAGGGTGGACAGCTGTTTCCTTACCATTTTCTTCCCTATTTTAACTTATGTTCCTAATATGTTTTTTGTGATGCTGTTTTTGATAGGTTGGGCTGTTTTTTCCCCTTTGTGTACAGACAGATGCAAAAATTGTGTTGAGTAGCTCTGCTTTCCCCCTGCTGCTGTCATCTTCTTGCCGTTTTCTCCCTGCAATGGACCAATTGTTTCCTTAACTTTTTTCTTTTTTTAATATGTTGGAAGAAGCTTTTTTGTTACTTTTTGCTCTTGTTGCAAGCCTTTGTTTATTGTGAGCTTTAGCTTTCCTCATTTCATCTTTACAGGCTTGGGCTATTTGCTGGTATCCTGCCTTAGTTATTTCCCCTTCTTTTCACATTTTATACTTGTCCTTTTTGTCTTTCAATTTGTCAGAGAGTTGTTTATGCAGCCATGCTGGTTTCTTTTGTGACCTATTATTTTTCTTCTTCATTGGTATTGAACTAGTCTGAGCTTTTATTATCTCACTTTTCAAAATTTACCAAGCTTCTTGAGTTGTTTTCCCCTTGAAGATTCCCATCCATGGAATCTTTGCCAAATTCTCTCTGAGTTTATTGAAATTAGCTCTCTTAAAGTCCAACACTCTAGTTTGACTTTGTTCTACTGTTTGTGTTTGCATAATGTTGAATTCCAACATTACATGATCACTTGTCCTCAAGGTCCCTGTAGCTTCAACACCTTCTATTATTTCATCTCTGTTAGTGAGAATTAAGTCTAATATGGCTGATCCTCTTGTACCCTTCTCTACTTTTTTATAATAGAAGATCCTTTGACATCAACATCAAAATTAATAGATCTAATAGAAGAATATGGGAAAGTAGCAGGTTTGAAAATCAATAAGCAAAAGACCCAAATACTTATAAAAATATGACAGATCCACAGATAAAACATCTAGAAAAATTAACAAATATGAAAATAACAAAAAAAGTAAAATACTTAGGTATTTGAATTTCTTCCAAATTTATGTCTTTAAAAAATGATAACTATATAAAGCTTTTAGGACAAATTAAAAAAGACTTGGAAATATGGAACAACCTACAGCTATCTTTAGTAGGAAGAATTTCCACAGTTAAAATGAATATTCTACCCAAAGTATTATTTCTATTCCAGGTAATCCCAATAAATCCAGGTGGGAATTTTTTTAAAGAATTAAATAAGATTACTAAAAAATTTATATGGCAGGGCAAGAAACCAAGAATAAAACAAAGTTATTTAGAAGATCGGAAAGAGAGAGGAGGGCTAGCCCTCCCAAACTGGAAGTTATATTACCAAGCAACTGCATTATTGTGGATAAAAGAATGGTTAACCCTGGAAAATAGAAGATCATTAAACCTAGAGGGCCACGATTTAATGCTAGGCTGGCATGCCTTTGTATGGTATGAAAAGTCCAAAACCCACTCATACTTTAACAATAACATAATTAGGAAGACATTAATAGAATGAGATTTTAAAAAAATCACTTTTTAGTAATGCCAGAATGGATCTCACCGATAGAAGCCATCTCCCATCCTAATTTGTTAAACGAAGGGAAAATATGGAAATACAGTGATCCCCTGGTTATTGCGTTCCCGACCATTGCGAACAGGCTAATTTGCGATTTTTCAACCCGGAAGTCAAAACACCATCTGCGCATGCGTGCCCTTTTTTCTATGGGCACGCATGCGTAGATGGCGCCGGGCAAATCAGCTGCTGGGCGGCTTCCCTGGGTCTTCTCCTGACTCCTAAAGCGGGGAAGTTCGCCAGGAGTCAGCGGAGAAACGGCGCGCCTGTTTTAAAAGATCGGAGCCGGCCTGGGGGGGCTTTCCAGCAACCCACGAGCCCCCAAACCGGGCTCGTGGGTTGCTGGAAAGCCCCCCCAGGCCGGCTCCGATCTTTTAAAACAGGCGCGCCGTTTCTCCGCTGACTCCTAAATCGGGGAAGTTCGCCAGGAGTCAGCGGAGAAACGGCGCGCCTGTTTTAAAAGATCGGAGCCGGCCTGGGGGGGCTTTCCAGCAACCCACGAGCCCCCAACCCGGGCTCGTGGGTTGCTGGAAAGCCCCCCCAGGCCGGCTCCGATCTTTTAAAACAGGCGCGCCGTTTCTCCGCTGATTCCTAAAGTGGGGAAGTTCACCAGGAGTCAGCGGAGAAACGGTGCGCCTGTTTTAAAAGATCGGAGCTGGCCTGGGGGGGCTTTCCAGCAACCCACGAGCCCGGGTTGGGGGCTCGTGGGTTGCTGGAAGCCCCCCCAGGCCGGCTCCGATCTTTTAAAACAGGCGCGCCGTTTCTCCGCTGACTCCAAAAGCGGGGAAGTTCGCCAGGAGTCAGCAGAGAAACGGCGCGCCTGTTTTAAAAGATCGGAGCCGGCCTGGGGGGGCTTTCCAGCAACCCACGAGCCCAGGTTGGGGGCTCGTGGGTTGCTGGAAAGCCCCCCCAGGCCGGCTCCGATCTTTTAAAACAGGCGCGCCGTTTCTCCGCTGACTCCTAAAGCGGGGAAGTTCGCCAGGAGTCAGCGGAGAAGCGGCGCGCCTGTTTTAAAACGATCGGAGCCGGCCTGGGGGATCGGAGCCGGCCTGGGGGGGCTTTCCAGCAACCCACGAGCCCGGGTTGGGGGCTTGTGGGTTGCTGGAAAGCCCCCCCAGGCCGGCTCCGATCTTTTAAAACAGGCGCGCCGCTTCTCCGCTGACTCCTAAAGCGGGGAAGTTCGCCAGGAGTCAGCGGAGAAGCGGCGCGCCTGTTTTAAAATGATCGGAGCTGGCCTGGGGGATCGGAGCCGGCCTGGGGGGATCGGAGCCGGCCTGGGGGGGCTTTCCCTTTCAGGGCGGGCGAGCGGCGGGTGCGGCAGCAGCGAGGAGTTCGCGTGGGCGGCGGGGAAACCCCAATCTTCGGCTCCTCGCTGCTGGGAAGTAAAAACACCATCTGCGCATGCGCAGATGGTGTTTTTACTTCCGCAGCGCTACTTCGCGAAAACCCGCTCGTTGCGGGGGGTCCTGGAACGGAACCCTCGCAATAATCGGGGGATGTATAGAGATTTACTTGTTAATCAATTAAAACTGAAAACAAAACAAAAATTACAGGAGTCAGGGGTGGAAATAGATTGGTGGCAATACACCCAGATTAACTCTAGATATCAAAAAGACGTGAGAATATTCATTTTCAAGAAGGATAATAATACACTCGGGAAATTATTAATTCAAAACCAAGGAAAATTGATCTCTTAGGAATCTGGATAGGTCAACCATGGATAATCCAAGGGTAAATTGTTGGGGGTTTGGGGATGACACTATGGAGTCCGGTAACGAGTTCCACGCTGTGACAACTCGGTTACTGCAGTCATATTTTTTACAGTCATGTTTGGAGTGGTTAATTTTAAGTTTAAATCTGTTGTGTGCTCTTGTGTTGTTGTGGTTGAAGCTGAAGTAGTCTCCGACAGGCAGGACATTGCAGCATATTATCTTGTGGGCAATACTTAGATCTTGTTTAAGGTGTCTTAGTTCTAGGCTTTCTAGGCCTAGGATTGAAAGTCTAGTCTCGTAGGATACTCTGTTTTGAGTGGGAAAGTGAAGGGCTCTTCTGGTGAAGTATCTTTGGACATTTTCAAGGGTATTAGTGTCTGAGATGCGATATGGATTCCAAACGGATGAGCTGTATTCGAGGATGGGTCTGGCAAAAGTTTTGTAAGCTCTGGTAAGTAGTGTGAGATTGCCAGAGCAGAAGCTATATGGGATTAGGTTTACAACTCTTGAGGTCTTCTTGGCTATGTTGTTGCAGTGGGCTTTGGCACTTAAATCTTTTGTTATCAGTATACCGAGGTCTTTAACTGAATGGGGGTTATCTGTGATAATTTGATTATTCAGTTCATATTTGGAGTTCAGATTCTTTTTCCCAATGTGTAGGACAGAACATTTGTTAGTTGAGATTTGGAGTTGCCATGTGTTAGATCACTCAGAAACAGAGTTCAGGTCTTTTTGGAGAGTATTTTGTTATCAGTGGTGTTGAAGAGTTTTACATCGTTGGCAAAGAGGACATAGTTGCTTGTGATATAAACGCAAAGGTCATTGATGTAGAGAATGAAGAGTGTTGGTCCCACCTTGGGGAACACCGCTTTTAACTGGGACGGGGGTGGATATGGTGCTTCCGATTTTGACCACTTGTTGTCTGTTTGACAGGAATGCTGTAATCCAGCTGTGGAAGGATCCTGAGATACCATAGGATTTGAGTTTTAGGAGTAGTTTGTCATAGACCACTGAATCAAAGACTTTTGCAGAAGTCAATATAAATTGCATCTATAGATTTCCCTTGATCTAGATGAGTTGTCCATATATTTTTGCAGTGGAGGAGCTGCAGGTTGCAAGATAGTTTTTTTCTGAATCCAAATTGTTTGTTAGAGAGCAAATTATTAGTTTCTAGATGGAGAGTAATTGATTTGTTTATAATTGATTCCATGACTTTGTGTGGGACGCAACATAATGATATTGGTCTGTAGTTATCGACAAGAGAGAGGTCTCCTTTTTTGAAGATGGGGATGACTATTGCTTTCAACCATAGCTTAGGAAGTGTGCTGGTTCTGAAGGACTTTTCGAAAATTATACTTAGTGGTTCAGCTATGGCAGAAGATAGATTTTTTAGGAAGTAAGCACATAGACCGTCTGATCTGACTGATAGAGTAGGTTTAAGGTCACATAATGCTTTTTCTACTCGGTCTTCAGTGAAGTCTACTTGGGTTAGGTCATTGAGGGAGTTTGAGGTGCGATGGATGAAATTGGGGGATGAGCCATTGCTGTTAACAAAGACAGAGCCAAAGAAAGAGTTGAGGAGGTTGGCTTTGGATGAATCATTGTGGTATTATTTTTTGTTGGGTCCTTTGAGAGATGGTATAGGTATAGAGTCTTTAAGTTTACTGTTGACAAAGTTGTAGAAAGCTTTATTAGATTTGGTGCATAGGGGTTTTTCCTGTTGTTTGCTGTAGTAGTTAAGGCATTATGCTTTTATTTTATTGCAAATGCTTTTATATTGGCTTTTGAAGTTGGAAACTTGTCCTTTTTTGTTTTGTGGTATTTAGGGATAAATCACAGACAATAGTTTCAGGTACCAATAAATCCTGTGCAACCTTGAGGATTTTTAGGTTCAGCGATTTTTTGTAGAATATAGCTACTCTGCCTCCTCTGTGGGATTCATGGTCTGAGCAGAAAACATGGTAGTTTTTTGATGTGATAATGGAGTCTGGGTAGGAAGCATTTAGTCATGTTTTGCATATAAAAATTATATCAAAGTTGGAGGTGTCAAGTAGAAGGAGGAATTCAGACATCTTGTTGACTAAACTTCTAGCATTTAATAGTTTACATTTGAGATTGGTCTTGTGTTGAAGATTGGTTTTGGGGTGGTTAGAGGAAGTAAGGGGCATGCTTTCCTATTCTTTGAGGTGGTAGGGATGTCCATTTGTTTTTGTGGTCTAGTGGTCTGGCAGGTGTCAGTTTGATGTTGTGAGATGGTAGGTTGGAAGAAGTTAGACCGGAAGATGTAGGGATGATTATGGGTTTTGGGTTTGCGGTTTGTTAGGAATCTGTTAGATCTTCCACTTTGTGCAGAGTTTATCTCCCAGTTGATGTCAGGGTAATTAAAATCCTCCATTAATGTTATGATGTGCTTCCAACTTATCTTAGTTAGCTGACTAGCAAAAAGTTCATCTACTTCCTCTGATTGGTTTGGTGGACTATAGTATAGACCTAGGGCAATGTCATTTCCCCACCTCCTTTAATATTGACCCAAGTTCTCCCAGAGTTGCATTTGGTAGGATGGTCAGCAAATATATTTAATACATTTTTATTTAAAAAACACCTGTAATTTTGTGAATTAAAAGTGGAATTCTAACACCGTTTGCTTCTCATCTAAGAAGCTTCTTCAGTGCTAAAGAAGCTTCTTGGATGAGAAGCAAAATGTCTTCCAAAAAAAAAACAACCCAGGAAAGTCCAGTTGCTTCCTGAAAAAGCAGCTGTGGGACAACCATGATGCTGCATGATGGAGAATCTTCATAGACATTTAACAAGTCCATTAAAACTGAATCTGCCAATTATCTGGGTTGCCAAAATGTGTAGTATTTGTTCAGTTTTCTGTGATATGATAGTTTTGTCCAGGTATGATAGTTTCCAAATTTCTGAATTTTTCTGATTAGTTCTAGCCCTAGAACTTGTTAACTCTAGCCCCTTTTCCTAGATCAATCAAATATATCCACGCTGTGTCAAGAGAGATGGATGTTTTGGAGTCCTTCCACCAACGGCTGGGCTCCTGTCACTGCTGCAGCTGAGTATTTAGACTGTGGAATCGGTTGATTTTGAATCGGGTGCTTTCAGAGTCCTTCAGCCACTGGCTGGGCTCCTATGCTATTGCTGAATCTTAAGGTCAGCTCGTCTGGGAATGAGTCCTTCCATTACTGGCTGGGCTCCTTTCACTGTTGCCTGGAGCTAGAAACCCTTTCGCCACTGGCTGGACTCCTTTTGCTGTTGCTAGAGGCTGGAAGCTATGAATGGTTTAGCTGGGATTCAGTTAGGAGCTTTGGGATGTCTCAGCTGGGAGTTGGGCGATTTGAAAGTTACTAGAGGCTTCGGGATGGCTGGGGATCGGGCAATGCAGAGTAAAAAGACTCTTTTCGCTTTTGCTAAAAGTTAGAAGCTTTGGATGGCTTAGCTATAAATCAGGTGAATTAAAAGTTATAAGAGGCTATACCGCCACTTCAGATAGATCAGCTGGGGATCGGACAGGCTGGGCTGGATCAGCCAGATGGTGCACAGGCATATCACTGGGTTTGATTTGCTGGGGCTGGTGGTCCTGGAGTGCACTGGTGTTGATTGGGGTTCTGTGGGGTTCTAAGGGCAGTAGGGATCCATCCGACTCTTGCTTTTTAACTTGCAAAAAATTATTTTTATTATAACTCATATGACTGGGCTCCTGTGTCGACCACCCAGTGTTGTAGATCAGTGTTTTTCAACCAGTGTGCCGTGGCACACTGGTGTGCCGTGAGACATTGTCAGGTGTGCCGTGAAGCTCAGCTTCCAAGACCGGAAGCTGAGCTTTATTCTTCATGCCCAGCTGGAGCTTCCCTGGCGGGGGTGGCAACAAATGTCCCTTGGGACCCGGCGGGAGGGCACTGGCAGCGGGAATGGGAGGCTGCCAGTTTCAGCAGCCCCGGGCAGTCGCCAGGGGATGGTGGCGGCAAGCAAGAGCTCCAGGGCGGAGGCACCGGCAGCGCCCTGCTCAGCTGGAGCTTCCCAGCAGAGGCGGCAACAATTGTCCTTTGGGGCTCGGTGGGAGGGCACTGGCAGCGGGAACGGGAGGCTGCCGGCTGCAGCGGCCCCAGGCAGTCGCCAGGGGATGGTGGCGGCAAGAGGGAACTCCAAGGTGGAGGCACCGACAGTGGTGGTTGGATGTGCTGCTGGACGCCGTACATGCTGGCACTGCGGGGCTGGCACTGGCTCGCTGGCTGGGCTGGAGGTGCCAGCCCCATGCCCATGCCCAGCGCCAGTATATACGGTGTCCAGCTGCACGCCCATCTGCTGCTGTCAGGGTTTCTGCTCGCAGTCAACCGCTCTGCCACCACCCCTGGCTACTGCCCGATGCCGCTGTTGCCAGCGCGGTGTAACGAGAGAGAAAGAGAGAGAAAGAAAGAGAGATAGCAAGAGAGACACAGAGAGAGAAAGAGATAGCAAGAGAGAAAGAGAGAGAGATAGCAAGAGAGATAGAGGGAGAGAAAGAGATAGCAAGAGAGACAGAGAGAGACAGAGAGAGAGAAAGAGATAGCGAGAGAGAGAGAGAGAAAGAGAGAGATAGCGAGAGAGACAGAGAGAGAAAGAAAGAGATAGCAAGAGAGAGAGAGAGAAAGAGATAGCAAGAGAGAGAGAGAAAGAGAGAGAGAGAGAGAGAGAGAGATAGCAAGTGAGACAGAGAGAAAGAGATAGCAAGAGAGAAAGAGAGAGAGAGAAATAGCAAGAGAGACAGAGAGAGAGAAAGAAAGAGAGAGAAAGAAATCAACAGAGAGAGAGCAAGAGAGGGGGGAAGGAGGGAGAGAGAAAGACATAGAGGGATGGAAGGAGGGAGAGAGAAAGAGAGGAAGGAAGGAAGAGAGAAAGAAAGAGGGATGGAGAGAGAGAGAAAGAAAGGAAAGAAGAGAGAGAAAGAGGGAGGGAGAGAGAAATAGAGCGAAAGGGAGGAAGAGAGACTTTTTTTGTCCAAACTTCTTTTTAGCCCCCCCCCCCTCAATGTTCCACAGGATTTTGAAAATATGAAAAATGTGCCGTGGCTCAAAAAAGGTTGGGAAACACTGTTGTAGATCATCCTCCTCTGCATCATTTTCTCTGCACATTATCATCTTCTCATGTTTCTTTTCATCTATAGCTCTGGAAGTTTTCTTTGTTCTTAGAACTCTGTTTCTCTGTACATTGTCCAATAAGATGTTTGTCAGACCCACATCTGAAGGCTCTTTTCTTCTTCATATTTAATGCTTTATCCACATTACTCTCAGCTAATCTGATGCTGATGTTTTAGTACTTTTATTGTATTCTTCTATCAATTTACTTGTTATATTTTCTACAGTTATCTGTCCATTTGGCAAGTTTTCAAGAATACTGATTATGGTTAAAAGCTATTTTCCACTGAACTTAGTATTACTGCAACTTGTTCCTCTTCATCTATCTCAGCATTATTACTTCTCAGCTCACACACAGTCTTTTCAATTTTGTCTAGGTGATTTATCATGCTTGTGCCAGGTTTCATCTTCATTTGATACAACATTCTCATCAGAAACATCCTCTTGCTTGCTGATGGCCTTGCAAATAAATTTTCAAGTGTTTTCCAAATTAATTTAGCTCTTGGTATATCTTGAATTCTGAACATCATTGAATCTTCTATATTCATAACCAGCAACAATTTAGCTCTGGTGTTTTCTCTATTGTATTGTCTTCTGGCTTCACATTCTTCTTGATCCTGCTCAATAAGATACCATAAGCCTTCAGATTCCAATAATAACTTCACTTTTATACACCATGAACTGTAATTTTCTCCATTCAATTTGCTGATTAGTGACTTTTGTATCATATCTTCAGCCATTTTGATAAATCTTCAGAGAAAAATTTGCACCTACTGTGCCTTTAAATTTTCTCCTTACACAGCCACAGAAATTCCAGCTACTGCAGTTCAACTGCCACAGCCTTCAACTATCTTCTCCACAGAAATTTTTCTTTCTTCTTTTTATTATTAAACTTTAATGAAGCACATTCTGTGTATTTTCTGGTTATCTGGGCCTGTAACCCATTATGTTGTATTTCTGTGTGATTTATGGTTTTAAGGGATCATCTTCACTTCATACAGCAGAGACTCTTCATAGCAGAACTGTGCTTCAGTGTATATTGGGGTCAAATACAATGACTCCAATATAAAACTTATGCTTTTATTTCTTCTTTTCTCATTGAACTGGTTGCATATGTACACAAATAAACTACTTGACAGTATAACTATATTTCTCTATACATCTGCTCTCTATAATGCAGATTCACCAATAGTCAGCACATGAATCCCCAAGAATTCTATTTTCCAACTGCCAAAAACTGATTTACATACCAATATGCAAACCAGTTCTCTCTCAACATTCCATCCCCCTTTTTCATGCTATATGCTAACAAAACACACTCCTGCTTTGTAAAAAATGTGCCCATTTTTTCAAAAAGTTGACATGCAGATGATTTGTGAGGCTTGCATAGTGCTTCTGGGGGCACTTTTTTTCTTACTTACCTCTTAGAAATCTTGGTGCATCTTATACTTTAAAAAATTGAGATGTAAATTGGAAGAAGAGGTATTTAAAGAAAATTTTGCGCCAAAATTTTGATTACAATTTAGAATTAGATAAATGGGAGAAATTATGAAATAAAAATTATAAACTGAGAATGTCTGTAGCCTATAAAGAAAACATGTATAAAATGTTTTACATGTTGTATCGCCCACCTGCAAAATTGAGTATGATGTTCCCCAATATATCATCAAACTGATGTAAATGTAATCAAAGCCAGGGAATGTAGTACCACATGCAGTGGATGTGTCTCAAAACAAAACAATATTGAAGCAAAATCAGAACATACTTAACAGAGATAACTGAACAATATATAGAAATGAAACTAGAAATATTTTTATTGGGAAAATTACCAGAGACTTGTAAGAAAGAAACACAATATCTAATTATACACATTATAACCAATACAAGAATAATGTATGCACAAAATTGGAAAAATAAAATTTCACCAACAGAAGAAAATGTAATTAGAAAGGTTTTATAGTATGCAGAAATGGATAAGCTTACAAAAGAATTAAAAGAAAAAGAGGAAACTGGATACTATAAAATATGGGGGAAATGGTATGAGTAGCTAGAAAAGAGGGCTAAAAGAGAATATTTTAAAGAAGATGGTATTGGAGTCAAAAGCTAAAAATAAAAGAATATAAATAGAAAGAATATAGAGGGAATGGTAGAAATAGAATATGTTATTATTATAATGTATAAAAATTGATTTATGAATAATATGTTTAAAAGAAAACAAGAAATTAAAAAGAGAAAAATTATACAAGAAAAAAATGTTTTAAAGACATAAAAGTTTGAAGGAAACAAACTACACTCTAGGTGGAACAGTTTTTTCTCTTCATTTTCTGACTCCATGAAGTAATTCATTGTTTGAATCATTTTTGTATAGCAGAAAGTAAGGAATATGGTAAAGGAAAAATCTAGCTGAATCAATATATTTTTAGCAAGTTAAAAACCCACTGGCAGAAACATTTAGAAGCTGATTTATTAACATACCAAAGTAGTTTGGTTTTAGACTGATGTTCCTCAATCATATTATATACAGTAGTATCTCTGCCTTAGAACTCCTCTACTTATGAACTTTTCTAGATAAGAACCGGGTGTTCAAGATTTTTTTGCCTCTTCTCAAGAACCATTTTCTATTTACAAACCCAAGCCTCCAAAACTGTAACTGGAAAAGGCAGGGAGAAGCCTGCATGGGGCCTCTCTAGGAATCTCCTGGGAGGAAACAGGACCGGAAAAGGTGGGGAGAAGCCTCCATGGGGCCTCTCTAGGAATATCCTGGGAGGAAACAGGGCCTCCACCCTCCCTGTGGTTTCCCCAATAGCACACATTATTTGCTTTTACATTGATTCCTATGAGAAAAATTGCTAGAAAAACTTTTCTACTTAAGAGCCTGGTCACAGAATGAAGTTCATAAGTAGAGGTACCACTGTATAACTAAACAAGAAAGTCAGTGAAGAATTTGAGTAATCAGCAAAGTCAGCAAAGAATTTGAGTAATTATTTCACTGACAATTTTTATTAACTTTTATTAACATACTGATACCTTTATATATCTTTATCTTGTCACTTTTTCAGTGGGATTTGTTAATATAGAGTGTCACATTTGCACCCAAAGAATATTTAGATTTACATAATATCTTATCTAAGATGGCTTGCAGCTTCTTGTTCAGATTGTGAGATCTTGAACTATCAATATTTTAATTAAAAAAAATACTAATTCATTTTGACAGGCCTCATAGATATAGAATGCATTTAAAACTTGTATGCAGGTGATTTTCACTTCATATCCAGACCATATTTATAGGTTTGCATACACAGTATCCTTAAAAATGACTAGCAGTATATAAAAATGGGCTTATTACATGTGCTATCCTTTTTATGATATGAATTTTTAAAATGTTAGATATAACCAACTATGAAGAAAGAAATTCTCTAAAGCTGTCATAAAAAAATAATTCTGGTTTATTTCATCAGAACTAAAATTTTCAATCAAACCATACAGTTAGGACAGAGCAGATAATTAGAAGAATGTTTATATATACTCTGTTGATTGAAAGACATTAAATTAGAATACAGGAAGGTGGAAGATTCTTGAGAAGGCCAACATAAAAGAACGACACAAAAATAGGAGTTTACTAGAGAGCACTAAACCAAATAGAAACAATGGACACCCTTTTTACCAACCAGGTAAAGAACATATTCAAGAAAAACCACATGGGGTGGGAGGGATGGAGCTGCAGCTGGAATGAGATGGTTGCTTCCCTCTGTGCTCCGAGGAAAGCACCAAACCGCAGCAGTCTGGGGACCCAATTTTGGGTCAAAAGCAACCTGTAGGGTTGGGGAAGAAAGGAAACAGACTGCTGAGCCATGTGGGTGAGCACAAAACCTCACAGGCAGCCAGTTTAGGTTTCATGAGGACAGCCATTTTGGAGGTGACAAGTCACTATTAGTTCAAGTAGCAAAGCAGCAAGAGCAAGTTTGAAGCAATGGAAGTCATCTGGGTGAGATTACTTTTTGTTCAGCAGTAGCACTTAAATGGGAACTGAAGAGGTTATTCTTTTTAAAAGGTTTAGAATCTTTGCCTAAGAGAAGAGGATTGTAAGCAGCAGAAAGAACTGCTTCCAATATAGCGGTGGGGGAGGTGGAGACAGAGAGGCCTCTTCCCTCTGCCTGTGATTTAAGATGATTTATTTGGGTGCTGCTGTAACCAGATTGAGCCTAATGATTTTTTTCTCCTCTTTTTTTTTTTGTTAGTTTGGACTTTTGACTATTCCTACTTTTGCCCTTTTGTTACTTTTTCTTTTTGGTTCCCTCCCCCCTATACAGTAGCAAATAGAATTGATATTAAGAGCAGACTTTCTGGCACTTTTTGGAATATACTGCCATCTATTTTCTGCCATTTTTATTTTCGGAATATTGAATTATTGGGATTTCTAGATATTTTATAATTATACAATTGTATTCTGAATTTTTTTCTTTTTTCCTCTTTATTTTTAATAAGTATATTTTTGTCTTTTTAATATTATATTTTTATTTTTATAAAATATTTTATTATTATTAGAATTATAGTTTTGCTTTTTTGCTTTGTTGTTTTTTCTTGATCTATTTTTGATTATTGGGAATCTATAAGGTTTTTTTAATATTGAGTTTCTATACCCATCTTGATTGGATAACAATTGTTTTTGACATCAGGTTTCTGTACAAATTTACTGAGTGGATTACAAAAAGGAAGACACCGCATCATCCTCCAAGTACATCAACTACAACACTGACATCACCACATGACTCTGGAGAAAATATGAATACAGCAGAAGTTAAACATATATTTCTAGTTCTATGGGAACACCTTAAAACATATTTGATGCAGTCAACTAAAATATAAGTCAAATGACAGCAGAAATGAAAGAAATAAGAGGAATTATAGAGAAAAATGAACAGTGTTTACAGATAACGGAAGAAAAGGTGGAAGCTCATGAAAGAAAAGTGGACAAATTGATGACAACTGATAAAAGACAGGAAAGAACAATCATAATTTTAGAGATGGATAGATCTGAATTTTATATATGTTTTCAAAATGTCTGCAAGGAGAAAGGAAAAAACTCAATGGAAATAATGGTGGAAATTTTGGTAAATGCTTTGGAAGAAAGCAAAGAAAAATTATTGAATGATATTGATGAAGTTTATCAAGTACATACCAGATATGTGATGAGACACAATCTTCCAAGAGAGGTACATGTGAAATTTATTAAAAAGGCTTGCAGAATTGAATTGTTACAAAAATTGAGAGACAGATATTGCTGTCTTAAAGCAAATACCAAGAAAAGTGAGAGATTTAAGAAGAGAATACCATTTTCTGACCAAGAAACTAATTGAAAGAGGAATGAATTTTCGATGGTTGGTTCCAGAAGGCATAATGTTAGTTTGGCAAGGACAAAGACTAAGATTGGATACAGTGAACAAAGCAGAAATATTTTACAAACAGAATTTCATACAGATAAAAGAAGGAATAAGAGAGCAAAGAGAGAAAGAGGGAGAAGATAAATTACTAGATGAGGCAGCTGGAGGACAAGAACTACAATTAACTGAACAAGAATTGGAAAGGGTTTGTATGAGGCAAATGGAAATAGTATGAATGAGTATAGTCCACCTGGCGATGGAGAGGCAGGAGTGATGGGGGTGTCTATCTTTGGTGTGGCAGAGGGCCAGAATATTCTGGTCTTGCTGGGGAGAGGCAAATATGGTGGGAGTCACAGGGTGAGCCATTCTGGGGGAAGATCGCTGCTTGAAAGTGATCCCTTGTTCCGGCCCCGTGAGCTCAATTCGGAGTACTGGGCTCAAGCTGCTGCTACTCAATGCCAGGTCGGTGGTAAATAAAGCTCTCCTCATCTGAGATTTGATCCTGGATGATGAGGCCGACCTGGTATGTGTGACTGAAACCTGGCTGGGCCTGGAGGGAGGAGTTCTTATCTCCAAAATTTGCGCAGCCAGGTTTCAGGTTTGGCATCAGCCGTGACCCCAGGGAAGGGGAGGAGAAGTGGCTATGATAGCCAGGGAGACTTTTTGCCTATGTGGACTCATTGCTCCTGAGATTGAGGGTTGTGAGTCCCTCCTGGTGAAGTTCAGGTGGGCTTGTTGCTTATGTATCGGCCTCCCAGCTGCGTATCAAGAGTCCTGCCTGTGCTGCTCGAGGAGGTGGCTGGGTTGGCGGTGAAGTTCCCTAGACTTATTGTCCCCAGGGACTTCAATCTACTGTTGCTTGGCGGGTCCTCCGGGTTAGCACAGGAGTTCATGGCCACCATGACAGCCATGGACCTGACTCAAGTAGTTCAGGGTCTGACTCACGAGGGGGGACATGCACCCAACATGATATTTCTCTCAGAGGAATTGAGCAATGGGATGCAGCAGAAGGCGGTTCCAGAGGTATTCTGGTCCGATGCCATGTAGGGCTTTGTAGGTCATTACCATTACCAACGTTTTGAATTTATTTATTTATTTATTTAACTGGATTTATATGCCACCCCTCTTCGAGGACTCGGGGCGGCTCACAGCATGTACAGAAAAACAGGAAACAATAATAACAATCCAATTATACCTTAAAAAACAATTAAAATTCTAATTAAAAATAATCAATATCATTCATTCAGCAGTCAAACTAAGCATTCACAGTCAGGGGGGAAGGTCTAAGGAACCCCAGGCTTAGCGTCAAAGATGAGTTTTTAAACTTTTTCGGAAGGCAAGGAGGGTGGGGGCAGTATGAATCTCTGGGGGGATCTGATTCCAGAGGGCCAGGGCCCCCACAGAGAAGGCTCTTCCCTTAGGTCCCGCCAGCCAACATTGTTTGTTCGACAGGATGCTAAGGAGACCAACTCTGTGGGACCTCACTGGTCGCTGGGATTCGTGCGGCAGAAGGCGGTCTCGGAGATAATCTGGTCCTATGCCATGTAGGGTTTTATAGGTCATAACCAACACTTTGAATTGTGTCTGGAAACAAATTGGTAGCCAATGCAGTCCGCGGAGTGATGGTGAGATATGGGTATTTCTTGGAAGGCTCGCGCGGCTGCATTTTGGATGAGCTGAAGTTTCCGAACACTCTTCAAGGGTAGCCCTATGTAGAGAGCATTGCAGTAGTCGAACCTCGATGTGATATGGGCATGAGTGACCGTGAGCAGTGACTCCCGGTTTAGATAGGGCCGCAACTAGTGCACCAGGTGGACTTGGGCAAACGTCCCCCTTGCCATAGCTGAAAGATGATGTTCTAATGTGAGCTGTGGATCGAGGAGGATGCCCAAGTTGCGGACCCTCTCTGAGGGGGTGAAAAATCCCCCCCTGGGTGATGGACGGACAGATGGAAGTGTCCTTGGGAGGCAGTACCCACAGCTACTCTGTCTTGTCTGGATTGAGTCTGAGCCTGTTGACACCCATCCAAACCCTGACAGCCTCCAGACACAGGCAAATCACTTCCATTGCTTTGCTGAGTGTACATGTGGTGGAGATGTACCACTGAGTATCATCAGCATACTGATGGTAACTCACCCCATGAATTGTGACCGGAAATTATTTGGCAGCCAGTGCAGGCCACTGAGTGTTGGAGAGACGTGGGCAAATCTAGCTCTCATGACCACATTCTGCATGATCTGGAGTTTCCAAACGCTTTTCAATGACTCCCTGTCCAAATAGGGACGTGATCAAAGCAGTTTCTGTGCTGTAGCCAGGCCTGAATCCTGACTGTTGAGGGCCTAGATCAGTGGTTCTCAACCTTTCTAATGCTGTGACCCCTTAATAGAGTTCCTCATATTGTGGTGACCCCCAACCATAATTCTAGCACCAATTCTCCCAACAGAGCTTTAAGCTGATTGGCAGGAAGGTCAGAGGGACAGTCCCACTGTAAATGTCTGATTGGTCAGATTGTAAAAATATGTTACAAGGTGGTAGAATATAAACTTTAGTTCTTAACACCATGGGACATTTGTCTTTTCCCGTGGTCTTAGGCGACCCCCATGAAACAGTTGTTCGACCCCTAAAGGGGTCCCGACTCCCAAGTTGACAACCACTGGTCTAGATAATCAGCTTCTTCCAAGGACCGCTGGAGCTGGAGCGACACCACCTTCTCAACAACCTTTCCCATAAAGGGAAGGTGGGAGATTGGATGGTACGGCTGGGTCCAGGGAAGGCTTCTTGAGGAGGGGGCACACAAGTGTCTCCTTGTAGGGAGCCGGGAAGGACCCCCTCCTCAAAGAAGCATTGACAATCTCCTGGACTCAGCTCCGTGTCACCTCTCGGCTGGCCGAAACCAACCAAGAGGGGCACAGATCCAGTAAGCAAGTGGTGGAACTCACAGCTCCAATGGCCTTGTCCACTTCATCAGGTGTCATCAAGTCAAACTCCTTCCAGACAGATGGACAAAGATGGGCACCTGGCTCTACTGTGCAGCCTTGGAAAAGGCTGCATGGCATTTTGTTTTGGGGTGTGCGGCCATGCCCCTTAGAGGGAACACTGGCTGGGACCCCTTCCTTGGAGGATGTGCCCATATCCTCTTGCACCAAGGATACTTCTCCACAGGTGGTGAGAGAAGGGCCTCATGTAGTGGGTGATTTTTAGATTGTTTTAGATTGTTAGAAATATAGAGAGACTCGTTTGCGATGGAAATGTTGACCGCATGATAAACTGCCTGCTGGGTGCAATGGTTGCGTACATCACAAGGCATCTAAATAGTCTGATAGATAGTGCTGGGGTGGAGCCAATGGTTTTGGTACATGTTGGTACCAATGTCATTGGGAAGGCTTAGTGGAAGGTCCTGGAAGCTAAATTTAGGTTGCTAGGTAGAAGGTTAAAGTCCAGGAGCCCCAAGGTTGCATTCTCAGATATGCTACTTGTTCCACATGCAAGGCCAGCTAGACAGGCAGAGCTCAGGAGCTTCAATGTGTGGACGAGGCAGTGGTGTCGAGAAGAAGGATTTAGATTTATTAGGAACTGGGAAACATTTTGGGACAAGCCACACCTGTACAAAAAGGATGGGCTACACTTGAACCATAATGGAACCAGACTCCTGGCGATTAATATTAAAAAGGTTTCAGAGTAGCCTTTAAACTGATCCCTAGGGGCAAGTCAACAGGAGCTGGGCAGCTTCCAGTTCAAGAAAGCACACTGCCAAATATGGAGGGTGGAAATTATGTACACATTGATGAGTCAACAAGAAAACTAAATTGTAATTGTCAAGAAGAAGGACATGGTAGGCCATCTACAAATTCTACAATCAAATTCTACAGTGAAAATCTACAGTCAAAATTGAAAGTGCACCAGAAAATTACATATAAATGTAATTTATATGTGCACAAATGCTAGAAGCCTTTCAGCAAAAATAGGGGAATTGAAATGCTTGGCAAAAGAAAATAATATTGATATATTAAAAACCTGATGGACAGATGAAAACCAATGGGACATGAGGATTCCAGGTTACAAACTATATAGGATGGACAGGAGAGGGAGAAATGGTGGTGGTGTGGCCTTGTACATAATTGAGGAGTTAGAATCTCATGAACTTGAAATTCAAGAAAAGTCAAACTCATCCACAGAACCATTGTGGATAAAAATCCCAGGACAGAAAATTAATCTGACAGGAGGGATCTGCTATTGCCCTCTCAACCAAACTCCAGAGACAGATTGCTATTTGGAAAATGAATTTAAGGAGGTCTCAAAAAGAGAACTGTGTTCTCTTTGCTGACGATGTAAAACTCTTTAACACCACTGATAACAAAACTACTCTCCAAAAAGACCTAGAGTCTGTCTCTGATTGATCTAACACATGGCAACTCCAAATCTCAATCTGCAAATGCTCTGTCCTACACATCAGCAAAAAGAATCAGAACTCCAAATACAAACTGAATAAACAAATTATCACAGATAACCCCCACTCGGTTAAAGACCTCAGAATACTAATAACAAAAGTCCTAAGTGCCAAAGCCCACTGCAACAACATCACCAAAAGGGTTCAAGACTTGCTAAACTAATCCTACATAGTTTCTGCTCCGGCAATCTCACACTACCTACCAGAGGTTACAAAACTTTAACCAGACCCATCCTTGAATACAGCTTATCTGTTTGGAACCCATACTGCATCTCAGACATTAACACCCTCAAAAATGTCCAAAGATACTTCACCAGAAGAGCCCTTCACTCCTCCACTCGAAACAGAATACCCTACAAAACTAGACTTACAATCCTTACAATCATGAATCCTACGATGCCTTAAACATGATCTAAGTATTGCCCAAAAGATCGTATGCTGCAACATCCTGCCTGTCAATGACTACTTCAGCTTCAAACACAACAATACAAGAGCACACAACAAATTCAAAATTAATATTAACTGCTCAAAACCTGACTGTAAAAAATAAGACTTTAGTAATTGAGTTGTCGAAGTGTGGAACTCATAACGGGACTCCGTAACCCCCAACATTTTACCCTTAGACTTTCCACAGTTGACCTCTCCAGATTCCTAAGAGGTCAGTAAGGGGCGTGCATAAGTGCACTAGTGTGTCTTCCATCCTCTGTCCTATTGTCTCTCCTATATCTCCTATATCTTTTCTTCTATTCCTATATCCTTTCTCTATCCTTTCATTGATATATTTTATTCCTATATATTCTCTTCTATTCTTTCTTGGATATATTTTACTAAGAGTATATCCTCTATAACCTTAATTTTGTTTTGTTTTTTAAAATAATTTTTATTGATTTTTTTTTAAATGTAAGACAGACAGAACTAACAACATTTAACATATATAGGAGCTACCAATTCTCCTCTTATTATAGAAGTCTTCCTAATACAAAAATGAAAAACTAATTTTATTTTAGATCAATACAGAAAAGTAAACTTATCGATGGAATATCTGTTCATATACAATACTAATATACAAGGAAAAAGGAACCTAAAATTTCAAACATTTTCTATTGATTATATAATTATGATTAAATAGTTAAACTCAGTTAATAGAAATAGTGTTGTTCATTGAATTTCACTGTGAGTTGTATTCAAAAATATACATCTTACAGTTTCATACTTTATTTTGTTATCTTCAATAATCTTTTTTTTCAGATTCCACCATTTATACACTTTTTTGTAAATTTTATAAAATTCAGATTCCGCTTGATTATTTAACCTTCTCATCATCATATCCAATTCTGCACATTCCATAATTTTCCTAAAAATCTCTTCATCTTTTGGAATTTCCTTTTCTTTCAATTTTTCTGCAAATGCAATTCTAGCTGCTACTAAAATATGAATTATTAAATAATATACTTCTTTTTTATATTTAATATCCATGATACCTAATAAGAAAAATTCTGGTGGACTCTATAAACTTCATCTATTTCTCTTATCAGTTCTCCTGGATCAGCTTGTAAAATTTGACCTATTATTTCTGCCATTTTTGCTGAAAGATCTTCATCTCTGAAATCTCAAGCCATGTGATGCGGATTGGAGTTCGAGATTGGTTATTGCTTCATCGAAGGTTCTACAGGCAGCATAATTATGTTCTTCATGTTCTTCTACCTTCTGTCCTATATCTTGGACTTTTTCTTCTGTTGCTTTTATTCTTTTTTCGTTCTCTTGTAAATTTTATTTATTTATTTATTTATTTTGTCCAGTAGACAATGGTGGTTTTAGTGGGTATATATCTATATACACATAGTAAAATACAAGATGAAGGTTATAGAGGAGATACTCATAGTAAAATATATCTAAGAAATAATAGAAAGAAGGTATAGTAATAGAACATATCAATGAAAGAATAGAAGAAGAGATATAGGAATAGAAGAACGGTATAGGAAATATAGGAGAGCAATAGGACAGGGGACGGAAGGCACTCTAGTGCACTTGTACTTGTCGGGATGGAGAGACCCCTTACCTTAAACAAGGCTCTCAGCCCGTGAGGAGTGAGCCGGGAGCTTCCAAAGGCGATGGATATTGAAGTACAGACAAAGCATGTTCGAATGAACAAGTTTCTTTATTAAGAAAGCATAAAAATAATAATTGTCTTAGGAGACATAAGATGGCACATCTTTTAGCTAAGAAAGATGAACCGGAGAGTTTGAAAGAACAATGGACTCTGGATAGAGACCGCCCTTCTTCATCAGAAAGAGGGGATGTGAGCAAACAGGTTACATCACACAGGAGGAGCTATCTTACTAGACAGAGTTAACTCTCTAACTACTGGATGTTTCTCAATGTCGTTGTGGGCTGGCAATTTCCAGCGCGACAGTACTCACCCCTTAAATACAAATTTTATTGTATTACTTTCATATTTCCATCCATTTCATTCATACTCCCTTTAACTTCACCAATTTTAGCTTTAAGTTCACCAATCTCTTTTTAATCTCAGTTTTCAGTGTGCCCATCTCGTTTTTCATCTCTTTTTTCATTTCTTCAAAATATTTTTTCATTTCATCTTTGTTTGTTTCTAGTTGGGTTTTTGTCTGAGTTTGTGTCTTCTGCATGAAATCTTGAATACCTGCTAATGTGTCTTGAATAGACTGAAGATTTAGTTCTGCAGGTGGCTTTTCTTTCTCTTTTTCTTTTTCCTTAGCTGACATTGTTGTTATTGTCCTTTGTTGTAGCGGGGATGATGTTGGAGATACTTTGGATATGTAAGATGGCACAATTTACCAAGAGAAGTACACATTAAGTTTGCAAGAAGAATAATTAAAGATGATATCTTAAAACAGGAAAAAATCAGACCTGGAAACACAAAGAGAAAGATATCACAATTTTGAAACAAGTTCTCAAGAGGGTAAGAGAAAGCCAAAGAGAATATTACTTCCTCACAAGTGTTTTAATTAAAAAGAATATTGTTTTTCGATGGTTGGCACCGGGAGGTCTCACCTTAACTTGGCAAGCAATGAAAGTGAAGATAGAGAGTATGGACCAAGCAACAGCCTTTTTTGCACAAAGGGGATTGGACAAGATTGAGCAACTACAGATAGAGCTTAAGAGTAAAGAAGAAGTAAGAGGGGCCACTGGTGAAGAAGGGGGAGAAACACAAGAAGTTAAAAAGAAACAACCACAGGTCCAACAAGAATTGGTACTAGATACAAGACTGCGTGAATCGAAAGAAACCAAAAAATACTATAAATAAAGATGACACACGACTTTTCAGTCAATTGAATAATCCAAAGAAAAGAAATCAAATATTGACTAAACTCAAAAAACAAAAAACACAAATGAATATTTTACAAGAAGTTCATATTTAAAAAATCAAAGAGAAGCCTTCTTAACAACTCAAAACTGGGGAAATTATATACTAGTTTGGCAAATCAAAAGAAAAGAGGAGTAGTAATGTATATTGATGAAATAATTGAATCTAAACAAATATATAATGACAGTGAAGGTAGAATTTTAATGGCACAAGTGGATTTAGAAACAAAACCTCTCGTAATTGTTTCAATTTATACACCAAATGACAATCAAAAACAAGCCTATTACAGAAATAGAACTAAGACAATCTATTGAAAATCAGAAAAATAACAAAGCGACGGGCCCAGATGCAATACCAGCAGAATTTTATAAGGTAGATATTGAAATACTCTTTTCAAATATCTTAGAAATATTTAACCAAATAATAGCAGAAGGTAAACTACACAAAACATGGTCAGAAACTTTAATAACCTTAATACATAAAGTGGGAACGGAAAAGGAAAAAATTGAAAATTATAGTCCAATTTCATTGTTAAATGTGGATTATAAAATTTTTATATCAATTTTTGGCAAAAGGTTCAAAAACATTATAAATGGCATGATACATGGAGATCAAAATGGATTTTTACCAGGAAGATAAATAAAAAATAATTTAAGAACAGTAGTAAATACGTTCGAATATTATGAGCAACATCCAGACAAACAAATGTCATTGATATTTTTAGATGCTAAGAAAGCGTTTGATAATATAGACTGGAATTTTATGAAAATACAATTGAATAAGATGGAGGTAGGAACCAAATTTTTTAATATAATAGATGCTATATATTCTGAACAATCAGCCAGAATCATAATAAATAGTGAACAAACAGAAAAATTAGCAATACAAAGGGGAGTGAGACAAGGTTTTCCATGTTGAGGGATGGATTTTAATTAATGAGGAGACTCGGACAGCAGGAATGAAAGCAAAACATTTCTTTATTTAATAAACAGAAAAATAAATTGTGCCACGAGGGACACTTGTAAAACAGCTGAAAGCATGGCTGCAAGGAGGAGAGAGAGAGCAGATGTGATTAAAAAGGATATGATGTGAATTGTGGGAGTGATTAAGGGGGGAGGCACACATTAAATCTTTAACTACTGAATGTCTCTGTGGCTGGCAATTCTCAGCGTGACACTCCTTCTTTGGTAGTCATCAGGGACATTGGTTCACATAAGGCACATTTTCTCGGAGAGGTTGTTGGTGTTGGTCAGCTGGCAGTGGTTTATTCAGCACGTCAGCGATTTGTTCATTTGTAGGCACATATTGTAGTTTCACGAATCTTTGTTGCACATATTTTCTTGCATTCTTATTTCTTAAGTCGATGTGCTGTGAACGGGCTCCCACGTATTCAGCTTCAGCAATGAATTTTACTGAAGTATTGTCCTCCATAATAACAATTGGTTTCATTGGATCAGCCCAGATACTATTAATGAGAGCACAAACATTGATTAAATCATTACAACAGTCAGAAACACAAGCATATTCGGACTCAGTGGAAGAACAAGAAATAAATTTCTGCTTTCCAACTTTCCAATAAATTGGGCAACCATTCAAAAACATTATAAAACCAGAAGTACTTTGACGACTTTCAATGTCACTCGCCCAATCGGAATCTGCATAGCAAATCAATTCAGGATACTTGTTGTGTTCTGGTTCCAGGAACAATTTCGTGTTCATTGTGTGCTTCATGTATCTGAGCAATCTCTTTATGCATGTCCAATGAAATGTAGTTGCGTTGCCTATGTGTCGTGACAACAAATTCACACAGTGAAATGTCGGGTCTTGTCCAACTGCTAATGTATAACAGTGACCCAATGACTGAGCGATAAAGTGTTTGGTCCTTAAACAAAGGACTGTTTTGGTATGTCAACTAGTAAAAGTCTGTCTGCATTGGAGACCGACATGGGCGTGCATCAGCCATGTTGCATTGTTGCAAAAGTTGATCAATCTTGTTTGCTTGTGAGAGGCTAAACCCCTTCTGAGTTTTCTGAATCTGAACTCCTAAGTAATCATGAATGTGTCCTAAGCTTTTCAGTGTAAAGTGTTTTTCTAAACCTTTTGCAAAAATCTCACTCATATGTTGATTTGGACCAATGTAAACAATATCATCAACATAAACAAGAACAATTTCATAAACATTACCTTGCCCTTTTGTAAACACGCATTCATCAGAGTCGGACTTAATAAAGCCCATTGAATTTAGCTTGTCAATTAGACATCTATGCCACATTAAACCAGATTGTTTCAATCCGTACAGACTCTTTTGCAGGCGCCAGACACGTCCTTCCTGGTCCTGGAATCCGGGTGCGCCTTTCACGTAGATTTCTTCATCTAGATCAGCATTCAGATAGGCAGTTTTGACATCGAACTGGAAAACTTCTAAATTCAGGGCAGAGGCAGTTGTTAAGGCGATTTTGACACTTTCATTTGTGATAGTAGGTGAATAAGTATCGGTGTAATCATCTGGAAAAGTCTGAGAGTAGCCTTGTCCTACTAATTTTGCTTTGTATAGTTCCTCACTGTTTGGCTTTCGCTTAATTCTGTAGACCCATCGTGTACCAATAACTCTCTTGTCTTCTGGAGGGTCAACGTGTTTGTACACCTTAAGTTTCTTTAAACTGTCAAGTTCAGCTTGCATGGCATCATACCATTTTTCATGTTCAGGTTCAGGTAAATGTCTTATTTGATAAAGCTTTTGATTTAGATTTGTTGCAAACAAAACAGTCGAGATAAATTGGACAATTACTATCGACTTTGAAACCGTTCACGCACTCGGGCATCTTGGATAAAACATCATATGAAGCATGGCCCAAGCGTCGATGCCAACGGTGGATGCACCTGGAATGAAAAGGTTCATTTGTTAGTACAGGTTTAGCATTTGCAACATTATGTGGAACACCTTGGGGTACATTGGCTTTATGAGCCTCTGATTTTATAGTAGCAGCAGGTTTTCTCTCTAGGCCTGTGCTTTCATGGTTTGGAATGCTCATACTTACATCTACCAGTGAACGAAAATTTGGCTTCAGGTAGAAAACACCACCAATCGGAATGGCATATGCGACAACAGTTCCATTTCTAATAATGTGGATATCATAGTTCAGGAGCATAGCTTTGTAGCCTAAGTCTTGGTTTAGGTGATGAAGGCTGAGTATGTTGCTTTCAGCGTCTGGAATGTAGAGAACGCGTGGAATCATCTGGTCCAGTTCATCTATGTAGATAGTTCCTTCTCCTTTGACTTGGGATAGGTGATTTGAGAATCCATACACCTCCTTTATGTCAGTTTCATGTAATTCAGTAAAAAGTTATTTTTGGTGAGTAATGTGAAAAGCAGCTCCATTATCTAAAGTCCATAAATGTTTTGTGCTATACTCATAATTTGAATCAGGAACATTTTTAAGAAGCACAGTATTGATTGTAGAGTGTGATTCGCTTCCGGAATCTCGTTGAGCTGATTTGGAGTTACTGGGACTCCTGCGTTCCAAAATGACTTCATCTTCTTTTAATGGCGGTAAGGTGGAAAATTGCTCTTGAGTTGCAATCGGCATTTGTTGCTGTAGTTGAGGATGTGGTGCCAATAATGGCTGAGCCGGCTGAAGTGGAATTTGCGCCGGTTGCACGGGTGTAGCAGGAACTTGAGGCTGTTGTAAAATGTCTGTTGAGGTACAAACCTTTCTTTGTCTGCAGAGTAGAATTGTCCTGCTGAAGCTTCTTTATTTATTTGGAAATCTGAAAAGAAATCTTTTTGGCGTAAATCAACATTTTTCTTCTGAACTTGAAGCGGTTGTACCTGTGAGAATTGCACCCCTTGACTTGGTTGGGGTACTTGTTGCGAAAATGTCTGTTGAGGTACAAACCTTTCTTTGTCTGCAGAGTAGAATTGTTCTGCTGAAGCTTCTTTATTTATTTGGAAATCTGAAAAGAAATCTTTCTGGCGCAAATCAACATTTTTCTGGCCATCTAAATTTTCTGGTGACCTGTATTGCTTAAAACGGTCACTGGATGGTGCTGCTGAGTCTTCTGGCAATAAAATGACATTTTGGTGCAGTTGGTGCAGTTGCTTAATTTGGCCTCCTGGTGGTGCATTTTGGATCTGGCTTGGAAATGAGCCAGATTCCTGAAAATAAGTTGAACTGGGTATTTTCTCAGTTTGGCCACTGGGTGGTGGTGCACCTAGTTCCTTGAGTGCTAAGGAATGCATGACATCATTTGTGCTTTTCAAAAAATCAGACTGTCTTTGGACAGACGCCATTTTCTTCTTTTGTTCTGATAAACCACGTATTTCTTCTTGGCAATACATTAATTGCATGCTTGTTATCTTATCAAGCTTGAGCTCTTTCTTTTATTAATTCAGTGCAACAAAATTCTATAAGATCCTTTTCAGGTTGTGTTAATTCACATGCTTTCTTGTCTAGCTTTAATTCTGATAAACATTTCTGCATTGCATTAATATCATGTCTCAAATCACCAGCTAAAATTTTTACAGTCTGCATATTAATGTGTTCTAGGAAAAACTGACATTCTTCTTGAGCTGGCTCGGAAAGCTTTATTAACATCTGGTTCTCATTAAATTGGAGCTGTGGCTGAGCTCCAAGAATATTTGGCATATTTCCTTGCTGATAAGGATTTGTAGCTGCTTCTGTGACTTCAATAGGGCATTTTAAATTAGCTTGCATGCTTTGCTCAAAATTCAAAACATTTGCTTTCAGTTTTGCCACTGAGTTAATATTGCTTGCATAATTCTTCAGAGGACACTGTTTTTCACAGGAAAATACTTTTTGCATTGCAGGATAGCTAGAAATATCAGAGACAGTTTGGCTGTCTTGCAAGCTATCAATTATAATAGGAATGTAATTGTTACTCACTCTTTGGAGTGCTTCATTTTGAGTCAGAGATAAGATTCTTTGAGAAGGAATTTCTTTTGCGTTGGAAGCATTCGCTGGAATTGTAAATCTTTCTGTAGAGATGTCTGCGCCTGCATTTTTGTTTCAAAGGCAGAGAAAATGTCTGCGCTTTATTTTGCAGGCTTTGCAGCCTGGTTAATTTAAAATAAACAAACCATCCGGACTGCAAACATGTTGAGGGATGGATTTTAATTAATGAGGAGACTCAGACAGCAGGAATGAAAGCAAAACATTTCTTTATTTAATAAACAGAAAAATAAATTGTGCCACGAGGGACACTTGTAAAACAGCCGAAAGCATGGCTGCAGGGAGGAGAGGGAGAACAGAATGTGCTGCTACGTAAGCAGACGGATGTGATTAAAAAGGATATGATGTGAATTGTGGGAGTGATTAAGGGGGGAGGCACACATTAAATCTTTAACTACTGAATGTCTCTGTGGCTGGCAATTCTCAGCGTGACAGTCCAATATCACCACTATTATTTATTTTAACATTAGAAGTCTTGCTGATAAAATAAGACCAGAAAGGGTCTATTATTTATTTTAACATTAAAAGTCTTGCTGATAAAATAAGACCAGAAAGGGAAATAAAAGGATTGAAGATTAAGAAAGAAATTTATAAAGTACAAGCTTTTGCTGATGACATAGTTTTCATTATAGAAGACGCTACAACATCAATTTTAAGATTAATAAATTTAATAGAAGAATATGGGAACGTCGCAGGTTTGAAAATAAATAAAGAAAAGACACAGATACTAACTAAGAACATGACAGAGACAGAGAGAAAATATTTAGAAAATATAACAAGTATGAAAATCACAAAAAAGGTGAAATATTTAGGTATATGGATGATTTCTAAAGCCATATCATTAAATAACAACAGCTATTTAAAACTTTTAGGACAGATTAAAAAGGATTTGGAAATTTGGAATAATTTGCAATTATCACTAGTTGGAAAAATTTCTACAATTAAAATGAATATCCTTCCTAAAATCTTATTTCTTTTTCAAGTTATCCCTATCAATCCCGGACCAAAAATTTTTGTAGAATTAAATAGTATAATTTAAAAAATTATATGGCAAGGCAAGAAACCAAGAATAAAACAAAATTCATTAGAAGACTGTAAAGAAAGAGGAGGCATAGGCCTCCCAAATTGGAAATTATATTATCAAGCTATCGCCTTAACATGGATAAAAGAATGGTTAATTTTGGAAAACCAAAGATTACTTAATCTAGAAGGCCATGATTTAATGTTAAGCTGGCATGCTTTTATATGGTATTTATTTGGATTGGTGGCAGTATGCGCAGATTAGTTCTAGATATCAAAAAGATATTAAAACTGATATTTTCCGAAAAGAAAATAATATATTAGGTAAATTGTTAACTCAAAATCAAGGGAAACTAATTGGAAATGTATATAATTATTTAATAAATTATAGAACGATAGGTTGGATATTGAAAGATAATATGATCAGTGGGTGCAAAAATTTTGGAAAAGAAATAAATTTGGAAACATAGGAAAAGGTATGGGTATATAATTGGAAAATAACAAACTCAATTTCTTTTAAAGAAAATCAAATTAAGATGTTTTACAGATGGCATCTCCCACCATATAGGATTTCTAAACTATTTCCTAATGTTTCTCCCACCTGTTGGAAATGGAAAAAAGAAATTGGTACATACTTTCATACATGGTGGACCTGTCTTGAAGCCAAGAATTATTGGAATCAATTAGAGAAATGGTTAAAGGAAATAACGAACGAGAAGATTAGAAAGACTCCAGAATTCTTCCTACTAGGTATCTCAGACATGAAATATAAAAAAGAAATATATTATTTAATAATTCACATTTTAGTTGTGGCAAGGATTACATTCACACAGAAATGGAAAGAAAAGGAAATACCAAAAGAATATGCAGAATTAGATATGATGACAAGACGTTTGAACAATCAAGTGGAAACAGAACTTTACAAAATATGGGACAAAGTGTATAAATGGTGGAATCTTAAAAAATAGTTTCAAAATTATATATGAATAAATTTATAATCATTTGAATTTATTAAATTGAATACATATATAGTAGAATATGAAGAAATTAAAAGGATAAGGTTTTTAGATTGAATAAGTGATTTTAATTAATAATATTGTTATAATAGATATAAAGTAATAGATTAAAAATAGTATAATTATAGAGTATTTTTGTAATTTTAGTATCTTCCAATTATATGTCCACATCTTTCCCCATGTATTTAAGTTTATTTCTTTTCAAACATTTTTACACCAACTAATCATATTGTCCTTCAATATCCAACCTATCATCCTATAGTTTATTAAAAATTTATATAATCTCCCAATCAATTTCCCTTGATTTTGTATCAGTAATTTCCCAAATGCATTGTTATTCTTCCTGAATATGAATGTTCTTGTGTCTTTTTGATAATCTGGGCATACTGCCACCAATCAATTTCTACCCCAGATTCTTGTAATTCTTGTTTTGTTTTTAATTTCAATTGATTGTCAAGTAAATCGCTATATTTCCATATTTTATCTTCTTTTAACAAATTTGGGTGAGAAATTGCTTCAATCGGTGAAATCCAATCTGGCATTACTAAGAAATGATTTTTTTTCTTTTTCTTTTTTTTTAAAAATATACTTTATTTATAAATATAATGAGAAAAAAAAGGGAAAGAAAAGGGAAGAAGGAAAACAGGGGAAGGACGGAGGGAAAAAAAGGAAGGGGTACAAAGTCAAGCAGTTAAGATAGGGCGTACAGTTATATATTGTAAGGTATAAATTATAGTACATATATTTCTTGGAAGAGATACTATATTTATTAAACATTGTAAATAAACATTAGATCAACTTCTTAATGGAGATGTTATATTTCTTAAACATTATAAATAGACAATGAATAAGCAGTAAATAAAGAGAATGGAAAATTTCCTAAAGTTATCATAGTAAATGTTGTATTTCCTTTAATATGTATTAACTAACAACAAGTTAGTAAAAATATTTCTAAGTTGAAGGAATAAGAAGAGAGATACGGGAAGAGGATAGATGAAAGAAAAGAAAGAATAAAAAAGAAAAGAAAAGGAAAAAAAAGAAAGATCTGCGCTTAGCGCAGACATTTTTAGGGACGACTTTTGTCTGGAAGTAGTGTGAGGAGTATATGAATAGTATAGTAAATATGTTGTATGTGTTGGATGTGTTGGTGAAAGTTGTTAGTGTTATAATGTGTATTGAGTTGGTTGAAAGACAGATAAAAAGAGATGAGGTGTAAATTTTATTGCAAATTAATTGGTTTTTGGCGCTCAATCTTTTAATTGGTTTAAAATTGATTTGAGCGTTCGAAGGTAAGATATAGTTAATGGTTTGATAAGATAGTGGTTTTACGATAGGTAATTTTGGTATTTTTTTTGAGAAACCCATTTGAGAAACCCATTTTTTTTGAGAAACCCATATTTCATAACATTCTGAATCTTTTTTATTTTGTGTTTCCATTGCTGTTTTTGACATTTCGGCACACTCTATAATTTTTGTGATTATTACAAATAAAGAAGGCATTTGGTCTTGTTTCCAAAAGAGGGCGTACGATATTCTAGCTGCTGTTATAATTTGTAGAATAAGATATTTTTGTGGTTTAGTGAAGTTTTGCCTAAATATACCTAGAAGGTAAAGCTCGGGTTTAAGTGGCAATTTAATTGACATGACTTGGTCAATTAGGTTTTGGATGATTGTCCAGTATTTTTCCGCAAGTGGGCATGTCCACCATGTGTGGTAATATGTTCCCGGTTTTATTTTACATTTCCAGCAGGTGGGTGAAAAGTTGGGGAACATTTTGGATATTCTTGCTGGGGGCAAATGCCATCAATAAAACATTTTTATTTGATTTTCTTTATAAGACATTGCTGTTGTCATTTTGTAGTTTAGTGTCCAGGTTTTCTCCCATTCGATTAAATTGATCGTGTACCCAAAATTTTGAGCCCAGGCTATCATACAGCCTTTCACTTGTTCTTCACAGTTTTCTTGTGTTAGTAAGTAATTATATAATTTAGAGATCATTTTGGGGGGGGGGCGAAAAGAATTGTATCTATCCCATTGTCATTTTGGAATCCAAATTGTTTTTTGTGTTGTTCGTATTTTAATTTAATTTGTAAACCAATCTATGTTTGTTCCTTGATCGTTCAATTGTTGTTTGTATATGAGAGCATCTGATTTATCAAGTAATTGTTGGTATCTCAAAATTTTGGTGTGGGAGAAAAGGTTAGGAAAAATTAGTAATTCGTTGGGAGATGTCCATTTTGGTATTGAAATATAGTAATTTTTCTTAATCATAAACCAAATTGTTATTAAAGTTTTACGTAAATAATGATTTTTAAAGTATTTAGGTATTTTGTGATAGTCCATTGTTAAAAAAGCATGCCACCCAGCAAGAAGATCGAAACCTTCTAGAGTTAGGAGTCTTGTATTTTTGAGAGTGATCCAGTCTTTTATCATTGTTAGAATTGTGGCTTGATAATAAATGAAGAAATCAGGGAGTCCAAGTCCGCCTTTAGATCTATGATCTTGAAGGTTTTTCAGTTTTATTCTGGCCTTTTTCTTTGTCCAAATGAATTTCTTTATTTGTTTATGTAGAGAGTTAAAGAAAGATTTCTTCAAATTTATTGGGGCAACTTGAAATAGATAGAGAAACCTTGGAAGAATGTTCGATTTTATAGCGAATATTTTCCCATAAGGGATAGGTTTAGTTTCGACCATCTATTGAAATCTTGTTGCATTTCTTTAAGAAGTTGTTCATAATTATCTTTTTTTAATCGTAGCATAATTTGAGGTCATCCATATTCCTAGATATTTAATTTTTTTGGTAGTTTTAATTTTAATTAATTCTTCCAAGGAAAGTACATCTTTTGGTATCATATTTTTTGTCAAAATTTGAGTTTTATTTTTGTTAATTTGCAGACCGGATATTTCACCAAATTTATGTATTTCGCCGAATAAAGTAAGTGCTGTTTGTATGGGGTCTTGTAAGATAAATACAATGTCGTCCGCAAAGGCCTGTAATTTGTAGTGTTTTTTTTTAATCGTGATGCCCTGAATTTGTGTATTGTTTCTTATGGTTTTCAGGAATGTTTCTATAGCCAGAATAAAAATGAGTGGGGCCAAAGGGCATCCTTGGCGCACGCCTTTTGTTATAGAAATTGTATCTGTAATGTCATTATTGAAAAGGATTTTAGCCGATTGGGTAGTGTAAATGGTTTTAATTAAGTTAAGAAATTTGGAGCTGAAATTCATGTGTTCAATTTGATTTATGAGATAATGCCACTGAAGACTATTGAAAGCTTTTTTTAGATCCATAAATATTAGTGCAATTGTTTTATCGTAGTTTTTGTCGTAATATTTGATAGTATTCAGTATCATTCTTGTGTTTGTAGAAATATTTCTTGATGGTAAGAATCTGTTTTGGTCTGGGTGGATAATTTTGTTTAGTATGTTTTTTAGCCTGTCCACAATTATCGATGTGAATATTTTATAGTCGGTATTGAGTAGTGCTATTGGTCTATAATTCTCCAGAAGGTGTCTATTTTGGGTGTCTTTGGTGATAAGAGTTATGTGGGCTTCGGACCAGGACATAGGTAATTTTGCATACGAGAGTGTGTTATTATAAATATCTAAAAATATAGGTGCCATTGTTTCAAGGTGATATTTGTAGAATTCGGATGGGATTCCATCTGGCCCTGCGGTTTTATTGTTTTTTTGTTTGTTTATTGCAGCTTCAATTTCTGAGATGGAGAGTGACTTATTTAGGAGTGTTCTTTGATAATCTGTTATCAGTGTTTTTTGTTCATTTGTTTGTATAGTTCAATAGTAAATCAGCATCCAGATTTGAAGCTTTATAAAGTTGTTGGTAAAAATCTTGGATAACTTGTTTTTTGTCAGAGTTAGTTGTTTTTAAGTGTCCGGAGGAGTCGGCTAAGGCGTCTATATTTCTATCTAATTTTTGATGGGCTAATTTAAGTGATAGCCAGCGGCCTGGTTTGTTGGCAAATTCGAAGTATGTTTGTTTTGCGATTTTAATTTTTTGGGTTATGTGTTGTTGTGTTATTAAATTTATTTCGTGTTTAATCGTTTTTGTTTCGAGTAGAATTATATTGTTTTTAGGGTCATTGTGGAGTCCTTTTTCGGCGTCTTGAAGAGATGTATTTAATTTGTGCAGTTGAGCATGTTTTTCTTTATTCTTATTTGCGGTATAAGAGATGTAAATGCCGCATATATAGGCTTTAGTAGCGTCCCACGCTATTTCATTAGGTATCTCACCATTGAAGTTGATTTTAATAAATGGAGGAATATCGTTTTGTATTTTGTGTTGAAATTGTTTTTGATTAATAACCGTTGAATACATCGACCATCTATGAAAAGTATTGTGAGTAATGTCTCTTATTGTCAATAGTAGGGGATTATGGTCTGCCCAAGTTGCATTGAGTATTTGGATGTCAATAATTTGATTTATGATTTCTATGTTGGACCAAGCCATGTCAGTACGTGAACAGGTTCTGTGGGGAGGAGGAAAAAAAGTGTACTGTGTAGTTTCTGGGTAAAAGTATCTCCAAATATCTTTTAAGGCAAATTCATAGATTGTTTGTTTGAAGGTTGAAGAGATAATATTGCGGGTACGATGTTTAGAGTTACCTTTGTAGTCTTTGTTTATGTTTACTATTGCGTTGAAATCTCCAATTATTACAAAATTACTCAAATCTAATTCTAATATTTTTTTATGCAGGTTTTTAAAGTAAGTAGATTGCTTAACGGATGGTGTATATATTGTTATTATAGTTATTGTTTTCTTGTTTTGATAATAAGCTTGCAGTTAATGTTTTGCCAGGAAGAAATATGTGGTTTACCAGAACAAAGGAAGACAATGGAGTCTGTACAAAGACAGTGTGATGACATCACGCATTCCTTAGCATTCAAGGAACCAGGTGCAGCACCACCCAGTGGCCAAACTAAAAAAATACCTAGCTCAACTTGTCTTCAGGAATTTGGCTCAAATGCACAAAAATGTTGTTTTATTGCCAGAAAGCTCAGAAACGCCATCCAGTGACCATTTTAAGCAATGCAGGACACCAGAAAATTTAGATGGCCAGAAAAATGTTGATTTGCGCCAGAAGGATTTCTTTTTAGATTTCCAAATAAATAAAGAAGCTTCAGCAGAACAATTCTACTCTGCAGACAAAGAAAGGTTTGTACCTCAACAGACATTTTCGCAACAAGTACCCCAACCAAGTCAAGGGGTGCAATTCTCACAGGTACAACCGCTTCAAGTTCAGAAGAAAAATGTTGATTTACACCAAAAAGATTTCTTTTCAGATTTCCAAATAAATAAAGAAGCTTCAGCAGGACAATTCTACTCTGCAGACAAAGAAAGGTTTGTACCTCAACAGACATTTTCGCAACAAGTACCCCAACCAAGTCAAGGGGTGCAATTATCACAGGTACAACCGCCTCAAGTTCCTGCTACACCCGAGCGACCGGTGCAAATCCCACTTCAGTCGGCTCAGCCATTATTGGCACCACGTCCTCAAATACAGAAACAGATGCCGGCTGCAACTCAAGAGCAATTTTCCGCCTTGCCGCCATTATAAGAAGAAGAAGGCATTAATTTGGAATGCAGGAGTCCCAGTAACTCCAAATCAGCTCAACGAGATTCTGAAGGTGAATCACACTCTACAATCAATATTGTGCTTCTTAAAAATGTTCCTGATTCAAATTGTGAGTACAGCACAAAACACTTATGGACTTTAGACAGTGGAGCTGCTTTTCACATTACTCACCAAAGAGAACTTTTTACTGAATTACATGAATCTAACATAAAGGAGGTGTATGGATTCTCAAATAACCTATCCCGAGTCGAAGGAGAAGGAACTATCTACATAGATGAACTGTACCAGATGATTCCACGCGTTCTCTACATTCCAAAATCTGAAAGCAACATATTCAGCCTTCATCGCCTAAACCAAGACTTAGGCTACAAAGCTATGCTCCTGAACTATGATATCCACATTATTAGAAATGGAACTGTTGTTGCACATGCCACTCCGATTGGTGGTGTTTTCTACCTGAAGCCAAATTTTCGTTCACTGGTAGATGTAAGTATGAGCATTCCAAACCATGAAAGCGCAGGCCCAGAGAGAAAACCTGCTACTATTATAAAATCAGAGGCTCATAAAGCCAATGAATCTCAAGGTGTTCCGCATAATGTTGCAAATGCTAAACCTGTGCTAACAAATAAACCTTTTCATTCCAGGTGCATCCACCGTTGCCATCGGCGCTTGGGCCATGCTTCATATGATGTTTTATCCAAGATGCCCGAGTGCGTGAACGGTTTCAAAGTCGATAGTAATTGTCCAATTTATCTCAACTGTTTTGTTTGCAACAAATCTAAATCAAAAGCTTCCCCCATTGCTAAGCATGCCCTTCGTTTGTCTTCACGCATTTTCGATTTGGTTCATACCGACATTGTCGGTCCATTTCGGCGTACTAGGGGTAACAATAAGTATTTCTTAACAATTGTTGATAGTTTTTCTAGATATGGTTTTGTGTATCTAATGAAACAGAAATCAGAGACGTTTCAGATCTTTACACACTTTGCTGCAAAGGTCTTCAATCAATTCGGTGTCCGTATCAGAAGAATCCAAAGTGATCGTGGTGGTGAGTTCATGTCTCAGCGATTCCAGAACTGGATGAGATGCAAAGGAATACGGCACCAAGCTTCAGCCCCTTACACTCCTCAGCAAGCTTCAGCCCCTTACACTCCTCTGTTGAGAGATGCCAAGGCGTTCTGCAGACTACGTATCGCTGTCTCCTAGAAGACGCTGATCTCGACAATGCTTACTGGGGCAAAGCACTAAGGTATGCAAACTACCTTGTTAATCGTACTTGGAGCAGTGTTTTAAAACAAACTTCGTACTACATGTTCTATGGGAAGAAACCTGACATTCAAAACCTTCACATTTTTGGCTCGTATGCCATGGTTAACATTCCACTGGCTCAAAGAAAGAAGGGCGGTCCAGTGGCAGAAAGACTGAGATTTATAGGTTTTGATGATAGTTCCAAGTACTACAAATTTACTGACTCTAACTACAGAGGTGTTATTTCCAATTCAGCAAAATTTGAGGAAGATACAAATTGGTCCAGAATACACAGTAATGATACTTCAGTTTATTTTCCTAAAGATGTCCAAGGTACAGCGCAACCTGATTCTCAGATAGCTGTTCCAGTTGTTCCAGTTGTTCCAGTTGTTCCAGATGTTCCAGTTGTTCCAGATGTTCCTGATGTACAGTCTTCACCAGTCGCAGATGATGTTACTAGCGATGTAAATGAAGACGGATATGACCAAAATGAATGGACCACGGTTCTCAGACGTTCCAAGAGAACCACAAAAGGAGTTCCTCCTCAGAGATATCAAGCGCAAGTAACTCAAAAAACTGTTTCCTGTTATTTGTAACAATGTTTTACTTCCTCCCGATAATTTTCATCAAATAAGACATTTACCTGAACCTGAACAAGAAAAATGGTATGATGCCATGCAAGCTGAACTTGACAGTTTAAAGAAACTTAAGGTGTACAAACACGTTGACCCTCCAGAGGACAAAAGAGTTATTGGTACACGATGGGTCTACAGAATTAAGCGAAAGCCAAATGGTGAGGAACTGTACAAAGCAAGATTAGTAGCACAAGGCTTCGCTCAGACTTTTCCAGATGATTACACCGATACTTATTCACCTACTGTCAGAAATGAAAGTGTCAAAATCGTCTTAACAACTGCCGCTGCCCTGAATTTAGAAGTTTTCCAGTTTGATGTCGAAACTGCCTATCTGAATGCTGATCTAGATGAAGAAATCTACGTGAAAGGTGCACCCGGATTCCAGGACCAGGAAGGACGTGTCTGGCGCCTGCAAAAGAGTCTGTACGGATTGAAACAATCTGGTTTAATGTGGCATAGATGTCTAATTGACAAGCTAAATTCAATGGGCTTTATTAAGTCCGACTCTGATGAATGCGTGTTTACAAAAGGGCAAGGTAATGTTTATGAAATTGTTCTTGTTTATGTTGATGATATTGTTTACATTGGTCCAAATCAACGCATGAGTGAGATTTTTGCAAAAGGTTTAGAAAAACACTTTACACTGAAAAGCTTAGGACACATTCATGATTACTTAGGAGTTCAGATTCAGAAAACTCAGAAAGGGTTTAGTCTCTCACAAGCAAAAAAGATTATCAACTTTTGCAACAATGCAACATGGCTGATGCACGCCCATGTCGGTCTCCAATGCAGACAGACTTTTACAAGTTGACATACCAGAACAGTCCTTTGTTTAAGGACCAAACACTTTATCGCTTAGTCATTGGGTCACTGTTATACATTAGCAGTTGGACAAGACCCGACATTTCATTTAGTGTGAATTTGTTGTCACGACACGTAGGCAACGCAACTACATTTCATTGGACATGCATAAAGAGATTGCTCAGATACATGAAGCACATGATGGACATGAAATTGTTCCTGGAACCAGAACACAACAAGTATCCTGAATTGATTTGCTATGCAGATTCTGATTGGGCGAGTGACATTGAAACTTGTCAAAGTACTTCTGGTTTTATAATGTTTTTAAATGGTTGTCCAATTTATTGGAAAGTTAGAAAGCAGAAATTTATTTCTTGTTCCTCCACTGAGTCCGAATATGCTTGTGTTTCTGACTGTTGTAATGATTTAATCAATGTTTCTGCTCTCATTAATAGTATCTGGGCTGATCCAATGAAACCAATTGTTATTATGGAGGACAATACTTCAGTAAAATTCATTGCTGAAGCTGAATATGTGGGAGCTTGTTCACGGCACATCGACTGAAGATATAAGAATGCAAGAGAATATGTGAAACAAGGATTCATGAAACTACAATATGTGCCTACAAATGAACAGATTGCTGACGTGCTGAATAAACCACTGCCAACTGACCAACACGAATACCTTTCCGAGAAAATGTGCCTCATGTGAACCAATGTCCCTGATGACTACCAAAGAAGGGGTGTCACGCTGAGAATTGCCAGCCAACAGAGACATTCAGTAGTTAAAGAGTTAATGTGTATTTTTCCCTCTGATCACACCCCCTCATACATCACTCCCACAATTCATATCTTTCCCACATGTCACATCCTTCTGCTTACGTCACATACATTCCAATCTATATTCTGCTTGTGTTCAGCCATGTTCCGCTTGCTTGATAAAGTGCCGCTTCTTGGCACAATGCATTTTTATTCTGTTTTCTAAATAAAATTTGTTTTTACTTTTGATATTCCTGCCTGCCGAGTCTACTAATTAAAAATCCATCGCGACAGAAATATTGTTCTATAAACCCTCAAATAATTTCCGCAGAGTCATTGCCGCCATCGTCGCCAGATGTAAATGACAGATTGAAGTCGCCGCCTCCTAAGGAACTTCAGACTCAAAATGAGTCGGGATGACGATCTTCGCAAGGGGAAATTCCGCACACAAGCCACAAATTCCAAAAAACCGTCTTAAATCCTTCTGCAGCAAACAATAACAATCCCAAAAGTATTTGTTGTTTCCGCTGCTTCCAAAGTAAAGCAGAGCGCGGCGCTTCCGGATCAGCAAGAAAAAGCCGATCTCTTCGGTCGACGATCTGGGGGATACCCTGCTTCCCGGGGGGTCTGCCGAGCACCCCCGGGTGCGCAGGAACTTCCCCTCAAAGACCTTGGGCTCTACGGGTTCCCGGTCACCCGATAGGGCTATCGTTCAACACGAAAGGCCAGATGTAACCCGGAGAACCGGGAAACACACAGCAACAGCGCTACACCACAACCGGAAGATTTTTTCTAATCTCTCTCCAAACATCTATTAATGCCTTTCTAATTATATTCCTATTAAAATATGAATGAGTTTTAGACTTATCGTACCATACAAAGGCGTGCCAGCCTAGCATTAAGTCATGGTCTTCTAAGTTTAATAATCTTCTGTTTTCCAAGGTTAACCATTCTTTTGGTAGTATAACTTCCAATTTGGGAGGGTGAGTCCTCCTCTCTTCTTCCGGTCTTCTAATTAACTTTGTTTTATTCTTGGTTTCTTACCTTGCCATATAATTTTTTTAGTAATCTTTGTTAGTTCTTTAAAGAAATTCCCTCCTGGATTTATTGGAATTACCTGAAATAAAAATAGTACTTTGGGAAGGATATTCATTTTAGTTGTAGAAATTCTTCCTACTAAAGATAACTGTAGATTATTCCATATTTCCAGATCTTTTTTAATTTGACCTAAGAGTTTTGTATAGTTATCATTTTTAAAGGACATGACTTTTGCAGAAATCCAAATACCTAGGTATTTTACTTTTTTTGTTATTTTCATGTTTGTTAAATTTTCTAATTGTTTTTTCTGTGAGTCTGTCATATTTTTTATAAGCATGTGTCTTTTCTTTATTAATTTTCAGACCCACTACTTTTCCATATTCTTCTATTAATTCTACTAATTTTAATATGGATGTCAATGGATCTTCTATTATGAAGACTACACCATCTGCAAAAGCTTGTACTTTGTAACTTTCTTTTTTGATCTTCAGGCCTTTAATATCATTTTCTGTTCTTATTTTTATTAATAATGTTTCTAATGTTAAAATAAATAATAATGGTGATATGGGACAACCTTGTCTAACACCTCTTTATATTTCTCATCTTTCAGTTTGTTCGTTATTTATTATAATTTTTGCTGTCTGATTAGAGTAAATCGCATCAATGATATTAAAAAATTTAGTTCCTACATTCATCTTATTTAATTGTATTTTCATAAAAGTCCAATCTACATTATCAAATGCCTTTTTTGCATCAAGAAATATCAGTGCCATTTTTTTTCCAGGGTATTGTTCATAATATTCTAGAGTATTTATAATTGTCCTCAAATTATTTTTAATTTGCCTATCTGGTAAGAATCCATTCTGGTCTTCATGTATCATTTCATTTATGATGTTTTTAAGTCTACATGCATATATTGATATAAAGATTTTGTAGTCTATGTTTAGTAATGAAATTGGTCTATAATTCCCAGTTTTCTCCTTTTTTGTTCCCTCTTTATGTATTAATGTTATTAAGGTTTCTGTCCATGTTCTAGGTAACTTTCCATCTGCCATTATGTTATTAAATATCTCCAAAATGTTGGAGAAAAGTATTTCAATGTCCAACTTGTAAAATTCTGCTGGAATTGCATCTGAGCCAGTTGCTTTATTGTTTTTCTAGTTTTTGATAGATTGCTGTAATTCTAGGGCTGTGAAAGGATTATTAAGTTTTTGTTGCTGTTCTTCAGTTAATATTGGTAGGTCTATAGTGCTTAAGTAATCTGCAATCGCCTCTTCTTTTTTTTCTTCTTTTTTATACAATTTCCTGTAGAATTGTAATACTATTTCCTTCTTTTCATCTATTTTATGTCTTATTACTCCTTCCGCATCTGACAATTTTTTTATGATTTTAGATTCTCTTTCCTTCCTTAATTTATAAGCTAACCATCTTCCCGGTTTGTTTGCATGTTCAAAATATTCTTGTTTCACTCTTTTAATTTTTTTTACAATTTGTTCTTGTTCCATTAACTTTATTTTATGTTTTAATATATCCCTCTGGTTTTTAGCTTTATCATCTTGTTCATTTTGCTGCATTTCTAATTTTTTTAATTCATTTTCTAATTTTTATTTATTTATTTATTATTTTTATTTATTTATTGGATTTCTATGCCACTCCTCTCCATAGACTCGGGGCGGCTAACAACAGTGATTAAAAAAACAGCATGTAACAATCCAATACTAAAACAACTAAAAAAACCCTTATTATAAAACCAAGCATAAATACAAACGTACCATGCGTAAATTGTAAAGGCCTAGGGAGAAAGAATATCTCAGTTCCCCCACGCCTGACATAAGACATTTTGATATTGCATCCTTTTCTCTTTATTTTTCCTAGCTATATATGAAATGGTTAAACCCCTAATATAAGCCTTTGTTGTATCCCAGAGATTTTGTGGGGTTGTGTCATTATTTTTATTTATTTTGAAGAAAAATTCCAATTCTTTCCCGATCCATTCTTTATATTCAAGATTGTGCAAAACATCCCTATTCATAATCCAATTGTTGGGTTTTTCCCTACCTTTCCAATGTATTACGATTGGGCTATGGTCTGCCCAACTATTAGTTTCTATTTCAATATCCTTAATCCTTTCCATTGTATGCACTGATGCCCATGCCATATCTATCCTAGTCCAAATTTTGTGGGGATTTGAGTTGAAGGTATACTGTTTATTTTGTGGGTGGTATTCATGCCATACATCTTTTAATAGTAGTTCTGTACTCATTTTCCAAAAAGTTATTGGTAGGATTTCCCCCCCCCCTTTCCTTCCTCTTCCCTGAACAATCCATTTGACTATCTGAAATTGCATTAAAGTCACCTACTATTATCATGTTTTCTATTGATAACTCAATTATCTTATCATGTAATTCCTTATAAAATTGTTTTTGATTGTCATTGGGTGCATATGTTAATATAATAATGAGAGGTTTTGGTTCTAAATCTAGTTGTACAATCAAAATTCTTCCTTCGAAATCACTATATATTTGTTTTGAATCTATTGTTTCATCAATATACATTACCACATCTCTTTTGTTTTGATTCACTAAACTCGTGTATATTTTCCCAAGTTTGGGCTTATTAAGTAATTTTCTATTTGATTTTTTAATATGAACTTCTTGTAGGATATTTATTTGTGCTCTTTGTTTCTTGAGCTTAGTCAATATTTGATTTCTTTTCCTGGGATTATTCAATCCATTAACGTTTACTGAGAAGATTTTAAAATCTTGTGACATCTCTATTTATAGTATTTTTTGGTTTCTTTAGATTCTCTCAATCTACTACCTAACACCAGTTCTTGTTGAATTTGGGGTTGTGGTTGTTTCTTTCTGACAGCTTGTGTTTCCTCCCTCTCTTTGCGGGTCGCCCCCTTTTCTTCTTCTTTGTCTTTAGTTTCTTTGTGTAGTTGTTCTGTTCTACTTAATCCACTTTGTGCAAAGAAAGCTCTTGCATCTTCCACATTCTCTATCTTTATTCTCCGTCCTTGCCAAGTTAGCAAGAGACCTTCTGGTACCAGCCATCGGAACACTATGTTCCGATGGCTGGTACTATGTTGTATTAAGACACTTGTAAGAAAATAATATTCTCTTCTGCTCTCTCTTACTCTTTTTGGAACTTATGATGTCTTTCCCTTTGTTTTTCCAAGTTTGGTTTCTTGCTTTGTTCATTATTCTCCTGGAGAATTTGATGTGGACCTCTCTTGCTAGATTATGCCGTCGAACATCTGGACTCTGTAAATTTCATCTATCTCTCTTATAAGATCTTGTGGGTCCATCTGTAGAATTTCTCCTATTATCTCTGCCATCTTTACTGTTAGGTCTTCATCTTTCTCCTCGCTTATGTTTTGGAATCTCAAGCCATGTGAGGCGGATCGTAATTCCAGATTGGTTCGAAGCCTCTGTTAATTACATAACTGTGTTCTTCCTATTCTTCCATCTTTTGTCCTACATCCTCGACTTTGTCCTCCACTGTTTTCATTCTTTTTTCATTTTCTTGTAAATTTTGTTGTATAACTTTCATATTTCCATCCATCTCCTTCATACTTCCTTTTACTTCTCCTATTTCAGTTTTGAAATCTCCCATTTCTGTTTTAAGATCACCTATTTCCGTTTTCAGATTGCCCATTTCATTTTTCATTTCTTCTAAATATTTTTTCACTTCTTCTCTATTTGTGTCCATTGAGATTTGGGTTTTCTGCATGAAATCTTGAATGGTGGCCAGAATATCTTGAATGGTCTGAAAGTCAGGTTCTAGTGGAGTTTTCTCCTTTTCTTTTTCTTTATCCTTGGCCAACATTGTTGTTATTGATCTTTGTTGTAGTGGAGATGATACTGGAGATACCTTTGGAGTGGGAGTTGGAGGTCTGTTTTTTGGTTGTTGTTGTTGTGATGGTAGTTGTACTCTGTGACCTAGAAGAGCTTCTCATATCTCCAGAGAGTGTCAACCAAAAATTATATAATATCTTAACTTTCTTCTATTTTGATTAATTGTAGCAGTTAATAATAAGACTGTATTATTTAAAAACAATTATAATCAAACCAAATAGTGATGTTATAGAAAAACACAATACTATGAAAAGCAAGACACTCAAAAAGAGAGAAGAATGTATTTAAACTATCACAATAAATTTTATAATACCCTCCAAGTTAATTAATTATTTTCTCAGGTATGAATCAAGTATCAAATATCAAATATCAGATATTTCATTCAATATAGTAAATAAGATTAAAGCAAAATATATAATTCTATTGATCTAGCATAAGTCAAAATACATATAATAAAAGGAAGAGAGAAAATAGGAAAAAAAGGGTAAAAGAAGACAAAAAATGAGAGAGAGGGAAGAGTAAGTAAATGGATTTGAGGGTATGCCAGATCGAGAAGGGAAAAATTAATTATCTAGCAGTTTATCATATACCTTAAGTGTTTATGGTAAAAAAAGTTAAAAGAAAACCTTGGAAAAAGAAGTGAATAGAAAATATAATATGAAAATATAAGTATAAACGTGAATGTTATGTAAAAGTGTATTTATAAAAATAGGTAAAGTATAACCAAGTAAGAAAAAAAATATGATATAAAAATATAATATAAAAATGTAAGTAAGTAAAAATATGAGTATAAATGTAACTATTATGTAAAAGTGTAAATATAAAAGTGTAAAAGTGTATATGTTAAGGTATAAATGTAAAAAAAAATATGGGTGTAAAAATGTAAAGGAAAATTAAAAATTCAATAAGCACTCAGTTGATATATTTCAAAATTAATCCTGAAATCGATTTTATATCCTTGAATCCTTAAATCTTTAATTTCTTGTATCCATGTTCCACACTTATATTCTTGTGTTCTCAAGTTCACAGTATATTTTTTAATCCTAAAGCAAAATAAATCAACAATCCATGTCCCAGGGAAAAGAAAAACAAAACTAAAATCGATCCACAATCTCCTAACGCCGTCAGCAAAAATCAAGTACAGGAAGTAGAAGATACAATGAGTAATAAAGTGATAACAATAGGTAATTAAAAATAAAAAAATAAAAAGCAAGGAAAAATAAGCAAAATTTAGTCCATTAATCCTTCCGCTGCCACTGCTGGAAGAAGAAAAAATTTGTATTGGACAAAATAAATAAATAAAATAAATAAATAGGGTTGTCATAATGATGGATTTCAACTATCCCCGAATAGATTGGGTAAATTCTTGTTCTACAAATGAAAGAAAGAAAGAAAGAAAGAAAGAAAGAAAGAAAGAAAGAAAGAAAGAAAGACAAGGTTCCTTGACATATTAACTGATTATTCCCTTGAGCAAATGATCATGGAGCCAGCCAGGGGAAAGGCGATCCTGGACTTGTTTTTCCTGGACAGGATCTCCCCCAGGCTTGTATAGTTTATGTATTGTATGGTATGCTTGTGTTGTATGGTTTTTTAACCCTGCTGTTCTGTTCGAAAAAACTCCCTAATCTTATGTTCCCGGGTCTATTTGACCCGGACTGCAAATTGATCATTTTAGGTACTTATATTTGGTCTTTTTGAAAGCTTTTTTCACCTGGAAACAAGTTTGAACATTTCTGCACACAATGGAATGAAAATGTAACTGAAAAAATTAATCCTTATTGGTTTATTTTGCACATAAATGTGCCTCCCCCCGTTTTTGTGAATTTTTTTTAGGTTTATTGATAATTTTGCCTGCAAAATGCATTCTATTTTACTAAAGTTGGTGTGGGATTGGTAGCTTGAACCTTTCTGAACATAATGATATGAAAATTGAACTGAAAAAAATGATCCTTATTGGTTTATTTTGCTCATAAATGGGGCCCCATGCTTATACTCAAATAGGCTTATACTCGAGTAGGCTTATACTCAAGTATAAAACGATATGGTCTTATATTCAAAAATAAACCAATAAGAATCATTTTTTTCAGTTCATTTCTATTTTTCTTATGTTTAGGATTGTTCAATTTAGTATATCAAAACTTTTGGGTTTATTGATAATTTTGCCTGCAAAATGTATTCTATTTTACTATTCTATTTTGGTGTGGGATTGGTAGCTTGAACCTTTCTGAACATAATGATATGAAAATTAAACTGAAAAAATGATCCTTATTGGTTTATTTTGCTCATAAATGGGCCCCCATGCTTATACTCAAATAGGCTTATACTCGAGTAGGCTTATACTCGAGTATAAAACAATACGGTCTTATATTCAAAAATAAACCAATAAGAATCATTTTTTTCAGTTCATTTCTATTTTTCTTATGTTTAGGATTGTTCAATTTAGTATATCAAAACTTTTGGGGGAATATTCCTTAGAGATTTGTAGCCTAAAAAAATATAAATTGACAAAAATTTCAGAAAGCATGGGGGGAGGGGCTTTTTGATCAAAATAAAAATATAAGCCTCAATTTTTTCAGTTCAATTTTCATATCATTATGTTCATAAATGTTCAAACTAGTTTTCCAGTGGAAAATGTTTTCAAAAAGACCAAATTCAAGTACCTAAAAAAAATCATTTTGGTCCGGGTCTATATGACCTGAAACAGTCAACGTGATTTTTTTTTTGCCCAGAAAAAAATTTCCCCCCCCCACCCCCACAAATATTTTTATGATGATCAGCCATGTTAAAATGAGTAAATGAATGCCTAAGATTTTAAAGAATATTTCAGATTTGGAGCATAAAAAAATAAAAAGTGAAAATGGTTGCAAGCAGCCGGGGGGGGCTTATTTCTGATTTTAAAAAACCAGTAAGAATCATTTTTTTTCAGTTCCTTTATATTTTTCTTATATTCAGAAATGTTCAAGCTACCAATCCCACACCAACTTCAGTAAAATAGAATGCATTTTGCAAGCAAAACTATCCATAAATTGAAAAACATTTCACAAAAACGGGGGGGGCATACATTATATCAGCAAAATAATCCAATAAGATTTACTTTTTTCATTTCAATTTTCATATCATTGTGTGCAGAAATGTTCAGACTACTTTCCAAGTGAAAAAAGCTTTCAAAAAGACCAAACATAAGCACTGCAAATGAAGAGTTTTCGGTCCGGGTCAGGGTGACCCGGGAACAGAAGATTTGTAACTTTTTTTGCCCAGCAAAAACTAAGCCCCCCACCCCCCCCCAAAAGAATTATCATAGAGAGAACCCCAGAAATGATGAAAAGTCATGAAATTTCAAGTTTCAGATATGCAGGGAAAATTTTTTACAGGGACTCAAACTTGGCTTCGGGTCACATACGACCCGAACAGAACAGCAGGGTTTTAATTGTTCTGTCTGGGTTTTCCCAGACCTCCACACCCACTGAAAAAACAGCCAGACACTCTGGTAAAATCCAAAAGTAATTTATAGCAGGAAAAAATAAGCACAAAGGAAAACCTGTCTTCACAGCAGACAGGTTACAATACTTTACAACAGGGTCCTGATGTCCAGTCAATTCCAAAAGCTTCTTGCTGGCACCCCCCCCCCCCCCAAGGTTTCAAGAGTCCAAGGCACAAACCAGGATTGTAGCCACCAAAGTTCACAGACAGGTCTCACGAATCTCCAAGATAAAACTCCACAAGCCAGGAAGGGTGGGGCCGCCTTTTATCCTTTCCCAAGAGCACCACACCCAAACCCAGCTGTGACCTCTAATGCTGGAAATATCTAGCCAATTGCGTTCTTCTCTCGTTAGCTCTCCTCTGTCGCATATCTATGAAGTCACTAGCATCTTCCCCCAGGGAATCCAGGCTGCTTGCTGGGGAGAGCTCCCCCTGGTGGAACTCTGGCTGTCCTTCATCTTCAGCCTGGGATTCAGCTTCTTCGTCAGTCTGCCCCTCCTGGTCCTCAGCCTCTGAGCTGGACACCGACAGCAAATCAGCCATTCCCGGAGGGGTCCCAGGCTGAACCACAACATTTAATGATGGGTTTTTTAGATGTTTTTTAAAATATTAGATTTGTTACATTGTTATATTGTTACTATTCTTGTTGTAATATTATTATTATTATTATTATTATTATTATTATTATTATTATTATTATTATTATTATTATGTCTATACAACACAGCAAACGAGATCACTATGCTGGATTTTGTATTTCATCACCAGTCGGGCACCTCCCAAGCATCTAGGACTGCGTGATGTAGCGGTGAATTATGTTTGCCAATCCCAGTAAAGTGGCCTTTTGCAATTGACAGATGGAGATTTTGTCAATTCCGATGGTTTTCAAATTATTGTTATTATTATTATTATTATTATTATTATTATTATTATGTTGTTGTTGTTGTTGTTGTTGTTATCTGGTTCATGATGTCTTTGTAACCGAGCCCATAGGAACCAGCAATCACAACACAATAACCTTCAACTTAACCATGGATAGCAAATTATCAGTCAAAATAAACACAGAGACCTTAAACTTTCATAGAGGGAATTTTGCCAAAATGAGGAAAATAGTAAAGAAGAAACTAAAAGGAACAGGAAAAAAGTCAAATCCCTCCCAAATGCTTGGAAACTGTTTAAAAATATGTTACAATGGGCTCAACTAAAATGCATTCCTAATAGAAGAAAGAGGACTGGAAGGTCCAAGAGGACACCAGTATGGCTTACAAATGAGGTAAAGGCGGTTATTGGAAAGAAGAAAAACTCATTTATGAAATGGAAGGCTCTTCCTACTGAGGAGCACAGGAAGGATCACAAACTCTGGCAGATTAAATGCAAGGCAATAGTCAGGAAAACCAAGAGAGATTTTGAGGAGCATATAGCAAAGAATATTAAAAATAATAACAAAAACTTTTTTAAGTATATCAGAAGCATTAACCCAACCAGAAAAACAGTTGGGCCACTCAATGACAGTGGTCAGAAGGGGATAATCAGAGAAGACAAAGAGATTGCTGAGAGGCTAAATGATTTCTTTTCCTCCATTTTCACTGAGGAGAATAGAGAGCAGTTGCCTGCCGCTGAATTAGATTTCTCAGGGAGGGAATTAGAAGAATTAAACAATTCTAGGAAGATGTTCTTTCATGCCCTACTAAACTAAATGTCAACAAATTGCCGAATCCAGATGGCAACCATCTGAGTTCTCAAGGAACTCAAGTGTGAAATTGCTAAACTTTTAGCTAAAATATATAATCTTTCTCTAAGATCAGGCACTGTACCTGAGGATTAGACGGAAGCAAATGTAACCCCGATCTTCAGGAAAGGATCCAGAGGTGATCCAGGAAATTATAGACCAGTCAATTTAACCTCTGTTCCAGGCAAAATGATGGAAATCATTATAAAAAGTAAAATTACTGGGCGCATAGGAAAACAGTCATTGCTGAAAGAAAATCAACATGGTTTCTGCAAAGGCAAATCATGTCTTACTTACTAACTTACTAACAACTTATTACTAAGTTGTTAGAATTCTTTGAGCATGAAAATACACACATAAATAAAGGGAACCAAGTTATTTTTGTATATCTTTCAAAAGGCCTTTGACAAAGTTCCTCACTAAAGACTCCTAAAAAAGCTCTTCAGCCACGGAATTAGAGGACAAGTATTGTTCTGGATTGGTAACTGGCTAAATTGTAGGAAGCAAAATGTGTCAATAAATGGACAATTCTCTGGATGGAAAGAAGTGAGAAGTGGTGTACCCCAAGGTTCAGTTTTGAGACTTTTACTTTTTAATTTATTCATTAATGATCTGGATGTAGAAGTAAATAGTGAGGTAGCAAAGTTTGCTGATGACACTAAATTGTTCCAGGCAGTGAAAAGTGAAACTGATTGTTGGGAGCTCCAGAAAGATCTCGAAATTGAATGAGTGGGCAACAAAGTGGCAAATGCATTTTAACCCCAATTATTCCTACCAACTGATGGGGACCAAGCTTTCTGAGACAACCCAAGAAAGGGATCTTGGGGTTTTGGTGGACAGCTCAATGAAGATGTCAACCCAGTGCGCAGCAGTAGTAAAAAAAGCAAATTCCATGCTTAGCATGATTAGGAAGAGAATCAAAAATAGGTTGGCAAGTATTGTATTGCCTTTGTACAAATCAATGGTGAGACCACACTTGGAGTACTGTGTACAGTTCTGGTCACCGCACCTCAAGGTGCAAAAAAGGGCAATAGGAATGATCAAGAGAATGGAGCCTCTCCCTTATGAAACCAGGTTGCAATGCCTTGGTCTCTTCAGCCTTGAAAGTCAGCTTTTAAGAGGAGACTTGATCAAAGTGTATAAAATCATGCATGGGATAGAAAAGGTGGATAAAGAAAAATTCTTTTCTCTATCGCACAATGCTAGGACAAGGGGGCACTCCCTAAAGCTCATAGATAAGAAACTGAGGACAAATAAAGGGAAATAATTTTTCACCCAGAGGGTCATTCGTTTATGGAATTCACTTCCAGAAGAGGTCATGACAGCTGTCAGCCTGGGTAGCTTCAAGGCAGGATTAGATAGATTCGTGGATGCCAGGTGTATCGGTGGTTATTGAAACAGATGTCAATGTGCCGCCTCTATGTTGGTTGAGGCAGGCAGGATTCCCTTGAGTACCACTTGTTGGAGGTCAAGGGAAAGGGAGGGTTTTGCCTTCTCTTTCTGCTCAAGATCCCCATGTACAATTGGTGTTCTACAGATGGCACCTCCCCCTAGCAAGATTGACAAAGATGTATCCAAATACTTCATCAATATGTTGTAAATGTAAAACATTGTATGGTACATATTATCACTTATGGTGGACATGTCCTGAAGCTAATTTTTTTTTTATTAAAACAGGAAATGTTTGGAAGAGATAACAAAACAACACATAGATCTGAGGCTTAAGATATTTTTATTGGGACTATTAAACAGAAAATATACCAAGAAAATACAACATCTACTTCTACATATAATTACAGCTGCAAGAATAGTACAGTAGTACCTCTAGATACGAGCTGCTCCACATGCGACTATTTCAAGATACTAGCAACGAGGGGAGAGACATTTCTGTTCCAGTCCCGAGCTCAAATTCGGGATATGAGCTGAGCATCCACTAGGTGGCGAAAGAATCCTTGCTTTTGGTTATCTTGGAGGGGAAAAACAACATCTAAAGTTATTTGTTCCAGATATGAGTTGCTCGACATACAAGCTCCCTTCTGGAACGAATTATGCTCGTATCTATGGGTACTACTGTATATGCCCCAAATTGGAAAAATGAAAAACACTATCTGAAAAAGAATTGATAGGGAAAATTCTTGAGATGGACTGTGCTGAGATGGACAAATTAACAAAAGAGATAAAAGAAAACGAAGAGAGAAACTCTTATTTGGTCTGGGACAAATTATATAACTGATTAGAGATTAGAAACAGAGAACAGTTGACATTTCTGTCCTGTATGTCAAAAAATATACATATGTATATAAAGTTAGAATGCCAGGAATAAATTAAAATACCTCATAACCTGAGGGCTAAATGAAACCATAAACTGTGACAATGTATATTAGTAAAATGATATACATGAAATAACTTAGTTGATGTTTTTTGAATGTATGTTTGTACATGTATTATATGTTTATAGGTACATTTGTTCCTTTTGTTTTTTCTTTCTTTTTTCTTATTCTTGTTATTTTAATGTATATAACTAATAAAGATTTTACTTTTAAAAAGAAACAGAATAAGTTTCAATGAAAGGTGAAATAAGAAACTAGTATAAGTAACCAACATAAAGAAATAAAGATAGGAATGTGCAAATAGGTCAATAAATATAAAGATAATCAGAGAAGTTTAAAAGGGGAAAGGGTAAATAATGGAATAAATACTGTGACAAAACTGCTGTAAAAAGTGAATATATGTTTATGTGTTGATGTGTGTTGATTTATTTCTTTTATTATTTATTTATTTATTTATTATTATTTTTTCTAGTCCGCCCTTCTCCAGAGACTCAGGGCAGCTTACAACATAAAATAGATACATGCAAATAAAATAGTAGAAATTGAAAATTAAAACTAAGAGTTTAAAAACTAAATCCCCTAAACATGCTAAAAACTAAAACTAAAAACTGATTTACCAAACCTAAAAACCCCATGTCATTTAAAACCATTCACTCATGTTCACCCCTGACTCTGTCATAACATGGGCATGTGAGATGTTGCCCTATGTCAGCACACATGCATGCTGGCCAGCTGATTTTCGCCTTTTATCAGCCATTTTTGCTCTCCCAGGCTTTAGGAAAGCCTCCTGAATGCTGGAGATGGTGAAAAATGGCCCAGTGGACCAACCACTTGGCTGTTTTTTGCTCTCCCCAGGTTTTAGAAGCTTCCCTGAGCACTGGGGATGGCAAAAATGGCCCAACCAGAAATTCTGGTTGGTCCATTGGGCCATTTTTCACTCTCCCCAGGCTTCAGGATGCTTTTCTGGAGAGAGGATGCTTTTCTGGAGAGAGCTCAAAGCAGGCCAATGGGCCTATTGGAAGTCCCAAGGCTTCAGTGAGACCTGTATGCATGCACGGGAGAAATATCAGGGGGGTTGTGTGCATGCACAGGGAGTTGGCATTGTATTGCAGTGGAAGCGGAATAACAACGCGAACACAGAGCTGGATTTAAACTGGGTCATTTTTATTAATTAATTAAAATTTATTTAATTCAAACTAACATGGACCTGCAGAGGTCAACTGAAAACATTTGGGGTGGAAATGACGTAGTTAAAACTTCCTGGGCAATTCGGGGCATAGCTCCATGCTGATCCACGTGAAGGGGACCATGCCCTCATCTGGATCCCAGCCATGCAAGGCATGTGGGAGGTCTCGCTGTTCAATCCCTGAAAGGCAATTGAAATGGGCGAGACCCAGAGGCAACTTCTACCCAATTGCTCAGGCCAGTTAAAAAGCCACCATGAGCCCTTGGAGAGAACCTGCCAATCATCCCCAGGAATGCCCAACGGAGAACATGCAGTTGCTAACACCTCCCAATTTCGGCCCCATACCTGCCAACCCAATGACCAAAGGTAAGCCAATTAGAACTAATCAGTTAACAAAACACCCCCTAACCATCCGTCCCGCACTGCAGTGTGGAATAGGCGAAAAAAGGTTGCAGGAAAATGCCAAGACCGCCAAAAATTCCTATTCGGCCCCCTCAGGGTGACCCCTCTAGCACACTGAAAGATAGGGAGGGAGGGCGGGTGTTCACCTGCTCATTGTCTCGGGCAAAAAGGAAGCCCCGAGCCTGCACAGCTCTTTATAAAGGGCTAGCAAGCCATGCCCCGACATCTCATCGGTCGGTGCCGATGACAGGCATGGCCGGGATCTCGCGAAATCTCGCGAGATCCCGGCCATTCAAGATAGCGGCTATGCCGGGGACTGCGTTTCCCCGGCCCTGCTGCAAATCTGGGCTGGCGGTAAGTCACTGGCAGGGCATTGCAGCGGAAGCAGAATAACAATGTGGACACAGAGCTGGATTTAAACTGGGTCATTTTTATTTATTTATTAAAATTTATTTAATTCAAACTAACATGGACCCGCAGAGGTCAACTAAAAACATTTGGTGCGGAAATGACGTAGTAAAAACTTCCTGGGCAACTCGGGGCGTAGCTCCATGTTGATCCAGGTGAAGGGGACCATGCCCTCACCTGGATCCCAGCCATGCAAGGCATGTGGGAGGTATCGCCGTCCAATCCCTGAAAGGCAATTGAAATGGGCGAGACCCAGAGGCAACTTCTCTCCAATTGCTCAGGCCAGTTAAAAAGCCACCATGAGCCCTTGGAGAGAATCTGTCAATCATCCCCAAGGATGCCCAATGGAGAACATGCAGTTGCTAACACCTCCCAATTTCCGCCCCTAACCTGCCACGGAGGGGGGCCAGATCTCTATCTTGGTCCCCTGACTCCCCCTTACCTGTGCCAGCTCACACAGGGACCTCTGCAGGTCCTGTAAGAAGATGGCGTTCCCCTGTTCTGACAGGTGAATGCCATCGGCACGATAAAGCCATGGCTGATCAATAGTAATATTGGGGTGGGAAACAACTACCCCACCCAACTCTCTAACCAATTTGCCAATGGCCTTATTAACCTTTTGCCTGACCTTGTGAATGGCTCTAGGGGAGATGGCGTCCCTCCAGAAAATCCGTGGAAGGATTTCGGACCAGACCACTTGCATGGCTGGCCAAGCTAGACGAAGAGCCAGCAGGTCTTTGTGGGCCTGACAAATCAATGCCACCCAAAACACATAGGTCATTGCCCTCGTGGTGCAAGACCAGCCACCTGGGTGCAACCATGTTATGGTGCCCACCCAGGAGCAATGGGAGGAGACCCTCCCACCGCAGGCCTCTTCATCTGAGCCAAGCAATGTTGACCCAACGGCCCAAAGACAGCTGGGTCCCCACGGCGGATCTTGCTGCAGAGCAGGCCAAACATAAGTCAAATAGGCAGCGGACCTCCAGCAACCAATCTCCCGGATCCTACAACCCGAGAAGCCATAAACTGCCGTGCTAGTGGCAGCCCCTATACGGAATGAGTGTGTTCCGTACCAGGCAGGGTCAAGGCCAATCACAACCAATCGCAACCAACGCCCAGGTCATAATCGCCCAAAATTGATATCGCGTGAGTGGGGAGCCATCCTGATGACTAAAAAGATGTCCCTGTCCCATTCCTCTCAGATTACAAAAGGAGGAAAGGATGGCCACCAGACAAACAGACATGTCAACGGCAGCCATTAAAACTATCCTGGACCCCCTACCTAACTGGTCTGTTTTAGACTGCCTTACCAAGAGAGAAACACTGGTGCCCTCGAACCGAAGGTCCGAAAACTGTAAGGCACGAAGTGACCCATCTCTGCGGGAGGAGACCAAAGCCTCACTAACCTGGGGAGCCCCAAAGAACATCACAGTAGCCACTGCCTGAAAAGGGCAGGCTTCATAGACAGAGGCACACAGGCTGCCCCATGTACTGTTAATGTTGGACAGCTGTTGTAAAGTCAGTGCCTGTCTGCAGTCCACGAAGGGCACAGGTCACTTCCTAACCCACCCCTCTAGCATTTTCCAAATGCGGAAATCCCCAGAGGAGTCAGCAAATCCACTGGCCTTGGAAAGAAATGCCAGGCCTGCACGTCTAGTCCTAATAGTTTTGACTGACAGGCTGCGCTGCTTAAGCAGGATGCAAAACTCTATCAGTTGATCGACAGGGATGGGCCAGATGTGTAAGTAGCCCTTGGCTTGGTGAAATTCCCCAAACTCCTTACCTGAGTTTTGGTATGACCTCAAGGTACTGGGCGCTAGTGACAGGGCTCACTACTCCACTGCTCTGGAGCCCGCCCAGGTTCCATAGGTGGCAAGGGAAAGCTTCTGGTGCCGCATGAGCCCACGGAGCCAGTGTCCAGAACCTGGACAACTGACCATGGGACAAGGCGTCAGCCATCTCATTTTCAAGCCCGGGAATATGACGGGCCAAAAACAAGGCATTCAGGGACAAAGACCTGCGTACGAAATGGCGGACAAGCTGCATAACATTGTCATTCTTAGAAGACAGGGCATTCACAACATGGACAACAGCAAGGCTGTCACACCAAAAGTGCACAGTCTTGTCCCTGAATTGCTCCCCCCAGAGCTCTAAAGCCACTACTAGGGGAAAGAGCTCCAAAAATGTCAGATCTTTAACAATAGAAGAGGCCCTCCATTCCGGAGGCCACATAGGATAGCACCACTGGTCGCCCAAAATAACTCTGAACCCATGGGTCCCCGCAGCGCCGGAACAGAATTGCAACTCAGCTTCCAAAAGAAGCTCGTGCCTCCAAAAGGACAGACCATTAAAGTGGGCTAAGAAGCCTTGCCATATTCTCAGGTCATTCCTGACCCCAGCACACAAGCATGTCCGGTGGTGGGGCAAACGAAGCCCCTTCATCGCCGTATACAAATGATGTGAAAAGGCCCTGCTGGGGGGGCACCACCCGGCAGGCAAAATTGAGTAACCCGGCCAACTCCTGAAGTTGGCAGAGAGCAACTTTACGGCTCACTAAAACCTGATCCAATCTATCTTGAATCTTAAGGAGCTTCTCAGAGTCCACGGAGTCCAATTTGATATCAAGGAAGGTAATCCTGGTGGCAGGGCCTTCGGTCTTTTCAGGGGCCAAAGGAACCCCCAAATGAACGCAAAGAGCCTCAAAGGCTGACATCAGAGCCAAACACTGCTCTGAATGCACAGGCCTGGCCATCAGGAAATCATCAAGGTAATGAATCACTGAACCCAAACCGGATCGCCTCCTGAGGGCCCACTCTAAGAAGGTGCTAAAGTTCTCAAACAGGAAGTAATATATGGAGCAGCCCGTGGGCAATGCTCTGTCTACATAATAGCCACCCTCAAAGTGGAAGCCCAGGAGCTCAAAATCATCCATGTGTATGGGAAGGAGCCGGAATGCAGACTTAATGTCGCATTTACCCATTAGGGCTCCTACACCACATTTCCTAACCATGGCCACCGATGCATCAAAAAACGTGTAGCGAACTGAACAGAGCTCATCAGGAATGTAGTCATTCACTGATTCCCCTTTAGGGAAGCAAAAGTGGTGAATCAACCTAAATTCACCACTGGCCTTCTTGGGGACTACCCCCAAAGGTGAAACCCAGAGAGCGGGCGAGGGCGCGCGCAAAAGGCCCCAAGACCCTGCCATTGGCCACCTCTTTCTGGATTTTAGACCTTACTATGTCCTCATATACAACAACCGACTTAAGGTTGCTGGACATGAAGGCCCTCCTACGTCCAAAATAGGGTATCCTGAAACCCTTCCGAAAACCCTGTAGGAGCACAGCCGCGCTCCCTAAGCAGAACCTCCAGTACTTCCAGCCTAACTGGGCTGGGGCCCTTTTCCCCCAGGGGGCAGCTGACACTTAGACGGTCCAGCCCCATCCTTTCCATCTTTGGGGCCCTTGGGCCTGGGGCAAGTGTTTGTGGCATGGGAGCCCCCATAATTCCCACATGTGTGTCAAAATCTGCAGGACGGGTGAAAACAAGACCCCCTGGCTGCACAATTGTGACAGGGGGGAGCAACCCTCATCCCGGTCCCTACCCCCACAGGAGCCGCGGGCATCGCCGCTGGCTTGGCCTTGATGAAATGACTGCTGTCAGTGCGCTCGCCGCCTCCAGCCTGAGCAAGCTGACTGGCATGGAACCATAAATTGGGGATCACCATGTCCCAAGGCAGGGTGCATTCAACCGCCACACGCATCCTGAAAGACTCATCATACTGCTACCATGCAATACCCTCGTACACATAGTGAACCCGAGCAATGAGATCAATGTATTTGATCATGGAGGCAGCCCGCGCGGGCTCCCTCTCGATGACCACCGACATATAGGTCAAAAAGGCGTACAGCCATGAGCTGAAGCACCTATCTATCTTGACTTTTTTAAGCCGGTCGGTCTTCGCCTCCTCATCCTTATCTTTCTTAGGGACTTCCTGATTAAGGAGGGAGAACAAGTCTACATACTCCCCCCTCCAAATTCGCTCCTGAATGGAGGGATGTAAGTGAAAACCCAAAGGGGTGGAAGGCAAACCCTATGGGATGGCAAGAGCCCATCTGGAAGCCAACGGATCTGGCACCATGGCTGCTGCCCCAGTCCCCACGCCCATCCCAGCCATAGGGGCTGCAGTCGCCACAGGGGCCTGGGCTGCCACCGCAGCGGCAGGTGTAGCCCAAACCTGATTACAGGTAAGGGCAGGGCTAACAGCAGTGTAGGTAGTGACCCCACTCCCCGAAGCCGGTGGTATGAAAACCTGCCCAGATAAGGGGAGGGGTGGTGTGTAATGTGACTGCATAACCACCTCACCTGACACTAGGTGTCTCCAAAGAAGATCCCGCAGAGACCAATCCAGATGCCGCTGATGCCTGCCCGGTCTGGGCCTCTGCATTGCTCGGGGGTCATCCAAGAGCCACAGGAGCCAAAAGGGGCATGCCCCCCAGCCCATACACAGACTGCCACTTTGCGTCCTACTCATCCGGACGTTCTATCACCCTAGACCAGGAATGAGCAGGTAATGATGAGTCACCTGCTGGTAGATCCTGGGACCTACCCCCCCCTCCTGGCCCTATTCTGGGCCTCCTCATTGGCCAGCCTGGCCCTAGCCGACGGCCTTAAAGTCCTCCATGGCCTAGCCGCCAGCTCTGGGGCAGGAGGCAAAGCCCTTTGCTTTTTGGGAGCCATGCCTACCAAGCAACATATTTCCTTATCAAAGCTAATTAAAACAAAAGGGGTGAAGGGGTGTCAAACTAGGTACCACTTCTGGCCCCCAAAGACCACAGGGCCATAAAGCCCTAGCAAGGCCTGAAGGTCTGTTCAACAACCCTCCCCATGAGCCTGACAAGGCTGAAAGGGGCAGCAAGCCACCAAAAGGGGGGCGGTTGCCGACAAAGGATCCCCCCCAGATAACATAGGGGGGAACCAAGGCTCTTCTCACCCCCGAGTGGAAGCGAAGGGCAATCCGACCCAGCTAGGCCTGTAGGCCCAGTGCTCCTCACTCCCAACAAAATGGCTGCTCCATGAGGCCTCCCAAAATGGCCTCCCGTCTTCAGCGAACACCAGCCGGGTGTTCGCCTGCTCGTTGTCTGGGGCAAAAAGGAAGCCCCGAGCCGGCACAGCCCTTTATAAAGGGCTAGCAGGCCACGCCCCGACAACGTCATCGGTCAGCACCGATGAGAGGCATGGCTGAGATCTCGTGAAATCTCACGAGATCCTGGCCATTCAAGATGGCGACTACCCTGGGGACCGCGTTTCCCCAGCCCCGCTGTAAATCCAGGTCGGTGGTAAGCCGCCGGCAGGGCATTCTGGGTGTGGGCATGCGCATGTGGGCTATTGTGCATGGACACACATTTTTGGCACTCAAGACAAAAAAAAAAGGTTCACCATCACTGCCCTAAGATTAGCCCTGGGACTAGAATATCCCACATGTTTACCTGCTAAATCAGTTTAAAATAAGAACGCACATAGTTAAATTAACATTATTTTGCTAAAGCATAACTCATGATTGTACCTGATCACAATTTGATTATAGTAAGATTTAGGTTAGAATAATTAATATTACATTTGATAAATGAATGTCAATTTGTACTGCTACCATTTTAGTGCAAATAATGTTATTTCCCATATCTTTAATAACAAAGAATAGTTAAGCAATGCTTTACTATTGTATGCAGATTATTGCTATCCTCAACAGAAAAAAATCTTATGTGAGAATATGTCATGCAGTCATTTTGAAATGTAGCAGTTTATAATTGATCCCCTAGCATTTTATCTATGCTTGTATCAACCAAATATTTTAGATGTTCAATTATACAGTATTTCCTAGAAGTTGTTGTTGAATATATACCACTAGAGATGAAATTTTGGGCTTAGACAACTTAGAACTTCACCGCCTTTGGTCTGACCTAAGTGTAGTACTTAAAATTATCTGCTACAACGTTCAAGTGCAAACTTAAGGTAAATCACTCCAAACTCAATTGCAAAAAAATTGACTTCAGCAACGGAGTGGTCAAAGCTTGGAATGCATTACCTGACTCTGTTATTTCTTCCCCAAACCCCCAAACTTTAATATTAAACTGTCTACTGTTGACCTCACTCCATTCCTAAGAGGTTTGTTAGGGGCTTGCATAAGAGCAGCCAGTATTCCTATTGTCCCTGTCCTAATGTCCCTTTTTTATTTGTATCCTTTTCATATATTCAAATCATATTTATACTTTTATCTATTATTTTATATATGCTTGACAAACAAACTTGAGAAAGACTGAAAGGCCACAATTTCATTATAGGTTTTCACTTTGGATTTACTTGAAATTAATGTAACACACAATAAGAGCAGATCTCAGTGGTTGCATAGCAAACAAATAACTCTGTTGCCATATTTCAAAGGTTAATGAAGCTGATGGTAAATATCGATATATGAAAAATACAGATAGCAACCATGAAATCTCAAGCTTCTACCACTGTCCATGAAGTAAAGTTTACTCAAATACAGCATTCTAAGCAAACAAGTATGGAAAAACTGTGTCTTACTGAAAGTCATATTCGGAGGAGGAAGAAGTGGGGGTTGTGGAGGTTCAGCCAAACATTCTTACATATCCAAGGCAAAGAAAATATCAGCATGGTTTGAATCTTATAACATCTGGATGGGATTTCTTCAGATGCTCTCCAGATCCTCATCTGAATTTTGATTCAAGTCCTGGGATATTCTAACTATTATGTAGCAATAGTAAGGCAATAATACTATTATGGTGGTATACTGATATATGAGGGCAATATATATTTAGCTGACTAGAAGAAGGCGAAGAAAGTCAGAGTGAGTTTATATTTGCTAATACCTATCTGGAGTATTTTCAAGGGGATTTTCCCAGAAAATTTCATCTTCAAAGCTCTGGCTCTGAGACAAGGAAAAAAAGCATTTTTTTAATTATTAAAAGTATATTTCTTTTCTTTATTGTTAGAATTTTAAGTCAAAGCAACAATAAACCTTCCAGATGTTTTTCTGTCGTTATTGGTGCCTAGATTTTAAAAAATAATTTGCATTCTAGGTTTTAAACTGTAAGTTAGAATTCATAGCCTGTTTCCTTTTCAAACATAACTCTACAGGTGAAACTTGAAAAATTAGAATACAGTGATACCTCATCTTACAAACCCCTCGTCATACAAACTTTTCAAGATACAAACCCCGGGTTTAAGATTTTTTTTCCTCTTCTTCAAAACTATTTTCACCTTACAAACCCAAGCCACCACCACTGGGATGCCCCGCCTCTGGACTTCTGTTGCCAGCGAAGCGCCGTTTTTGTGCTGCTGGGATACCCCTGAGGCTCCCCTCCATGGGAAACACCACCTCCGGACTTCTGTGTTTTTGCGATACTGCAGGGGAATCCCAGCAGCACAAAAATGGACGCTTTGCTGGCAACGGAAGTCTGGAGGTGGAGTTTCGAGGACTTCCGTGTTTTTGTGATGCTGCAATTTCGTTGAGGCTCTGCAGCATCACAAAACAACGGAAGTCCGGAGGTGGGGTTTCCCATGGAGGGGAGCCTTAGGGGAATCCCAGTAGCGCAAAAATGGGCGCTTTGGCTGGCAAAAGGGGTGAGTGTTGGGCTTCCACGCATGAATTGCTTTTCCATTGATTCCTATGGGAAACATTGTTTCATCTTACAAAGTTTTTACCTTACAAACCTCATCCCGGAACCAATTAAGTTCGTAAGATGAGGTATCACTGTATTGTGCAAACGTTCATTTGTTTCAGTAATGTAACTTAAAAGGTGAAACTTAATATATGAGAGATATTCATAACATGCAAGGCAATATAGTTCAAACCTTAATTTGTCATAATTGTGATATTTATGGGGTACAGCACATGAAAATCTCAAATCCTCCATCTCAGAAAATTAAATATTACATGCGATCAATTAAAAAAAAAGGATTGTACATAGAACAATATTAGACTTCTAAGTATAAGCATGCATATGTACTTCATTTGAGCCCCTTTTGCAGCAATTACTGCCTCAATGAGGAATGGCATGGATGCTATTAGCCTGTGGCACTGCTGAGGTGTTAGGAAAGACTAAGATGCTTCAATAGTGGCCTTCAGAACTTCTGCATTGTTCCATGTCATGTCTCTCATCTTTCTCTTGGCAATGCCCCATAGATTCTCTATGGCAGTGGTTCTCAACCTTTCTAAGGTCGCGACCACTTAATACAGTTCCTTGTGTTGTGGTGACCCGCAAACATAAATCTAGCACCAATTCTCCCAAAAGAGCTTTGAGCTGATTGGCAGGAGGGTCAGAGAGATGCCCCCCACTGTAAACACCTGATTGGCCAGATTGTAAAAATATGTTCCAAGATGCCAGAATAGAAGCTTTAGTTCCAGGGGACTTCCGGTGGCTGCGAGCCACATCAGGATGCTGGAAATGGAGCTCCGTCCCCAGACCTCTGCTTTTGCCCTGGTGGTCACGATTTAGCGATACGATCGGACCCAGAGAGTCTGATCAAGAACAGGGGGTCTCCGTGCATTGGAAGGGGTATTCGCCACCACCCCCAGGTGCAAGATTGCCCCGCAACATCAGGTGCAAAGATCCAGGGACCGGATTCCATTGGCACCCAGCCATAGTGGCACCTCCACGCAGAGGAAGAACAAAGAAAAAAAACCTGGAGAAGTCTTAAAGAGCGTCCAGAAATAAAGAAAACTGAGAAGAATGAAGATTGAAGGTAAAGTGATCATCACCCCCACAAACAAATTTATACATTGAATTAATAAGTTAAAATAAGGCAAAGAAGAATTAGGAAAAAAAGAATCCCTGCCAACGTGAGTGGACTTTAACAAGCGGAAATGGCCTCAGTTCATGTAATTATAGAGACGGCAAATGGAATATCAGCCCAAATCTTTTTAACTTTATTCCTGGAAGGTTATCTAACACATTGAAACTGAGGGGATAAGAACTGTTTAACCCTGCTGTGCTGTTCGGGTCTGTGAGACCCAAAATCAAAGTTTGAGACCCTGTAAAAAATTTTCCCTGCATATCTGAAACTTGAAATTTCATGACTTTTCATCATTTCAGGGGTTCTCTCTATGAGAATTTTTTGGGGGTGGGGGGTTTCTTTCTTGGTGAAAAAAAAGTCATACTTGTACTGTTCCCAGGTCACCCTGACCCGGACCAAAAATTCTTCATTTGAAGTGCTTATGTTTGGTCAATTTGAAAACTTTTTTCACTTGGAAAGTAGTCTGAACATTTATGCACACAATGATATGAAAATTGAACTGAAATAAATTATGCATATTGCTTTATTTTGATTATAAAAGGCAGACCCCCCTTTATTTGTGAACTTTGTTTCAATTTATAGATAGTTTAGCTTGCAAAATGTGTTCAATTTTACTAAAGATGGTGTGGGATTGGTAGTTTGAACATTTCTGAACATAAGAAAAATATAAATGAACTGAAAGAAATTATGCTTATTGGTTTTTTAAAATCAGAAATAAGGCCTCCCCCCAACCTGCTTGCAACCATTTTCACTTTAAATTTTTTTAAGGCTCCAAATCCGAAATATTTTTTAATATATTAGGCATTCATTTACTCAATTTAACATTGCTGATCATCATAAAAATATTTTGGGGGTGGGGGCTAACTTTTTACTGGGCAAAACTTTACCTAAACTTGTACTGTTTGAGTCTATTTGAGCCAAAATAAAACAATTCTTTTAGGCACTTAACTTTGGTCTTTTTGAAAGCTTTTTTCACTGGGAAACTAGTTTGAACATTTCTGAACATAATGATATGAAAATTAAACTGAAAAAAATGAGGCTTATATTTTTATTTTGATCAAAAAGCCCCTCCCCATGTTTTCAGCATTTCACGTAAGTTTATATTTTTTTAGGCTACAAATTTCTAAGAAATGTTCCCCCAAAAGTTTTGATATACTAAATTGAACATTCCTGATCATAAAAAAATAGAAATGAACTGGAAAAAATGATTCTTATTTGTTTATCTTGGCCACAAATGGGCCACACACACCCTCGGCCTTGCTGTGTGCCATTATTTTCACTTTTTATATATATTTGGCTAGAAATATTTGGAATATCCTTTTGAAAAGCAAGCACATGATAGCCAGACAATTACTTTTATGAAAGAAATCCATTTTATTAAAAACAAGTATGTAAATTTGAAATTAACAGCATAATTTTTATATAAATTGAAATAATTGAACACGGGGGGAGACTTTTATGTGGAAAATAAACAAATATGCATCAAGTTTTCCAGTTCAATTTTCATATCATTATGTTCAGAAATGTTCAAGCTACCAATCCCACACCAGGTTTTGTAAAATAGAGTGCATGTTGCAATCAAAACTATCCATAAATTGAAACAAAGTTCACAAAAATGGGGGGGATGCATTTTAACAGCAAAATAAACCAATAAGCATTAATTTTTTCATTTCAATTTTTGTTTCAATCTGTGCAGAAATATTCAAACTTGTTTCCAAGTGAAAAAAGCTTTCAAAAAGACCTAATATAAGTACCTAAAATGATCAATTTGCGGTCCAGGTCAAATAGACCCAGGAACATAACATTAGGGAGTTTTATCGAATAGCACAGCAGGGTTAAATTGAATTTTAAATTTAAAACATCTGGTATCCTTTTTTCTTCAATTTCCTTTGAGAGTGGATTGTGCATGATATATTTGCAGCATGGAATGCAGTTAAAAATATACAAGATGGAGGATTAATATTTCAGAAGAACTAAGACATTGAAATTTACAGGGTCCAAACTAGCTATGCCAGAAAACATAACTTACCATGATAGGTGCACAACAAATTCATCAGAAAAACTATAAGAGACAATATCTTGAACTGGTCAAGAGATGAAAGTTTAAAATATAAAGACAAAGACATTATAATATTAAAACAAGTACCAAGAAGAGTACGAGAAAGCAGGAGGGAATTCTACTTCTTAACAAGAATTTTAATCAAAGAAAAAATAATTTTCTGTTGGCTGATTCCAGAAGGTGTTTCTTTCTATTGGCAAAGATCCAGAATAAAATTAGAGACTGTTGATGAAGCCAGAGTCTTTTGTGAATGATCCGGTTTGTTTAGACATGATTTATCATACAGAGAAATTGGAGTGGGAGGAGAGGAGTGGGGAGCGACCTCCAAGGGGGAGGAAGAGACTCAAGATGCTAAAAAAAACAACCACAACCACAACAAGAATTGGTACTAAGCACTAGACTTCGAGAACCTAGAGAAACAAAAAAAATACTATAAATAGAAATGTACTCAGATGTAAAAAAAAATTCTGTAAATGTAAATGGATTGAATCACCCAAGAAAAAGAAAACAGATATTTTCTAAACTTAAAAAACTAAGAGCACAAATTATGATTTTACAAGACGTCCATATCAAAAATACAAACAGAAAGTTACTATGTAACCCTAAATTAGGTAATTTGTTTACTAGTTTAGCGGGGGGGGGAAGGAGAGGGATAGCCATTTATATTGATGAAATGATTGAGGTTAAGCAACTCTATAGTGACAATGAAGGTGGAATTTTAATCTTTATATCAATCTATGCCCCAAACGAAAACAAAAAATATTTTATAAAGAATTACATGAGAAAATACTAGAGTTATCTATTGAAAACATGATTATAATTGAAGATTTTAATGCGATAGCCAACAGCCAAATGGACTATTCAGGTAAAAAGAAAGATAAGAAAAAGAAAACAATTCTACCTACAACCTTTTGGAAACTGACTTCAGAATTAACATTGCAAGATTTATGGCAAGATTGCCACCCCACAGATAAACAATATACTTTTTATTCAAATCCGCACAAAATTTGGACTAGAATAGATATGGCATAGATTTTAACTCAGATTTCCGAATATGTTTCAAACATTGAAATTGAAACAAATAATTGGGCAGACCACAACCCATTGACAATTACTTGGAAGGGAAATAAAAAACCAAGATATTGGAGAATGAATAGAAACATTCTGTGAGATCCTCAATATAAAGATTGGATAGAAAAAGAATTGGATTTTTTAAAAATTTAAATAATAATATAGATACCTCACCACAAAATTTATGGGATACAGTTAAAGCATATATACGTGGTTTAACAATATCCTACACAGCAAAAAAGAATAAAGAGAAAAAAAATACCAACTTCAAAAATTGGAGGCAGAATTAAAAGACTTAGAAGTACCATCACAAAGTAGCCAAGGTGAAGATGTGAATAAAAAGAAAAGGGAGTTAGTTAAACACAAAATAAATTTAATAGAACAAGAACAGCTAGCAGAAAAAATTAAACAGGCCAAACAGGAATATTTTGAACACGCTAACAAACCAGGGCTCTGGTTAGCATTTAAATTAAGAAACCAAAAAGAAGCAAGAATAATAAAAAAAATTAGAAGACAGTAAAGGTATACTCAAACACAGAATTGAGGAAAAGAAGGGCATTGTGTTAGAATTTTATAAAAAATTATACCAAAAAGAAGATATAAATGAGGACAAAGTCTTTGATTTTTTAAGCTCAATAGATTTACCTATTTTAACAGATCAACAACATAAATTAAATGCCCCATTTACTATGACCGAACTACAGCAAGCACTTAAAAGTCAAAAAAACAACAAGGCCACTGATCCTGATGCTATTCCCATGGAATTTTACAAACTAAATAGTAACATACTTATAACAAACATGTTAGAGATATTTAATAATATAATTCTAGACAGTAAAATCCCTAAAACATGGTCAGAAGCCCTAATAACTTTAATACACAAACCTGATACTGAAAAAGAAAAAAAATCAAAATTATAGACCAATTTCACTATTGAACGTAGATTATAAAATCTTCGTTTCAATATATGCTTACAGATTAAAAAAATATTATGACTGGAATAATACATGAAGATCAAAATGGATTTCTACCAGATAGGCAGATTAAAAATAATATGAGGACAATTATAGATACACTAGAATATTATGAACAACATCCAGGAAAACAAATGACATTTATATTTTTAGATGCAAAAAAAGCATTTGATAATGTTGGTTGGTCCTTTATGAAACTACAACTTAAAAAAATGAATTTTGGAACTAAATTTTTCAATATAATCGATGCTATATACTCCACTCAAACTGCTAAAATTATTCTTAATAATGATCAAACAGAAAAGTTCGCGATACAAAAAGGAGTTAGTCAAGGCTGCCCTATTTCTCCACTATTATTTATCTTAACATTAGAAGCTTTATTGATAAAGGTAAGAAAAGATAAAAATATAAAAGGTTTACAAATTAAGAAAGAAATATATAAATTACAGGCCTTTGCAGATGATGTTGTTTTTATATTAGAGGACCTAATAAATTCCATTTTAATCTTAATAGACTTACTAGAAGAATACGGAAGAATGGCCGGCCTAAAAATTAATAAAAATTGTTGTGATTCAGCCTGAGGCTGCTCAGGGACCTGCTGCTCAGGGACCTGTCTCTGCTGGCTCCATGCCCAGAGGAGGATGACAGCGCAGAGGAGGGGGCTGAACAGTCGGACGGGGGAGAGGAGAGTCAGGAATGGGATGAAGGAGAACAGCATGAGAGCCCCGGGGGGGCTCTCCCCAGCCAGTAGCTTGGAGTCATTAGGTGATGACGCACAAGCTGTCATTGACATGAGACAGAGATGTTCAGAGCAACAAAAGGAGCAGTTAAAGAAATATTTTCACCATTGAATTGGAAACAGCTGGGTTTGGGTGTGGTCCTCATCAGCAGGGTTTAAAAGGCAGGGAAGGCCTTGAAGCCATGTGGAGTGTTATCAATTGGAGTTGCGGTGACCTGTTTTGATTCTCAGCATCTCTGATCTTGGCTTGTGGCCTCGCAGTCTGGAAGACTCGTGGGAGGTGTCTGTTTGCTATCTACAGCTTCATCTTGGCAGCAAGAATCTGGTATTGCTTCATGGACTATTCCCTTCATGTATATATTTGAAGTTCCAGCGTTTTTCCTGTTTGTAAGGACATTTTCTGTTACCTGTGTTTTCCTTGAATTATATAAACTGCCTTTGCCTTTTACCAGTGTGTCTGGATTCTCTTTTTGGGTTGGTATTGGCTTCTGGAGTGACCCAGACAGAACAGTATAACACTCCACCAACCACCAGACATCTGGTTCACAGTTAGGGGGTGGTTTGATTGTTTTTTCTTCCTGCTCCCTGCTGCTTGTTCCTTGTTTGGCATTTTTGCTTTTTGGGTTCCTGTTTTTGCCTTCCACCATGGCAGTTTCTGCAGCTGACATGCAGGCTGATGAATTGCGCAGTGACATTGCGCAGTTGACCCAGATGGTCCTGGTGTTACAACGCCAGGTGGAGGATTTGTCCCACTAGCCGGCCCCACCTCAGGCGGCACCCGTGGTACCTCCTCCAGCACCTTTGCCGAGGAGGAAATGTTTCGTGGCGATGCCAGAGAAGTTCTGGGGGGACCGGCGGCTGTTTTCTGTGTTCTTGAGCCAAGTGCAGCTGTTCATAAATGCCCAGATTGTGCACTTTCCTGGAGATGACCACAAGGTGGTGTTTCTTTGTAGCTTGTTGGCTGGCCCTGCAGCATCATGGGTGGCACCTTACCTGGCTTGAGATGACCCTCTACTCCAGAACTTTGCTGCTTTCTGTGACCAGCTGCATCACCAATTTGCGGAACCGGTGCAAGAGCAGACGGCCACGCAGGCGCTGAAGCAACTGCGCCAGGGTTTGCGCCCCCTGGCGGACTACATGGCTGATTTTTGGTCCCTGGCTGGGCAGGTCCAATGGAATGAGGCTGCCCTGCTTGAGGCCTTTCAGGATGGATTATCGGACACTATGTTGGATGAGCTGGTGCATGAGGTGCTGCCCGGCACTCTGGACGCTTTGGAACGGCATTGCCTGGCAATTGAGGCCAGGCTGTTGGCCAGGGAAGTCCGTCGAGCGGGATGGTCCAACCCCCGTGCGTCAGGCATCCCGCTGACACCTGTTCCGCGGCGGGGGTTGTCATCCGTAGGAACCCCGACTCCGGCCCCTGTGCCCCGACGTTTTCACCAGCGCTGCCTCCACGCCTGATGGATCGTGTTTTCGCCGGGGAGCCGATGGACGTGAGTTACGCCCGACCCCGCCAGACCCCGGAGGAACGGGGGTGTCGGCAGGCATCCGGGTTGTGTTTCTATTATGGGGGCCCGGGACATTTTGCTGTGGTTTGTCCCCACAAGAGGCGGAGCACGGTGGCTGCCGCCATTCCAGTTCCCTCCAGCTCTCCTGTGCTTCCAGTAGCTTCCCCCGTTCAGTTTCAGGAGACAACCCCTTGTGTCACTGTTCCTGTCATAGACTCTCTGATGGCAGGGCCTTCGTCTGGATGTCCTCAGTCGCCGGAGCGGTTGGGAAACATGGGGGGCCCGGCTTGGTGGCAACACTAGGTCGGGCGGGGATCCCCCTTTCTCCCGACACTGCAGCTACCGACTCCGGACCGTTTCGACACCTGACGCTCTCTGTGACCCTGCATATTGCTCAACGGACTCGGACTTATCCAGCGTTGGCCCTCGTGGATTCGGGGATGATGACGAATTTCCTGGACGAAGCCTTTGCCCAACGCCATTCCTTTCCCCTTTGCCCTGTCATCCCTCCTTTAACTGTTGAGACCATTGATGGGCGGGTGTTGTTGGCTGGTCCCATCCGTTTCCAGACCCTGCCGGTGCGGATGTGCATCGGAACTCATGAGGAGGCCCTACAGTTCTATGTCACCAAGGGGCTTCATTTTCCCATCGTGCTGGGGTTGTCGTGGCTGCGCGCGCATGACCTGCATGTGGTGTGGTCCCAGAACCTTGTAACTTTCTCCAGTTTGCAGTGTGTGGACCACCACCGACATGTGTGCGCAGCCCACAGCCCAGTTGTTCCCGGGATCCAGTTACCTCGTTGCCTCGCGGAGTTCACTGATGTTTTCAACGAGGAGGTGGATCGGCTACCACCACATAGGTCGTACGACTGTGCCATAGACCTGATCCCTGATGCCAAGCTCCCAGCTGGTCGTTTGTACTCCATGTCAGAGCCGGAGCTTGTGGCTCTCAAGGAGTTTATTGAGAAGAATCTGGCCAAGGGTTTTATTTAGCCGTCCAAGTCCCCCTTGTCTGCCCCTGTCCTGTTCGTGAAGAAGAAAACGGGCGATCTTCGGCTCTGCTGTGACTATCAGCGCCTTAACGCCATCACGGTACGTAACAGGTACCCCTTGCCCTTGATCCCTGAACTCATGGACCGGTTGCGGACGGTAACAGTGTTCACGAAAATTGATTTGCGCAGTGCGTACAATTTGGTTCGGATGCGGCCCGGGGATGAGTGGAAGACAGCGTTCGGCACTCGTTACGGCCACTTTGAATACACCGTGATGCCCTTTGGTCTCACCAATGCCCCGGCCGTATTTCAGCATCTGATGAACGATGTGTTCTGGGACATGTTGGACCATTTTGTTGTGATTTACCTTGATGACATTTTGGTATATTCCCTGACCCATGCCATGCACTTGGGCCATTTGCGACGGGTCCTGCTCCGGTTACGGGAGCAGCATTTGTATGCCAAGCTGGAGAAGTGCCAATTCTTCCAGACCACCGTCGAATTCCTCGGGCACATTTTATCTCCAGGTGGCATTTCCATGGACCCGGGCAAAGTGGCCGCGCTTCAGTCTTGGCAACCCCCACGCCAGGTTAAAGACGTACAACATCTCTTGGGGTGTGCGAACTATTATCGTACTTTTATTCTGGGGTATGCCACGTTAACCACGCCCTTGACTCGGTTGTTACAAAAACTAGTCCCGTTTGGTTGGGGGGAGGCGGAACAGCGGGCTTTTGATGCCCTGAAAGCAGCGTTCATGACGGAACCACTTCTGCGCCATCCTGATCCTGCTCAGCCGTTTGTGTTGTAAACAGACGCCTCGGACGTAGCGGTTGGTGCAGTGCTCCTCCAAGCCCATCCTCCCGGTGACATCCTGTTTCCGTGTGCCTACTTCTCCCGCAAATTGTCACCCTCGGAACGAAACTATACAATTTGGGAGAAGGAACTCTTAGCGGTTAAGGCCACCTTTGAGCATTGGCGGCATTACCTGGAGGGGGCCCGTCACCAGATTGAAGTACGGACGGACCACCGGAACCTCGAGTATCTCCAGACGGCTCGGAAATTGAACCAGAGACAGATCTGCTGGTCCTTCTTTTTCGCGTGATTCAGTTTCCGCATCAGGTACACTCCCAGCGCCCAGAACCCTCAAACGGACACGTTGTCTCGCAAGCCGGAGTACACTCACCCGAAGGAGCCGGCTCCTCTGCAGACGATCCTTCCCCCTGCAGCTTTGGCTGCAACCCAGGACCCAGTGGACTTGCATCGCCGTTTACGGGAGGTGCAGTGGGGGGATGGGTTCGTAGCGCAGAGGGTGCGGGAGTTAACCCCCAATTCCCCATGGACGTTCCAAGACGGTCTGCTCCGGTACTGGGGGCAGCTGTATGTTCCTGCTGGCCCAGTGAGGGGCCTGATTATGGCTCAGTGTCATGACTCTCCAGTGGCGGGGCATTTTGGCCTTTTCAAAACATTAGAGCTGGTCACTCGGACGGACTGGTCATTCTGGTGGCCACGCATCCAAGATGATGTGCGTTCCTATGTGGCCACCTGTGTCCGGCGTCGTACGGCCAAGGGGGTGACTGGAGCCCCGCCAGAACTACTGCAACCCTTGCCCTCGCCCGAGAGACCTTGGGGTGCCGTGTCCATTGACTTCGCGACCCATTTGCCTTCCTCTGCTCGATTCACGGCAGTCATGGTGGTGATGGATATGCTCACCAAGATGGTTCATTTTGTACCTTGCACTAGGGTGGCCACCGCCCAACTGATGGCCCAAATGTTTATCAGCCACATTTTTAGGTTGCATGGGCTCCTGGATCGGGTGGTTTCTGGCAGGGGAACCCAATTCACAGGCCGGTTCTGGCGGGAATTGATGTCGGCCCTGAATGTGTCCATGTGCCTCGCATCGACGCAGCACCCTCAGACCAATGGAGGCACAGAAAAGGTCATAGGGATACTGGAGCAATACCTGCGGTGTGTAGTGGCGGATCGCCAGTCTGATTGGTCCCGGTTCCTCCCTATAGCGGAGTTTGCTTTTAACAACTCCCACCACTCCTCGACCCGCCTCACGCCCTTTTTTGCAAATTATGGCTTCCATCCTCGCTTCTTTCCCTTGACCCTCCTAGATTCCCCGGTGCCTGCTGCAGAGGACTTTCTCTCGGAGCTGCAGGTGGTCCACGAGATGGTGAAAAGATACCTCAATAAGGCCAAGGAGGACTATAAGAGGGTGGCTGATCGCTCCAGACGGGATGTGCCCCCCTTGGTGGTGGGGGATCAGGTGTGGCTGTCCATGAAATACATAGCCTCCGAATACCTAGGCACAAGTTAGATCCCCGGTTCCTTGGACCTTTTCCCGTTGAAAAGGTTATCAACCCGGTGGCCTACTGGCTCACCTTGCCGGCCAACTTGCGGGTCCACCCTGTGTTTCACCGTTCCCTGATAGTCCCTGTCCCTCCCGATTGTCCGCTCCGTCCCAACGTTCCCATGTTTCCTGCCCCGTGTGTTCGTGACCACCTCCCTTATGCCATGGTGCATGCCATTCTGGATTCCCGTTGGGTAGACGGGTGTTTCCAATACAAGGCACAATGGGTGGAGGGGGACCCCGATGATTGCTCCTGGGTGGAAGCAGCTTTGCTGGATGCTCCCGATCTTATTCGGGACTTTCACGCCCGGTTTCCCCAGAAACCACGTCCTCTCCGCTGGCAGGTGGGGAGGGGCCTTCCGAGGGGGGATGGTGTTGTGATTCAGCCTGAGGCTGCTCAGGGACCAGCTGTGTCTCTGCTGGCTCCATGCCCAGAGGAGGATGACAGCGCAGAGGAGGGGGCTGAACAGTCGGATGGGGGAGAGGAGAGTCAGGAATGGGATGAAGGAGAACAGCATGAGAGCCCAGGGGGGGCTCTCCCCAGCCAGTAGCTTGGAGTCATTAGGTGATGACACACAAGCTGTCATTGACATGAGACAGAGACGTTCAGAGCAACGAAAGGAGCAGTTAAAGAAATATTTTCACCATTGAATTGGAAACAGCTGGGTTTGGGTGTGGTCCTCATCAGCAGGGTTTAAAAGGCAGGCAAGGCCTTGAAGCCATATGGAGTGTTATCAATTGGAGTTGCGGTGACCTGTTTTGATTCTCAGCGTCTCTGATCTTGGCTTGTGGCCTCGCAGTCTGGAAGACTCGTGGGAGGTGTCTGTTTGCTATCTACAGCTTCGTCTTGGCAGCAAGAATCTGGTATTGCTTCATGGACTATTTCCTTCGTGTATATATTTGAAGTTCCAGCGTTTTTCCTGTTTGTAAGGACATTTTATGTTACCTGTGTTTTTCTTGAATTATATAAACTGCCTTTGCCTTTTATCAGTGTGTCTGGCTTCTCTTTTTGGGTTGGTATTGGCTTCTGGAGTGACCCAGACAGAACAAAAATAAGACACAAATATTAACTAAAAGCATGACAGATTTTCAGACAAAACAACTAGAAATAAAATCAAACATGAAAATAACCAAAAAAGTACTTAGGTATCTGGATATCAGCAAAGTCTATGACATTATAAGAAGATAATTATACTAAACTTTTAAAGAAAATTAAAAATGATTTAGCGATCTGGAATAATTTGCAATTGTCACTGTTGGGCAGGATTTCCACAATTAAGATAAATTTTGTTTTTATTCCAAGTAATTCCAATTAACCCAGGAAAATATTTTTTAAAAGAATTAACTAGAACAACAAAAAAAATTATATGGCAAGACTAGAATAAAGCAATGTGCATTAGAGGATATAAAAGAAAGAGAAGGCCTTGCCTGCCCAAATTGAAAGTTATATTACCAAGCTGCAACTTGGACTTGGACTAAAGAATGCCTCACCTTGCAAAATAGAAGATTATTGAATTTAGATGGATACGATGTAATGTTGGGATGGCATGCCTTTATATGGTATGAAAAGTACAAAACACATTCTTACTTTAAGAGACATATTATCAGAAAGGCACTTTTAGACGTTTGGAACGACATAAAGAAAAATCATTTCTTAGTCATGTCTGAATGGATATCTCCGATTGAGGCTATAAGTCCCCCATGTTTAGTACAAGAAGGCAAGATTTGGAAATATAAAGACTTAGTAGATAATCAGTGGAATTTAAAAACAAATCAGGACCTGTTGGAGGCAGGCGTTGTTATAGACTGGTGGCAATATACACAAATTAAGTCAAAGTTTTATAAAGATAAAACAACATATATACTTAGAAAGGATAACAATATTTTAGGTAAATAATTAACAACAAATCAAAGAAAATTGATTGGAAAAACATACAATTTTTAATTAATTGTAAAAATATAGAATGGATATTAAAGGACAATATGATCAGTTGGTGTAGAAATTTAAATAAAGAGATATATTTAAATACTTGGTAAAAGGTATGGACATATAACTGGAAAATAGCAAAGTCAACTTCTTTTAAAGAAAATCAAATTAAGATGTTTTATAGAAGGCACTTACCAACAAGTAGAATTTCAAAAATGTTTCAAACTAACTCGCCCAACTGTTGGAAATGTAAAACAGAAATAGGTACCTACTACCACACTTGGTGGATGTGCCCCAAAGCAAAAGAATATTGGAATTTAATAGAAAAATGGTTGAGAGAAATAACACAACAAGAAATTAAGAAAACGCCAGAATTGTTTTACTAGGTATATCAAATAATAAATATAAAAAAGATATATATTATTTAATGGTTCACATATTAGTAACAGCTAGGATAGCTTTTGCGCAAAAATGGAAAGATACTGAGATTCCAAAAGAAACAGATAAAACAGAAAGTTTTAGATTGTGCCGAGCTCGACATGATGACGAGATGGTTAAACAACCAAGAAGAATCAGAATTTTATTATATTTGGCAGAAGGTATATACTTGGTGGGAAACAAGGAAAAAGGGATAAGTGTGATGTTATATTATTTTGAATATTTGAATTTAGTAGTAATATTGTACTAGATGGTAATTATTTACTAATATAAACATAAATTCTTCTTTCTTCTCTAAAATTTTTTATTTTTGTTATACACATCTTTATAAACTTTCATATAGGTTTAGATTTACTATGTTAAAACCGATATTTTCATTTTATATATTTTCATATATTTTATAGATGATGCTTTTCTAGATGTTAGGAGGGCCTTATCTACATACATAGAATGAACAGTGGCTTCCTGTAAATCAGTTGTGCTGTTCATTTCCTTTTGCCCAGCACTCTCTGGGCCGCAAGGCTTCATCCACTACAGTGGGAAGCTGGCTGCAGAACACCATTTTTCTTGCATACCAGCTGGCGAGGCACCCACCACCACAGGGAATCACAGCTCACTCAACTCATAGGGCTGCCCCCTCGACGACATGGCTGTCTAGCATCCCCATTGAGGAGATCTGCAGGGCAGCTGCATGGGCATTGCCCACGCCATTCATCAGACACTACAAGATAGATGCCTTCACTGAGAAGGACTCAGGATTCGGCTGTGGGGTACTCCGAAATGATTTTTCCAATGAGGGGTGGCTTTCAGGCCCTAGTATCCCACCCAGAGAGAATCCTTAACTTTGGTATGTCCCAACTATTGGAGGATAGCTCCACCCACTGGAGAAGGGGCATTGGTATACACTGATACAAGGTATAGTGACAGTTCGGTGGCCCCCTGATTCTGCAGAGTAGTATGCAAAAACGAGCCCACCAAACCATAATTCAAGACCATAAACTTCATTACCAGAAACAATACCAATTACAATAAACTTAGATCCATACCAGATCTATATCTCCAACAAAGTATCTGCTCCCATGAACTCTGTGCAGAACTTAAGAGGAAACTGGATCTTGGAGAAACAAATGTATACATAGATTACCCTGCTGAATGCATCAAAATCAAGACCCACAAGCCATCCTACATCTTCCAACCTACCATCCTGCAATAAATCCCCCAACAACAAATTGACATCCCATGCACCACCAACCAAGAATAGGAAAGCTCCTTAATCCAATCCAAAACAAATGGCTTAGGGCCAGACTATTTATGGGATCTCAAAAGCAAACTAATCAATGCAAGAACCATAGTTAACAAGATGTCTGAATTCCTACTACTACTAGACACTGATACATTCAACATTATCTTTGTTTATGAAACATGGCTAAATGCATCCTTCCCCAACTCCATCATCACATCAAGAAACTACATTGTCTTCCAATCCGACCATGAATCCTGCAGAGAAGGCAGAGTAACTATATTCCACAAACAGTCACTAAACATAAAAAACATCCAAGTTGCACATGATCTTACTCCAAAACCATCATCTGTGATCTGTCCCTAAATGCCACACTCTGCTTCCTACTTTGTTACAGATCCCCAGATTATGGCATCATCCATATTAACAAATTAACCTGACTACTAATGTGGGCAGCCTCCTGCCCATGCCCCCTTATCCTCCTTGTTGACCTCAATCTATCCCACATTAACTGGACCTAAATGAATGCACTACAGAACCCATCCATACAACCCTATACAATGCTGTTACCAATCTGGGACTCAACCAATTAGTAAGAGACAATACTAGACCCAACACCTGCCTAGACCTCATATTCTGCAACAGCAAAACTGCAATTTATGGACTACAAATAAAAGAACCATTTTCCAACAGCGACTACAGCATGATTAACTTCAGCCTCAACTATGCCTTCCTAATAATGCAACACTCAAGTACAACTTTAAAAAGCCAACTATGAACTCATAGATGCTGATCTCTCAACTTTTGACTGGCAAACCCTATTCTCTGGCTGTAACACTGCCAATGACCTCTACAACATATTCTTGCCTGAAGTCAAAATTATCAGACTACAGGTATCACTAATAACTACCATAACCAAAAAAAACAACCTACCCATTTCAATAAGAAAACTAAAATCCAAAAAAATATCTCACTGGCGGGAAACCAAAAAAGGCCATGTAGAATACATAAAACATTACATTACATTACATCCAGTAAAAGAAATAAGAAACACAGAAAACAAAAAAACAAAAAAAAAAACAGAACAAAAAAATGAAAAAAGAAACCTACATATTAAAATAAAGGCGTGTACAGGATCAGTATCTATATTCTTCCGAAACTATGTAAATTTGCTTTAGATTCAGTAACAGTTTTTATCGAAGAAGAAGAAGAAGAAGAAAAAAAGAAAGTTTGCAAGGAGATAGAAAAACATCCCCAAAATATGAACAAGCGGGATGATACCTCCCGCCTACCAGACATCTGGAAACCAGCCGTCAAACGTAACCCAGCCATAAAAACTGAAACCAGACTCAGAACACACATTGCAAAACAATCAAGTAGCCTGCAAGCTCCAACTACTCAGGATATCACGCCTAATCAACAACCATTAACTAATCAGCATACCTCAGCTACATCAACGACCCCAGGTGCTACCCCACTGACTCACCAGGAAATTTCTACACAGCAGGCAATTGCTGAGCCATCATACCACACCCAGCCACCAGTATTTATAGAAGGAAGGCAGTTCAGGTCTCACTGTGTTCGCCCTAGAACAAGGACAGAAACACCAGCCTGAAGATGACGAGTGGGACCTCGTCGAAACGTCGCCAGAAATTTCCAAATCCTACACAGGAAGAAACCCGAATATACCAAGACCATTATATATATATATATATATATATATATATATATATATATATATATATATATATATATATATATATATACACACACACACACACACACACACACACACACACACACACACACACATATATATATATATATATATAAATTTTACATGTTCATATTGTAATTAGCAAGAATGTTTTCTTTTTTCTAACCAGTGGTAGAGTAAATTCCAACAATCATAAAATTGTGAGTCATCTTTACCTTTAATTTTTAGGGTTAGTTTAGACATTTTTGCACATTGAGTTATTTTTTCTAATACCAATTCATCTTGGGGGATCTCTACTTTTTTCCACCTTTGAGCAAAAGCTAGTCTTGCTGTGGTAGTGATGTGAATAATCAAATAAATATGTTATTGGTTACATTGTTGACATATAATCCCTAATAGGAAACATTCTGGACTTTTTTCTATGATTATCTCTAGAATTTCATCGATTCACGACCCAATTTTTTTCCAATAGATCTGCACTTTCCCACACTGCCACCATGCATGATAGTACGATCTGTACTCTTTCTGACATTTCCAGCAAAGAGGTGATAATTTTTTTATTGATTTTAGCTAATTTAGCTGGCGTAATATGCCATCTATAAAACATTTTAATTAAATTTTCTTTGTATGTTGTTGCTATAGTTAATCTATAATTCCTACTCCATAGCAATTGCCATTCTTCCTTTTTTTATCTCAGAATTAAAATTTAGATTCCTGTTAATCATGTTTGTTTTTATTTCCAAAAGATCAGTTTTGTTGTTTTGAAAACAGCCGTATAGTTTTTTGATTATTAATTTGTCTTGTGTCCCTAGTAGAACTTTATCAAGGGGTTTATCTATCTCAATACCAGTTGAATTTTTGTCTTTAGCTATTCTAGATTGGATTTGCAAGTATTCCCACCATTCTGTATTGAATCCCTCTTCTGCCATTTCTTGTCTTGTTTTTATTTCTCCATTTTGTTTAATTATATTTTTGTATGTAATCATACTACTTTTTTTTAATTCAGGTGGACAAGAGCCTCTAGAGGTGCATACCAAGTTGGTATGCCCTTGTAGAATTGGTTTTTAATTTTTAGCCAGGTTGTGAGCAGAGATTTTCTTATAAGATGATTTTTAAAATATTTATGAATTGATGATTTACTTTCCCATAAATAGAAGTACCAACCATGTTGGATGTCATGTCCCTCTAAAGTAAGTAAGTGATTATTAGATAATTGTATCCAATCTTGTATCAAAGAAATACAAGAGGCATAGTAATAATCTTCCCAGTTTGGTATTGCCAATCCTCCATCCTCTTTTTTGTCTAATATGTATTTTAGGCGTATCCTGGGACATTTGTTTTACCAAATACATTTGTTTGTTAGGTTTTTAATTTTTTTTTAAGAAATCCTTTGTTAAATAGATGGGTATGGTTTGGAAAAGGAAGTTTATTTTTGGAAGAATGTTCATTTTAATTGTTGCAATTCTTCCGAGGAACGAAATTTGCAGTTTATATCCCATTTCTCTAAATCTTTTTTGATTTTAGTTATCAAGTTATCATAGTTATCCTCTTTCAGGGTTGAGACCTTCGCCATTATGTTAATTCCTAAGTATTTTGTTTTTTTAGTTATTTGTAAGTTTAATTTTTTGGCAAGGGTTGTTTTTTGCGAATTAGTCAATTTTTTAACTATCATTTTTGTTTTAGTTTTGTTAATTTTTAAACCTGCCACTTTACCAAATTCTTCCAGTACTTTTAAAAGGTTTGGTCCTGATTCTATCGGATCTTCTAATATAAACACTAGATCGTCTGCGAAGGCCTGGAGTTTATAAATTTCATTTTTACATCTTAGTCCAATTATTTCTTCTTTATTTCTAATTATTCTGGTTAAGACTTCTACAGTCAAGATAAAGAGGAGAGGTGATAATGGACAACCTTATCTTCTGCCCTATTGAATGCTAATTTTTGTCAAAGCATCATTGTTTATAATAATACGTGCAAATTGTTCTGAGTAAATTGCTTTAATTGCATTTATAAAATTTGTACCAAAGTCCATAAATTCTAATTGTTTTACCATGAATTTCCACGAAACATTATCAATGCCTTCTGAGTATCTAAAAAAATTAGGGCTATTTGTTTTTCACTGTGCAATTCATAGTATTCCAGGATATTTAGAATAATTCTTATATTGTTTTTTAATTGTCTGCCAGGAAGAAATCCATTTTGATCCAAATGAATAAATTGATTAAAATAAATTTTTAGCCTGCTAGCAAGGATAGAACTGAAAATTTTGTAGTCCGAATGTAGAAGAGAGATGGGACGGTAGTTTGCAATATCAGTTGGATCGGTATCTTTTTTGGCTATTAGTGTTAAATTAGTGTCTCTCCATGAAGGTGGAATTTTCCCTTCTTCCAGAACTTCATTAAAAAGCTCTAGCAGAGATTCTGTGGCTTCTTTTAGAAGAACTTTGTGCAGTTCGTTCGGGAGACCATCAGTGCCAGGGGCTTTATTATTCTTTAGCTTTTTAATTGATTCTTCTAATTCTGTCATGGCAATCTTATTATTTAAAAATATTTTGGTTTCTATTGGAATTTTTGGTAGGTTTGCTTGTGTAAATATGTCATGAATCATTAGGTCCTGCGTCTCATCTTTTAAATCTTAGTTTTCATATAATTTGGGATAAAAATCCTTTGCAATCTGTTTTTTCCCCCTCTAAATCATGACAAATCTCTCCTTCCGATTTAAGGCAGTTAATCATTTTTTTTTCTTTTTGGCGTTTAAGCTTATTTGCTAGCCATTTGCTAGGTTTATTTGCATTATCAAAATAGTATTGTTTACTGTTTTTAATTTGTTGGGCTAGTTTTTCATTTTCAATTAAATTTAGCTTGTGTTTAATTAAAAGCATCTGATGCTTTAGTTCAAAGTTTTGTGGCTGTTTTTGGAGTTCTCCTTCAGTTTTCTTATAATCTTTTTCCAATTTTTCTGTTTCTATGTTCTTCTTTTTGTATTCTTTGGCCATGTATGATATTGCTATGTCTCTGATTACTGCTTTGGATGTATCCCATACATTTTGAAGATTAGTATGTTTTTTAATATTTTCTTGGAAATAAAATTTTAGTTCTTTTCCTAATTTTTGTATAAAAGATTCTTGATTTAAAATTGATTTTTTTACATGTCCATCTAGATAGCGACTTTTTACCTTTCCATACTAATTTTAGGGCATTGTGGTCTGTGGCTAAATTTGTTTCCATCTCTACATTTGCTGTTAGAGTATTTATTTCTGTTGTGGACCAGAACATATCTAACCTTGACCAAGATTTTTGACTGTTTAAGTAATAAGTAAATTTTTTAATTTGGGGATTCCTCTCTCTCCAGGTGTCTTTTAGTTTAAATTCTTTAATTAATTCAAAAAAGGCTTTTGGTAAAAAAAAAATCCTTTATTTTTGAAGACCTCCGTTTTGGTAATCGTATTCTCTGTTAACTATTTCATTAAAGTCTCCCATGAGACATAAATTTTCATTTGAGAATTCCCTAATTTTATTGTGAAGTTTTTAATAGAATTTTTCTTGGGCTTCATTAGGAGCATATACATTTACTAAAGTTATTGCCTCTTGATTTTTTTGAATTTCTACAATTAATATCCTTCCATCTATGTCTTTATATTTAAGACTTGCCTTAATATTCGTATTTATATAAAAGATTACTCCTCTTTTTTTTCATCTGCAAGTGAAGCAAATAGGTTGCCTAGCTTTTCTTTATTTAGAAGGTGTTTAAATTTTTCTTTGATGTGAACCTCTTGAAGTGCAATGATATCTAAATTGTTTTTAGTTAATTTGTTAAGAAATTTGTTTCTTTTCTTTGGGGCATTTAATCCATTAACATTTACCGAATATATTTCCATTCCGTAGATGGTATCTACGGGGAGGTTTACTTGTATTTAGGCCTAGTTGCTCTAGTACTTCTTAGTTCTTTAGGCTCTGCTGCTCTTATCTTGTCCACTATCTCTTGTTGTCACTTCCATTGGTCATCTATTATATCTAGCTGTATTGTTTCGTCCCTAGTATTGATAGGACTTTTGTTTTCTGGAGGGGGTTCTTTGTTAAAGTTTTGCTTGAAGAAATCTTCCGCTTTGGCTATGGTATCTATTTTTATTCTTTTCTCTTGCCATGTTACCAAGACACCCTCTGGAACTAACAATCTAAAATTGATATTGTATCTGGTAAGTTTGGAGGTCAAAAAAGAGTACAGCTTGCGCAGATCTCTGATTTTTAAGGTATCTGTTTCAAAATTACTAGTTGTCTTCCTTTATGTTCTATGGGATCTTTCCTAGCTCTATGGAGTATTTCGTCTCGTACAGATTTTTTGATGAGTTTGACGTGGACCACCTTGGGCAAATTGTGGCATCTCGCATAATTAGTGTTAATGCGGTATACCTCGTCGAGCTTGTTTAGCATAACCTCTTTCTCTGTGCCTATCGCTTTAGAAAGGATATCAGTCATAGTGTCAGGCAGGTCCTCGTTTCTTTCTTCTTTAAGATTTTGAAAGCGGAGAAAATGGTTTGCTTTTTCAGCTTCTAACTGGATCACTGACAGTTCCAGCTCTTTATTTGCCTGCATTAGACTCTCGTTCATTTCTTCTAGATTTCTGTGATCCTGAACTATTCTGTCCTCTAACTCTTGAATTTTTTGCTCGTGTTTTAATATTTGTTGTAGGAAAATTTCATGTTTTTTATCCATGTTTTGAATTCTTTCTTTTAACTCGCTTGTATTATTTTTAACCTCCCCTAGTTCTTTTTTAATATCTTCATGATTTTTGGACATCATTTATTGCATTTCTTACTGGATGTAATGTAATGTAATGTTTTATGTATTCTATGTACCATGTATTATATTTGTAAATAATTTTTTTCAAAAAACAAAACAAAACAAAAAAAAGGCCATGTAGCCAACTTTAAAAGCCACTACAAAAATATGTGCCATCAAATAAAGATAGAATTCTTCAACTACTACTGGAAACAAGTGGAAAATCTCCTGCACATCAAATCCAACTGTGCCTTCTACAACTTTGTAAATAACAAACTCAAGAACTCAAGACCCATCCCACCACTAAAATGACCCAACAACAAAGAATGCTATGATGAATCAGCTAAAGCTAACATCTTCAACACATTATTTGGCTCAGTCTTTGTAAACAGCAACGGCTCAGCCCCAAAATTTTCTAATCACACCTCAAATACTTACCATGACTTAACCAAAATAGACTTCGCAGAAGACACTGAAAAGCACCATGTGACCTTAAACCTTCTCTACAAATTGTGCCCAATGGTCTATGTGCATACTTCCTAAAAAAGCTCTCAACAGTCTTAGCCAAACTACTAAGCATAACACCATGTAATAATTTTTTTAAAAAAATGTGTTCCCAGTTGTTAAGTGTATTTTCCTGATTGTTTGTACCTTAAATAAACAGAAAAAAGTTATTATTCCCTGTAAACTTTGCTTTTGTGGTCAGTACAATGATACTTTGAAATTGATCTATTTTTAAGGATATTCCTGTCTTCAACATTTCCAGTGTTTTTCAGTGCCTGCCTTCTTCTGGGTGCCAAGCCTAACACCCAGGAACAAAGATATTACAGTTTCCTGATCCTGACCAAGACTGCAGTTCCTGTCTTCAACATTTCCAGTGTTTTCAAGTGCCTGCCTTCTCCTGGGTGCCCAGTCTGACACCCAGGAACAAAGATATTATAGTTTCCTGATCCTGACCAAGACTGCAGTTCCTGTTTTCAACATTTCCACTGTTTTCCAGTGCCTTCATTCTCCTGGGTGCCATGTCTGACACCCAGGAACAAAGATACTACAGTTTCCTGATCCTGACATGAATCAAAAGATAAGGCCAGCATTAATGACTTTAGTTCTGAGGATGCCCTATCAGACAAAGAGATAAGAGATATTTCCAGAAGACATGAATATGACAGAGATGGTCCAACGACCAGAGCCCAAACCGAAGCTAGAAAGAAGAAGAGATGAGAATGTTGAAACCTATCTTCAATACAAGAAATTACATTGTTCTCCGTAAATATTAATGGCCTAAATTCCCCTTCTAAGAGGAAGAAAACTTTCCATAAGCTAATAAAACAAAACTTTGATTTAATTTGCCTCTAAGAAATTCATATCAAATCCCAAGATGCCGAGGTATTATCTTGTCCCAGACTTGGTGAAAAGTTTATATCACTCGCAAATGTAAAGAAGAGGGGAATCATTGTCTACTCTGTCAAATCTTGCCCCCAAATTAATTTATTCTGACAATAATGGTCAGATTTTAATACTACAAATTCTTTTAGGTTCAAAAAGACTAAATATAATCACCATATATGCCCCATCGATTCGGCAATCTATATTTTTCTCCAATCTCCACAAAAAAAATTTGGAATTAAAATTAGAAAATATAATAATAGTGGGTGATTACAATGCAATACTTAACCTCGAAGATGGTCCATGAATCAAGCAATACTTAATGAAAAAGATTTCCAAAACTTAATTAAAAACAAAATACAGCTTTTTCTTCAAATTAACCAGGACAGAATAACATCTACTCAGAATCTATGGGATACCCTGAAAGCTTACACAAGAGGCATTTACATCATGTACGTAGCCAAAAGGAAAAAATAGGACAAAACTCAATTCCATACATTACATTTTAAAATGAAAAAATTAGAAGAAAGATTGCAACTAAATCCAAATAATCATAAAATTCTAGTGGAAATAAACCTGACTAAGCATGAAATAAATTTAAAAACTCAAGATGAATTATCTCAAAAATTAAGAATTTCTAGGCAAAAACAATTTGAATTTGCCAATAAACCTGGTAGATGGCTATCATTTCAACTTACCCAACAGAAGAAAGACAAAAATATCGAAGCTTTACATGATGAACTGGGAGTCTTAAAAACTAGCCACAATGACAAAAAACAAATAATTGAACATTTCTTTTCCAATCTGTATAAATATGAGGACATAGATGATCACCTACTTTTACTCAGACTTAGCTACAATATTAAGAAGACTAGGTAATAAGTTACGATATTGTATTATTAATTGGATGTTAGCTTGACATATTATTTTCAGAGGTATGAGAGGTTCCTCTAGGATGTCAAGCATGACTACCATCATAAAAACAACAAAAAAGCAGGCATCAACTCCATCCTCTACCCCACAAGGATCTCCAGTACCATCTCCATTACAACAAAGGTCAATAACAACTATGTTGGCCAAGGAAAAAGAAAAAGAAAAGGAAAAGGAGAAAGCTCTGACAGAACCAAATTTTCAGACTATACAAAATTCCTTGGCTGTCTTTCAAGATTTTATGCAGAAAACTAAAATTTCTATGGATAGAAATAGAGAGGAAGTGAAAAAATACCTTGAAGAAATGAAAGTTGAGATGGGAGACCTTAAAGTCAAAATGGGAGAAGTGAAAGAAAGCATGAAAGTAATGGATGGAAAAATAGAAGTTATACAACAAAATCTGAATGATAATGAACAAAGAATTAGAACAATGGAAGACAAAGTGAAGAATGCTGGACAGAAGATGGAAAAATTTGAAGAACATAGTTATATAATCCATAGAGGCATCGACAAAGCTATAACACATCTGGAATTACAATCTGCCTACATGGGTTGAGATTTCAAAATGTGAGTGAAGAAAAGGATGAAGATTGAAGTGTAAAGATGGCGGAGATAATTGGAGAAATTCTGCAGATGGACCCACAAGAACTTTTAAAAGAAATAGATTAAATTTGCAGAATGCAGACCAGCTATGCCAAAAAACACAACCTGTCAAGAGAGGTCCATATTAAGTTTTCTAGGAAAATAATCAGAGACGACATCTTAAAATGGACAAGAAACCAAAATTTGAAATATAAAGGAAAAGACATCATAATTCTAAAACAAGTTCCAAAAAGAGTAAGAGAAAGTAGGAGGGAATATTATTTTCTCACTAGAATATTAATAAAAGAAAACATAACCTTTCGATGGTTGGTCCCAGAAGGACTCTCCTTATATTGGCAAGGAGCTAGGATCAAGATAGAGAATGTAGAAGAAGCTAGAGCATTTTTTGTGCAAAGTGGTTTGAATAGAACTGAACAACCATGTATAGAATCCAAAGACAAAGAAGAGAAACAGGGGGCTACCTGTAAAGAGAGGGAGGAAATACAAGATGTCAGAAGGAAACAGCCACAAATACAACAAGAATTGGTATTAAGCAGTAGACTATGAGAGCCTAAAGAAACCAAAAAATAGGGGTTCAGGTGGGCTTGTTACTCACGTACCTGCCTCCCAGCTATATGTCAATAGCCCTGCCTGTGCTGCTCGAGGAGGTAGCCGGGCTGGCGGTGGGGTTCCCCAGACTTATTGTCTTGGGGGATTTTAACCTACCGTCACTCGGCGAAACCTCTGGACTAGTGCAGGAGTTCATGGCCACCATGACAGCCATGGACCTGACTCAAGTAGTACAGGGTCCGACTCACGAAGGGGGGGCATGCACCCGACATGGTATTCCTCTCTGAGCAACTGAGTAATGGTCTGAAATTAAGGGGCTTAGAAGTGTTGCCTTTGTCATGGTCAGACCATTATCTATTGCGGCTTGACTTCCTGGCTCCAATCCTTTCCTGCAGGGAGGCGGAACCGACTAGGTGGTTCCGTCCCAGACACCTGATGGACCCAGAGGGCTTTCAAAGGGTGCTTGGGGTTATTCCAGATGCACACGTTCACAATTTGGCAGAGTCCCTTGCTGGGGCCTGGAACAAGGCTGCAGCGGAGGCTCTTGACCGAATTGCACCGTTGCGACCTCTCTGTGGCACTAGACCCCGTAGAGCTCCATGGTTCAATGAGGAGCTCCGGGAGTTGAAATACCAGAAGAGACGTCTAGAGAAGCGATGGAGGAAGAGTAAGTCCGAATCTGATCGAACACTTGTAAGAGCTCATATTAAGACTTAAAAAGTGGCGCTCAAGGTGGCAAGATGCAAGTATCATGCCACCTTGATTGCATCAGCAGAATCTTGCCCGGCCGCTCTGTTTAGGGTGACCCACTCCCTTTTTAACCAGGGGGGAGTTGGGGAGCCCTTGCAGAGTAGTGCCGAGGACTTTAACACATTTTTCGCTGATAAACTTGCTCGGATCCGGGCGGACTCCGATTGGATAACAGTGTCGACTGACAACAAATCAGTTGAGGTGACTGGGGCCCGTGCTTGTTTATCTGTCTGGGAAGAGTTTGATCTGGTGACACCTGATGAAGTGGACAATGCCATTGGAGCTGTAAGTTCCGCCACCTGCTTACTGGATCCGTGTCCCTCCTGGCTGGTTTCGGCCAGCAGGGAGGTGATGCAGAGCTGGGTCCAGGAGATTGTCGCTGCTTCTTTGAGGATGGGGTCCTTTCCAGCTCCTTATAAGGAGGCACTTGTGTGCCCCCTCCTCAAGAAGCCTTCCCTGGACCCAGTTGTTCTTAACAACTATTGTCCTGTCTCCAACCTTCCCTTTATGGGGAAGGTTGTTGAGAAGGTGGTGGTGCTCCAGCTCCATCGGTCCTTGGAGGAAGCTGATTATCTAGGCCAGGGGTCCCCAAACCTTTTACACCAGGGCCAGTTCACTGTCCCTCAGACTGTTGGAGGGCCAGACTATAAAAAATCTATGAACAAATCCCTATGCACTCTTTCTAATTCTCCCTCTTTGTATCTCTCACAATTTTTCTCTCCCCCCGTCTCTCTATTTCTCCCTTTCTCTCTCTCCCATTCTATCTCTCTTCCTTTCTCTCTCCCTCTCTATTTCTCCCTCTTTCTCTCCCTCCCTCCCTTTCTCTCTCTTTCTCTTTCTTTCTCTCTCTTTCTCTCACTCATTGTTTCTATCTCTCCCTCTTTGTATCTCTTCCTCTTTCTCTCTCCCTTTCTTTCTCTTTCTCTCTCTGTCTCTTTCTTTCTCTTCTCCCTCTGTCTCTTTCTCTATCTCTCCCTCTTTCTTTCTCTCTCCCAGTTTCTCTCTCTCCCTTTCTATCTCTCTCTCCCTCTCTTTCTCTCCCTTTCTCTCTCTTCCTTCCTTCTTTCCTCCCCTCCCCTCCTTCCTTCCCTCCCTCCCTCCCTCCCCTCCCTCCTTCCTTCCTCTCCATTTCTCTTTCCCTCCATCTCTTTCCCTTTTCTTTCTTTTGGTCCACTTCTCTCTCTCTCTCCGCTTCTCCGATGGGCACTGCCTCCGTGCCCTCCCCTTCGCTCTGCCCCCATGGCAGCTGCCATTGATGCAGCGACAGCAGCAGCTCCTCTCGGACCAGGCCTCACCAGCGGGTGTCGTTTTCCGTGCAACTCCAGCCTTCTCTCACCCTGGCCGGCGCGGCCACCTCACTGCTGACACAGGTGGTGGTGACCGCCCTTTCTCCCTTCAGGGCCTCTTTGACAACCCTTGCCAGCAGAGGCACCGTGTCTGCCTTCCCAACAGCTCCTGCCACCAGCTTTGGGATCTTAGCATCAGCAGCTGCCACGGGGCCGTTGTTGTTTTTGTTGTCGCAGCAGCTGCCCTGTGCCGGCCAACAAATCTGGCTGCCTGGGAAAGCGGCTTTGCTGGCTGGCACAGGGCAGTCGCCGCGACAACAACAATGGCCCCATGGCAGCTGCTGATGCAGAGAGCCTAAAGCCCACTCTCCAGCATCAACGCCAGGCTTTGGGTGAGCAGAGCTGCGTGCCGGTGGCAGGAGTTGTTGGAAAGGCAGACGCAGCACCTATGCTGGGAAAGGCTGTCAAAGAGGCCCTGAAGGGAGGGCTGTCAAAGGGGGACAGGGCGGTCCCCGCCACTTGTGTCAGCAGTGAGGTGGCCGCACCGGCCGGGGTGAAAGAAGGCTGGAGTTGCGCGGAAAGAGGCACCCGCTGGTAGGGCCTGGTCCAAGAGGAGCCGCCGCTGTCACTGCACCAATGGCAGCTGCTGTGAGGGCAGATCAAAGGGGAGGGCGTGGAGGTGGTGCCCTCTGGAGAAGTGGAGAGAGAGAGAAGTGGAGGTGTGCTCGCCTTGTGCTATGGGGGGGAGGCGGTGGAGATCAGGGGCTTGCAAGCAGCCACCTCCCCTACACACACTTAGCCATGGTGCACTTAGCTGTGACTTTCAGTGGAGTTTTTGAATTGCCAATTTCCTGAATCTCCCATCCACACACCACGGAGGAGGAGGTGGAGAGGCAAGAGGCGGGGAGGAAACCGGGCTTGCAATTGGCCCCTTTCTTTCTCACCTTTAGGGAGAGGAACTGTTGCTGCTCTGCCATAGGGCAGCAGCAGTTTCTCTCCCTAAAGGCGGCAAAGAAAGGGGCCAATTGCAGGCCTGCTTTCCTCCCTGCCTCTTGCCTCTCCACCTCCTCCTCGCTCAGCAGCTGACCACGGTGAGTGGACAGTAGATTTGGGAGCTTATTATATCGATCGGTAAAATCTCGTGTGCTGTGCTGCCACGGGCTGGTTAAAAGACCTCAGCGGGCCGCATCCGGCCTACGGACCGTAGTTTGGGGACTGCTGATCTAGGCCCTCAGCAGTCTGGATTCAGGCCCAGCTATAGCATGGAAACTGCTTTGGTTGCATTGATGGATGATCTCTGGCGGGCCAGGGACAGGGGTTTATCCTTTGTCCTGGTGCTTCTTGACCTCTCAGCAGCTTTTGATACCATCGACCATGGTATCCTTCTGTGCCGGCTGGAGTGGTCGGGAGTGAGAGGCACTGTCCTTCAGTGGTTCTCCGCCTACCTCTCTGGTCGGTCACAGTCGGTGTTAGTGGGGGGCCAGAGGTCGACCTCTAGGTCTCTCGCTTGTGAGGTGCCTCAGGGGTCAGTCCTCTCCCCCCTGCTATTTAATATCTACATGAAACTGCTGGGTGAGATCATCCAGGGACATGGGGTGAGGTATCATCAGTATGCTGATGATACCCAGCTGTACATCTCCACCCCATGCCCAGTCAACGAAGCAGTGGAAATGATATGCCGGTGCCTGGAGGCTGTTGGGGTCTGGATGGGTGTCAACAGACTCAAACTCAACCCGGATAAGACAGAGTGGCTGTGGGTTTTGCCTCCCAAGGACAATTCCATCTATCCGTCAATAACCCTGGGTGGGGGAATTATTGATCCCCTCAGAGAGGGTCCGCAACTTGGCCATCCTCCTCGATCCACAGCTTACATTAGAGAACCATCTTTCAGCTGTGGCAAGGGGGGGCGTTTGCCCAGGTTCGCCTGGTGCACCAGTTGCGGCCCTACCTGGACAGGGAGTCACTGCTCACAGCACTCATGCCCTCATCACCTCAAGGCTCGACTACTATAATGCTGTCTACATGGGGCTACCTTTGAAAAGTCTTCGGAAACTTCAGATCATGCAGAATGCAGCTGCAAGAGCAATCATGGGCTTCCCCAAATATGCCCATGTTACACCAATACTCCGCAGTCTGCATTGGTTGCCAATCAGTTTCCAGTCACAATTGCAAGTGTTGGTTATGACTTATAAAGCCCTTCATGGCATTGGACCAGAATATCTCCAAGACTGCCTTCTGCTGCACGAATCCCAGCGACCGGTTTGGTCCCACAGAGTTGGCCTTCTCCGGGTCCTGCCAACTAAACAATGTCGGCTGGTGGGACCCAGGGGAAGAGCCTTCTCTGTAGTGGCCCCGACCCTCTGGAACCAGCTCCCCCAGAGATTAGGATTGCCCCCACCCTCCTTGCCTTTCGTAAACTTCTTAAGACCCACCTCTGCCATCAGGCATGGGGGAATTGAGACATCTTCCCCAGGCCTATATAATTCTTGTATGGTATGTTGTGTGTATGTTTTTTAATTATGGGTTTTTAGTTTTTAAATATTAGATTTGTATTTCACATTGTGTTTACTATTGCTGTGAGCTGCCCCGAGTCTACGGAGAGGGGCGGCATACAAATTTAATAAATAAATAAATAATAAATACTATAAATAGAGATGTTATCAGAAGTACATATTAAAAAATCAAATAGAAAATTACTAAGTAACCCAAAATTAGGAAATATTTATACAAGTTTAGCTGATCAAAAAAAAGAGGTGCGGCAATGTATATTGACGACACAATAGATTCAAAATAACTATATAGTGATCAAGAAGGTAGAATCTTAATTGTACAATTAAAATTAGAACCAAAACCTCTTGTTATTATATCTATATACGCACCAAATGATAACCAGAAACAATTGTATAAGGAATTACAGGACAAAATAATTGAATTATCAATAGAAAATATGATAATAGTAGGCAACTTTAATGCAATTTCTAACAGTCAAATGGACTATTCAGGTAAAAAGAAAGAAAGGGGGAAAAAAGACAATTCTACCAACAACTTTCTGGAAAACGAGTACTGAATTACAGTACTTTTAAAAGATGTTTGGCGAGAATATCATCCACAAAATAAACAATATACTTTTCACTCAAATCCCCACAAAATTTGGACTAGGATAGACATGGCTTGGGCACCAGCCCATACGATGGAATGGATTACAGATATTGAAGTAGAAACAAATAGTTGGGCAGACCATAAGCCACTAGTTATATATTGGAAAGTTAAGAAAAAATTCAACAATTGGCATATGAAAAGAAACATTTTGCGAGATCCCTTATATAAAGAGTGGATTGAAAAAAAATTAGAATTGGATTGTTATGAAAATGCAATTAACCAAGATGAAGGTAGGGACCAAATTTTTTAACATAATAGAAGCTATTTATTCAAACCAATCAGCTAAAATTATATTAAATAATGAACAAACAGAAAGATTAGAAATACAAAGAGGAGTCAGGAGTTGCCCCATATTACCATTGTTATTTATTTTAACATTGGAAACATTATTAATAAAGATAAGAACAGAAAATGACATTAAAGAATTATAGATATAAAAAGAATCGTACAAAGTCCAGGCATTTGCTGATGATGTCGTCTTTATAATAGAAGATCCCATGACATCAATATTAAAATTAATACATTTAATAGAAGAATATGGGAAAGTGGCAGGATTGAAAATTAATAAGAAAAAGATACAATTATTAACAAAAAATATGATGGACTCACAGATAACACAATTAGAAAACTTAACAAATATAAAGACAACAAAAAAAGTAAAATATTTGGGTATTTGGATTTCAGCTAAAGCCATATCTTTAAAAAATGATAATTATATAAAACTTTTAGGTCAAATTAAAAAAGACTTGGAAATATGGAATAATCTAGAGTTATCTTTACTAGGAATAATTTCTACAATTAAAATGAATATTATCCCTAAAGTATTATTTCTATTTCAGGTAATCCCAATAAATCCAGGAGGGAATTTTTTTTAAAGAATTAACCAAGATTACTAAAAAATTTATATGGCAACGTAAAAAACCAAGAATAAAACAAAGTTCATTAGAAGACCAGAAGGAGAGGGGCGGGCTCGCCCTCCCAAATTGGAAGTTATACTATCAAGCAGCAGCTTTATCTTGGATAAAAGAATGGTTATCTTTGGAAAACAGAAGACTATTAAATCTGGAGGCCATGATTTAATGTTAGGTTGGCATGCCTTTGTTTGGTATGAAAAGTTCAAAAATCATTCATACTTTATAAGACACACAATCAGAAAGGCATTATTAGACGTTTGGATTGAGATAAAAAAAATCACTTCCTGGTAATGCCAGAATGACAATAGAAGCTATAAGTCCCCCAAATTTATTAAAAGAAGGTAATATATGGAAATATAGAAATATACTTGATAATCAATTAAAATTGAAAACAAAACAAGAATTATTTGTTTGTTTGTTTATTTATTTATATTGTTAGAGTTGAAAGGGACCATGCAGGTCATCAAGTCCAACCCCCTGCCTGAGCAGGAATCCTAAAGCACCCCAGCCAAGTGGCAGTCCAATCTCCTCTTGAAAGTGTCCAGAGTTGGGGAGTTCACAACCTCCGCAGGCAGGTTGTTCCATTGGTTAATCACTCTGACCGTCAGGAACTTCTTCCTTACTTCTAGGTTGAATCTCTCCTTGGTCAGCTTCCAGCCGTTGTTCCTAGTCCGGCCCTCTGGTGCTCTGGAGAAAAGAGTGGCCCCCTCATATACCTGTATACAGCTATCATGTCCCCTCTGGCCCTCTAGGCTATCCATCTCCAGTTCCCGCAATCTCTCTTCATAAGTCTTGGTTTCAAGTCCCCTAATCATTTTGGTTGCTCTTTTCTGCACCTTCTCCAGAGTTTCAATGTCTCTTTTGAAGTGTGGTGACCAGAACTGGATGCAGTACTCCAGATGTGGTCTGACCAGGGCGTAGTCAAGTAGTATTAATACTTCCCTGGTCTTGGAGTGTATCCCCCTGTTGATGCAGCTTAGCATATGTTGGCTTTTTTGGTCACTGCTGCACATTGCTGGCTCATGTTTAGTTGATTATCCACCAAGACTCCAAGATCTCTTTCGCAGTCACTACTACTAAGTGGGGTTTCTCCCAGGCTGTATGTGTGTCTAGGTTTTTTTTTTACCAAGGTGAAGGACTTTCTTCTTGTTGACGTTGAACATCATGTTGTTAGTGTGGGCCCATAGTGTTAATCTGTCTAGATCTTTCTGTATTTTGAGCCTGTCCTCTAGGGTGTTGGCTACCCTTGCCAGCTTGGTGTCATCTGCGAATTTGATTAGTTCCCCTTCTACTCCCTCGTCCAGGTCATTGATGAAAATATTGAAGAGTACAGGGCCCAGAATGGAACCCTGTGTTACCCCACTGCCTACCTTCTTCCATGTGGATTTGGAACCATTGGGGACAACTCGTTGTGTACGGTTGGACAGCCAACTGTTTATCCATCTGCATGTGTTGTAACCTACTCTTCCCCCCCCTAATTTGTGGATTAGGAGGTTGTGGTCAACTTTATCAAAAGCTTTGCTGAAGTCCAAGTATATGAGGTCTACTGCATTGTGTTGGTCCACTGATTTGGTTATGGTGTTGAAAAATGATATGAGGTTGGTTTGGCATGATTTGTTTCTGACAAACCCATGCTGGTTGTTGGATATAATGTTGTTTGTTTCTAGGTAGTGGCAAAGTTGTTTTTTAATTATTTTCTCCAGTATTTTTCCAGGTATAGAAGTCAGACCGATTGGTCTGTAGTTGTCTGGGTCAGTCTTTTTACCTTTTTTGTGGATGGGGACTACGTCAGTTCATTTCCAGTCTTCTGGAGGGTCTCCAGTAGTCCAGGATTTTTGCTAGATGAGGAGAAGTGGTTCCGCAATGGTGCCTGCCAGTTCTTTTAGGACTCTGGGGTGAAGTCCATCTGGCCCTGGTGATTTGTACTTGTTGAGCTCCCACAAGTAGTCCCTTATTGTGTTTTTGTCTATGTTGAGTTCGGTTATTGGGCTATTTGTTGCAGACTTGCAGGTTGGTTGGTAGGTGGTTCCATTTTGTGTGAACACTGATGCAAAGTAGGTGTTGAGCAGCTGTGCTTTGTTTCTGTTGTCTGTGATTTTATTACTGTCTTCATTTTTTAGTGTAGTATCCGTTTCCTTGATTTTCTTCTTGTTGTTTATGGGCTGGAAGAAACTTTTTTTGTTGTCTTTGACTTTCGTTGCAAGGTATTGTTCGTGTTGGGACTTTGCTGTTTTTATTTTTTATTTGCAGGTTTTGGCTGTTTGCTGATATTCCGCTTTGGTTATGAGTCCTTCTTTCCATTTTTTGTATTTGGCTTTTTTTTTCTTTTACATTGTCTGTGAGTTCTTTGTTTAGTTAAGCTGATTTCATTTTGGTTTTCCTGTTCTTCTTTTTCACAGGGATTGTATTGTTTTGGGCATCTATGATACTGTTTTTTAGAGCCTCCCAGGCTTCCTGTGTGGTTTTACCCTTTAGAAGTTCCTTCCAGGGTTTTTTTTCAGGTTCTCTCTGAGCTTGTTAAAGTCCACTTTTTTGAAGTCTGGGACTCTAGTGGTGTTGGGTACAGCAGTTGGTGATTGTAATATGTTGAATTTGAAGATGACATGGTCACTCTCACCCAGTGTCCCTTCTTCTTCAATTTCCTCTATCATTTCTTCCCTGTTTGTTAATATTAGGTCGAGTATTGCAGTCCCTCTGGTTCCTGTTTCCACTTTTTGGGTTAGAAAGTTATCAGCGAGACTGGTGAGAAATCTATCAGACTTTCCACTTGGTGCTGAGTTTGTTTTCCAGTTAATGTCAGGGTAGTTAAAGTCTCCCATTATTGTTGTGCTGTGCTTGTTGCATATTTCTGTTAGTTGGCTTGTAAAGAAGTTGTCCATTGTATCTGTTTGGTTTGGTGGTCTGTAGTATACTCCAATTGTAGTGTTGCACTTCTTTTCTTTTATACTGACCCATATGATTTCTAGGGGGTTATCTTCTTTGGTTGGATATAGTTCTGTGGCAGTTCTCCTTTCTTGTTTGTCCTGCTTTTCTTGAAGAGGTTGTAACCCTTTATCTGCATGTTCCAGTCATGTGTTTCATTCCACCAGGTTTCTGTAATTCCAATTAGATCGTATTGCCCCTTGTGTATTAGTAATTCCAATTTGTCCTGTTTGTTCCCCAGGCTTTGTGCATTTGTGTACAGGCATTTTAGGTGTTAGTGTCTGATTCTGGGTGGGCATTTTTTTATCCTCTGATTTATTTGTGGGCTTGACTTGTTCCCCTTCCTTGTTTTGTTCATTGTTCAATCTTTTAGTTTGGTCACCCTCCCCTCTAGGGTCTAGTTTAAAGCCCTCCTGATAAGTTGGGCTCGTCGATTTCCTAGGAGGTTATTCCCAGCCCTAGTGAGGTGTAGCCCGTTTATTACTAGAAGCTCTTCTTGGAGATATTGTATGTCATGGTTGAGGAAACCAAAGTTCTTTTGGTGACACCATCTCCTAATTACAGGAAGTAGGCGTAGAAATGGATTGGTGGCAATACGTTCAGATCAAATCTAGATTTCAAAAAGATATAAGAATATTTATATTTAAGAAAGATAATAATATATTAGGGAAATTATTAATTCAAAATGAAGGAAAATTGATTGGGGAGGTTATAAATATTTAATAAATTTAATAAATAAGACAATAGGTTGGATATTAAAAGACAATATGATTAGTTGGTGTAAAAACTTAGGGAAAGAAATAGATTTAGATACATGGGAAAAGGTTTGGATATATAATTGGAAAATAACTGAATCAGTTTCTTTTAAAGAAAATCAAATTAAGATGTTTTATAGATGGCACCTACCACCCAATAGAATTTCAAAGATGTTTCCAAGTACTTCACCAAATTGTTGGAAATGTAAAACAGAAATTGGCACATACTTCCATACATGGTGGACATGTCCAAAAACAAAGATTTATTGGAATAAGGTGGGAAAATGGTTAAGAGAAATTACAAAAAAAGAAATCAGGAAGACTCCAGAATTTTTTTTATTAGGTATCACAGACACCAGATATAAAAAAAGAAACATATTATTTAATAATCCATATTTTAATAGCTTCAAGGATTGTCTTTGCACAAAAATGGAAAGAAAAGGAAATTCCAAAAGGTGAAGAGATTTTTGGGAAGATTATGGAATGTGCAGAATTAGATATGATGACAAGGTGGTTGAATAACCAAGTTGAAACAGAATTTTATAAAACATGGCAGAAGGTTTACAACTGGTGGAACATGAAAAAAGATTTTTAAAGTTTTTTAAAGATATTAAAGTGTTAAATAGTTAAATTTACCAGATAAAATATACCATATAGAGATATTTGATAGATAAGTTTATTTTTCTGAATAAGTATAAATCACAATTATAATATTGATGGAAAATATTGAAAAGTTGGAATTTCTAAGATAGCATACATTATATAGAGATATATCATTGATATGTTTACTTTTCTGTACTGATCTAAACTATAATTAGTTTTTCTTTTCTGTATTAAGAAGACTTCTATACTAAGCAGAGCAATTGTAGCTCCTTTTCACCCTCCACATCCAGTAAGCGCAGCCCAGCAACCACGGCTGTGGAGAAACAGCAGCAGGCGGCGCTGAAACTAATGTGCATGGGCAAGAGACCACACACCATGCAGGAGCTGCTGAACCTGAAGCCAGGGAAGGTGGTATGCGACAATGGGTGGAACCTTGTGGCAGCCTTGGGCCGAGCGGGGTTGATGCACATCCCTTGCCTGGCACATGTGCTCAACCTGGTGGTGCAGACGTTCCTGGCCAATTATCCAGACATGTCACCACTGCTGAATAAAGTGCGTGCTGTGTGTGTGCACTTTCGCCATTTCCAACCTGCTGCTGTTTGCCTATCTTCCCTGCAGAGGAACTTTGGCCTTCCCATCCACCACCTCATCTGCGATTTGCCAACCAGGTGGAATTCCACGCTGCATATGCTTGAAAGGGTGTGTGAGCAGCAGAAGGCAATAGTGGATTTCCAGCTTCAAAATGCCCGGGCTAGTAGAAGTGCAGACCCACAGCACTTTACCATCAATGAGTGAGCCTCCATGAGTGACATATGTGCCATGCTGCAGTGCTTCCAGTATGCCACTGATATGGTCAGCACTGATAATGCCATCGTCAGTTCTATCATCCAGATCCTTTGCCTACTGGATAAAACACTTCAGGCCACACCAGAGGATGTGGCACAGGAGGAAGCAGAGCAGCAGGAGGAAGAGGGGGAGGAGGAAGTCCCATTTTCCTTGGGGTGGGCCCAGCTGTGGCTCGCAGGGTGGGTTGCTGGGCTGATAACAGCCAGGTCACTGTCCAGCCAGCGTAGAGGTTTTTTTGGGGGAGGAGGAGGACGAGGAAGAGGAGGAGCAGGACTTGCAGCAGGGCGGCCCCAGTGCAGCTCATGGACATCAATGGAGCGTGGCTGGAGGGAGGAATAGGAGGAATAGGAGGAGAGAACTGTTGCTGAAAACATCGCCTTGACTCAGGGCAGCCTGGCTTACATGAGCCACTACATGCTCCAGTGCCTGTGCAGTGACCCCAGGGTAGCCCGCATCATGGCCTCTGCCAGTTACTGGGTGGCCACCCTGCTGGATCCCCGTTATAAGGACAACATCACCTCCTTGATCCCAGCATTCAAGTGGGAACACAGAATGCAAAAGTACAAGCGTGCGCTCATGGATGCACTAGAGGCAGAGTTCCCACAGCAATTGAATTGCTCAGTGGTGGCACGCAGAGTAGGAGGAGGACGCAGTCGCCAATGCAGCAGTGGCACTGACAGCACCTCATGGGGGAGGAGGAGCATGGAAAAAATGTGGGAAAACCTATTCCATCATCTCACACATCCACCACCATCAGATGTGATGGCCACTGTTCTTCAGTGGTTCTCCTCCTACCTTTCCGATCGGTCACAGTCAGTGTTAGTAGGGGGTCAGAGGTCGACCTCTAGGTCTCTCCCTTGTGGGGTGCCTCAGGGGTCAGTCCTCTCCCCCCTGCTATTTAATATCTACATGAAACCGCTGGGTGAGATCATCCAAGGGCATGGGGTGAGGTATCATCAATACGCCGATGATACCCATTTATACATCTCCACCCCATGTCCAATCAATGAAGCAGTGGAAGTGATGTGCCAGTGCCTGGAGGCTGTTGGGGTCTGGATGGCTGTCAACAAACTCAAACTCAACCCAAACAAGACGGAGTGGCTGTGGGTCTTGCCTCCCAAGGACAATTCCATTTGTCCGTCCATTACCCTGGGGGGGAACTATTGACCCCCTCAGAGAGAGTTTGCAACTTTGGCGTCCTCCTCGATCCACAGCTGACATTGGAACATCATCTTTCGGCTGTGGCGAGGAGGACGTTTTCCCATGTTCGCCTGGTGCACCAGTTGCGGCCCTATTTGGACAGGGAGTCATTGGTCACAGTCACTCATGCCCTCATCACCTCGAGGTTCGATTACTGCAACGCTCTCTACATGGGGCTACCTTTGAAAAGTGTTCGGAAACTTCAGATCGTGCAGAATGCGGCCGCGAGAGCCATCGTGGGGCTCCCTAGATTCGCCCATGTTTCTGCAACACTCCGTGGCCTGCACTGGCTGCCGATCGGTTTCCAGTCACAATTCAAAGTATTGGTACTGACCTTTAAAGCCCTACATGGCATTGGGCCAGAATACATCTGGAACCGCCTTCTACTGCACAAATCCCAGCGGCCGATAAGGTCCCACAGAGTTGGCCTTCTCCAGGTCCTGTCGACCAAACAATGTCGTTTGGTGGGCCCCAGGGAAAGAGCCTTCTCTGTGGTGGCCCTGGCCCTCTGGAATCAACTCCCCCCAGAGATTAGAACGACCCTCTCCCTCCTTGTATTTCACAAATTACTCAAGACCCACCTTTATCGCCAAGCATGGGGGAGTTAAGATATTCTTTCCCCCTAGGCCATTACAAGTTATGCATGGTATGTTTGTGTGTATGTTTGGTTTTACTATAAGGGTTTTTAGTTGTTTTATTAAATGGATTGTTACATGCTGTTTTTTAATCATTGTTGTTAGCCGCCCCGAGTCTGCGGAGAGAGGCTGCATACAAATCCAATTAATAATAATAATATTAATAATAATAATAATAATATTAATAATAATAATAATAATAATAATAATAATAATAATAATAATAATAATAATAATAATGTGTCCAAGAACTGCACATTCAAGGAGTACAATAATACTGTATAGTTTTTTTTAAAGTAATTTAGCCAGTTCAGTTTTAGAAAAAAATGCAGGTATTACTTGATTACAATTTTTTGCTTTTGATTAGATTCAGACTAAGTTGCATTTTAGACCTATTAAATTTAGTATGGATTAAATGCAACCAGTCTATATTCATGTCTATTAAGGTGGCAAAATTAGTTAATATTCTAACATTTGGTTTATGTGGCCTTTATAGAATATTTGTGGTTTAAAATAAATTTTGAGAAAAACTGCCTGTCTTTTAAACTAGTTTGGATAATTGATGGCTGCCAATCAATACTGATTTGGTTATGTACGTTTTGTATATTTTCAGAGTATATTGCTGAGTGAATGGTGCATTGTAAAACTAAATTATATTTAAAAAAATTATACGCAGAGTAATTTACATCATGACTTCAGGAGATCAAGTGATAGTCATATTCCTTCAACAATTTGAAGTCTCTTTCCTGGCCCAAATTGTACGATCAAGTAGTTGGCCTTTATGCTGTCATAAATAGGAACCAAGTAAACCAATTTAAATAAAGAAATTTCATTTACTGTGAGTAAAAAATAAAAGAAATATGAAATCTAGCTAGAGTTGCTATCTATTTCCCAGCCCTTAATCATGTGGTTCAGTAGTTGCCATGACTATTGCATCTTTAAAAGCCCAATCTACCTAGTACAAAGAGTAAACATACAAGGAGTTGGTTTGCTCTTTGTCCCTTTGTCAAACAGACTAGAGTATGGCTTTATTATCTGGCAATCTAATAATTAATATGTAATAGCAAGAGACCTTAAAATAATTATATAATAACCCTATAATTTATATTGATTTTGGTGTTATCTAAAACACCCATAAATTTCAAGACATTGCACATTTTCATTAGGTATTTACATCTGAAAATAAATGATTTTGATATTATTGATATTTTAAGAAAATGTAATGTTTCATGATGCATTATAATGTTGCTGGGCAAACAATATCACTATCAATCTAGTTAAGAGGAAGATCTGTAATTTACCAGTTCTGTTTTGTCTGGTGATTGAGAGAATCAAGGAATGATATAGCATGATGTGTGCAGTATTTGATTTTTTTAATCACATTCAAGCCCATCCTAAATTGCTATCAGATATCTCTCATTATATGACTTTGAATTAATTAAACCTTAAACTTAATAAATAAATAGTAAATTTAATGAATAAAATAAATTAATTATAACACAATAAATATTTGGAAACTTACCTGATACACCCTTTCTGATAGGGTGGAGCTAGTCTCCAAGAATGGAAAAGACATTGCCCTTAGCCAATCAGGATTGAGTCTGACAAAGTATAAATAAACTATGTACAGAGATATATATACATATCACAACTACCAGACAGACCAGAGAAAGGGTGGGACTTGGAGGCTAGTTCAACCCCATGTGAAAGGGCATATCAGGTAAGTTTCCAATGCCCCTTCTCCATTGTAGGTGAGGCTAGCCTCCAAGAATGGAACAGGCCAAAGTAGTCCACCCCCTTGGGAAGGTCTCTCAGATCTCATTAATACTGCCACCATCTGACATCACATGTTGTAACACTTTTCATCCAAAGGCTGCCTCCTCTTAGGCAAAAATATCCAGTTTGTAATAGTGGACAAACAGGGTAGGTGAAGACCAGGTGGTTTTGTGGCAAACTTCTTCTATCGATGCTCGGGTATTCCATGATGCAGTAATAACCATGTGCAGTCACCCTGTGAGGTTGCAGTAGTGATAACTGTTCATAAGAAATGGAAATAACAGATTAATCGACACCTAGTTACAAATTTAAAAATGCCACTAACTTTCAATACCAAAGTGGCTATCGCCAACAGAAGCAATAATATACCCTAATGCACTAGATTCTGAAAAAATAGTAACATATGAACAAATTTTGGACCAACGAGAAGATCTGATACCTAAACAAACCCTTAGGGAAAAAGGAATAAACTTGGATTGGTATACTTAGATACAAATCCGATACAAATTTAAAGAAGACAAAGCTAAGTACGGCTTGACCAAATGACTTTGGAATTACAGGAAAAAGATAAATCTGAATTTTACAAAATATGGGGAAATTGGTATAAATGGCTTAAACAGAAACAATACATAAAAAATTGAAAGGAAAAGGAAAATTAGACACTCCTTTCTTTCGTACCCGAATAAAACAAAAATATAGAAACACTATACCATAAATCGATGGAACATAAGACCCCTAAAAACGAATTTGTATCTTCCTCAGAAATATTCAAAATGAATACTATATAATATACAGAACTAAAGAAAACAAACACACAATTCCACATACTAGATACAAATACTCAATATTAGGTCACCTGATAGTGATAGTCAATAATGTGATTGATAAATTATATCTTAACAAATAAATATATGTGTTCTGTCGGGCTCTCTGGTAGACTCCTCCCAAAAATTCACAGGTACAAATTTCAGACACACAAACATTTGAAAATTCAAAACAATGTTCTTTATAATGAAAATTCACTTAAACTAAGCCCTCTTTTGGTATAGCAAAAAGCACTCGTCTCCAAACAAACTGGTAATTTGTACAAGTCCCTTATCAGTTCTGTGATACTTAGCTTGCAGCTGTGAGGCAATTCACAGTCCTTCTTCTTTCACAAAGTGAAACACACTTTGCTCTGGTTTAGTTTCAAAGTGGGGAAAAATCAGCACACAAAAAGTCAAAGTCAGTAAAGCAGTCATGAAACACAATGATCAGATAATCCTCCACAATGGCCAAACCCACAGGCTGCTATTTATAGCAGCCTCACTAATTACCACAGCCCCACCCAATCACAGGTAGCCTCATTTTCTTTGATAATAATCTCTCAGTTGTTGTTGCCTATGCATATATGTTGTGGTTAGCTCTGGCCCAGCTCCTGCCCCAAGGTACATGCATGGCTGTATCATTAACTCTTGTTCTGAATCCAAGGAGGAGCTAGATAATTGCTCTCCTTCTGAGCTGTCTGCCACATTCTCCTCCTCCCGGTCACTCATGTCTTCTTGGTCAGAGGAGCCTTCATCAGCAGATTCCACCGGGGGCAAAACAGGCCTGCAGCATGTGGATGTCTCCCCCACATCCACAGTCCTTGGGGCAGGAACTGGGCCAGAGCTAACCACAGCATATATGTATGTAGTGTAAGAAAATATTAATTGATGATAAGCAAATAACTATCTATGTGCATATACAGAACACCACTGAAGCCGAATATGTTTTATATGTTGTTTAGGTTTATATGCACATTTGTCTGCCCATTTTCTTTTCTTTTTTCCTCTTTTTTTTCTTTGTATGTTCTGTAGGTTTAAATTGTTAAATTGGACATGGGGTGGAGATGTACAACTGGGTATCATCCGCATACTGATGACACCTCACCCCATGCCCTTGGATGATCTTGCCCAGCGGTTTCATGTAGATATTAAATAGCAGGGGAGAGAGGCCCGACCCCTCAGGCACCCCACAAGGGAGAAACCTAGGTCGACCTCTGACCCCCCACTAACACCGACTGCGACTGACTTGAAAGGTAGGAGGAGAACCACTCAAGAACAGTGCCTCCCACTCCCAACCTCTCCAGCCGGTGCAGAAGGATACCATGGTCGATGGTATCAAAAGCTGCTGAGAGGTCAAGGAGCACCAGGACAGAGGATAAACCCCTGTCCCAGGCCCGCCAGAGATCATCCATCAACGCGACCAAAGCAGTTTCCATGCTGTAACCAGGCCTGAAACCCGACTGTTGGGGACCTAGATAATCAGCTTCTTCCAAGGATTGCTGGAGCTGGAGCGCCACCACCTTCTCAACAACCTTCCCCATAAAGGGAAGGTTGGAGACTGGACGATAGTTATTAAGTACGGCTGGGTCCAGGGAAGGCTTCTTAATATAGCCTCACGTTTCTCAACCATGACAGCTTTTAGATGAAAGGACTTCAACTCCCATTATAGCTTCCCTGGGGTTGACCCCAAAGGACATATGCCAGAGAGCTCTATGTGGCTTTTGTTGGCTTGTCTCGGTATAGCTAGGCTATAAAACCTTCGACATCACCGAGCAGAGAATTTTAACAGAGCATGAATGTATGATAAAGCCAAGACAGACTTAGTTAAATAAGTATTATTTACATATAAACAAAATATAGAAACAATCCAGAATGAGCAAGAAGCAAATACAAGATAATAACCACTGAGCAATTACAAGATTAGAAGCGCAAAGCAAAATACCATATAGATCAGTGATTTTCAACCTTTTTTGAGCCGCGGCACATTTTTTACATTTACAAAATCCTGGGGCACACCACCAACCAAAATGACACAAATCAAATCAAATCAAATCAAATCAAATCATAAATACATACATACATACATACATACATACATACATACATACATACATAACCCCCTCGTATATACAATCCCATGTAACATCCCCTTATAAATACAGTCAATCATCAATCATCCCTACTCAAATTTATATCTCATTTCTGGGTACTTCTCCTGTCTTTCCCCCTTTTCTCTCTCATGTTTGTCATTTCTCTCTCTTCCTCCCTTTTTCCCTCATTCCTTTTCCCTCTCACTTCTCCTCTTTTTCCATCTCTGTCTCTCTCCCCCCCCTTATGTGTGTGTGCAGAGCCGCCATCAGGAATTTTGGGGCCCCATACAGCCTAAGTGTCTGCCCCCCCCCAGCCATTTTAAAACTACTGCCCCCCAAATCCCGTGCCATGCCCACCATGGCCACACACCCTGGGCAAGCCCTCCCGCGGCCCTCTGAGGTCAAACACAGCCCTGATGTGGCCCTCAATGAAATTGAGTTTGACACCCCTGGCCTACAGGCTAAATCCTATGAACAAGGGCTTAGAGAATGAGTATGTTTAGCTCAATATAGAAAACTGAGGGGGAATATAATAGTAGTTTCCCAATCCTTAAAGGGCTGCCACAGAGCAGATGGCATCTATTTATTCTCCATGCCACCTGAAGGTAGTACAAGAAGCAATGGGCGGAACCTCACCAAGAAGAAATGCAATCTGGAAATAAGGAAAAACGTGGGACTGGGCGGCATAGAAATAAATAATAAATAAATAAATAAATCCCTTCTTTTTTATTAAAAGAAATTAATAGAAACATAGAAGACTGATGGCAGAAAAAGACCTCATGGTCCATCTAGTCTGCCCTTATACTATTTCCTGTATTTTATCTTAGGATGGATATATGTTTATCCCAGGCATGTTTAAATTCAGTTACTGTGGATTTACCAACCATGTCTGCTGGAAGTTTGTTCCAAGCATCTACTACTCTTTCAGTGAAATAATGTTTTCTCAGGTTGCTTTTGATCTTTCCCCCAACTAACTTCAGATTGTGTCCCCTTGTCCTTGTGTTCACTTTCCTATTAAAAACACTTCTCTCCTGGACCTTATTTAACCCTTTAACATATTTAAATGTTTCAATCATGTCCCCCCCTTTTCCTTCTGTCCTCCAGACTATACAGATTGAGTTCATGAAGTCTTTCCTGATACGTTTTATGCTTAAGACCTTCCACCATTCTTGTAGCCCGTCTTTGGACCCGTTCAATTTTGTCAATAATAATTAAAAAAAACCAAAATCCATTACTATTAAAACTAAAACAACCAGCAAAACTATTAATAAAAACAGGTGAGGGCTGGGTTTTTTTCTCTGTTATTATTTAAGTGCTTTTACCATATGCTTTAAATCAAGAATCACTTCTCTCTCTGTTTCTCTCTCTTTTCTGTCATTCTCTGCCTCAATCATTTTCTCATTTCTCTTTTTTTCTCCCCTTTTTTCTATCATTTCTCTCTCTCTTCCTTCCACTCTTCTCTCTCTCTCTTCCTTCCTCTCTCATCTCTTACTTTCTTTCTCTCTCTCTTTCTCTATCTTGCTTTCTCCCTCTCTCTCCCTCTTCCTTCCTCTCTCATCTCTCTCTCTTTTCTTTCTCTCTCTCTCTCTTTCTCTATCTCTCCCCCTCTTTCTCTCTCATTTTCTCACTTTCCCTCTCTTGTTTTCTTTCTCTCTCTCTCTTGCTTTTTCTCTCACACTCTTTCTCTCTCTCGTTCTCTTTCTCTTGCTATCTCTTTCTCCCCCTATTTCTCTCTCTCTCTCTCTCTCTCTTGTTCTGTCATTGCTCTCACTCTCTCTCGTTCTCCGGAGGCTGGCGAAAGTAATTTTCAATTACTTTCAATTGTAATTTTCAATTACAATCAACCTATCTCTCCTTCCTTCCTTCCCCCCCTCCCTCTTTTCCTTTCCTTCCTTCCCTTCCCCTTTCTCCTTCTTTCCCTTCTTCCTTCATTCCAACCAACCTATCTCTTCTTCCTGTTTCCTTCTCCTCCCTCTTCCCCTTCCTTCCCCTCCGTCTTTCCCTCCCTTCCCTCCCTATTTTTCCTTCCTTCCTTCCCTTCTGTGTCCTCCCGGCCCTCTCTTCCCTCACATCGTGTAAACTTCGCTCAATCCCGGCCTGAAAAAGGGATGCAATTTTCCTCATGTAGGATGCTGTGCTTCACCCCAGGAGGGCACTCAGATACAAATACTGTACAGATATAAAGAGGGAAACCGGGGAAGTGACTGTCATAATTTATTAAGGTGCCACTTCTTCAGGTGGGGTTTTTTTTGGGGGGGGGGACGTGCTAAAACCAAACAATCTGAGGTAAAATTAAAGATCCGACCTGTCCATGAAACCGCCGTCTGCAAGTCCGCTGAGAGAAGAAACGGAGCGCGGATCTTAAAAGGCAGGAGACCGGCTGTGGGTCAACTCTGAGTGACCCGCCAACAGCGCTGAGGGACCCTGACCGCTGTGGGGGTCAGCAAGGTCCTCCACGAAGCCACGAGGCACTCGGGCGGGAAAGCAGAGCCGGGCTGAAGGCCGCGGTGGCGACGACGGCAGAAGAAGAAGGAGGGATCCAAGAATGCCTGCAGGGAAGAGAGGCGGAGCAGACGGGCGGGCGAGGGCAGCGGCGAGTAGCCACGGCAGCGCGAGGGGGCTAGAGGCGCGGGGGGGCGGCTTCGTGCGCGCCCTTGGAAAAGGGTGCACGGGGGGGCCTTTTGGGGGACGCTGGCGCACGCGTGCGAAGCCTACAACTTGCGCTTGTGCGCTTGTGTTAAATTTTGTTTCTTTCCTAAGCAGCCTTCTGTGTAAAAAAAATCCATTTGGGAACGACTCGTTCCCAAATGGATTTTTTTACACAGAAGGCTGCTTAGGAAAGAAACAAAATTTAACACAAGCGCAAGTTGCAACCGCCACCCCGAAGGGGCTCCTACCTTCGCCGCACGCTTTACTCTGGGACTGGAGGACGGGAGGAGCCGAAAGCCACCAGGAGAGGACTGGGCTCAGCAGGAGAAGCGCCGGGCCCCCGCCATTATTCAATTTTCCCGGGCCCGGTACGCCCCTCCCAGTAATACCCGTCTATCGGCGGCCCTGTGTGTGTGTGTATACACACTGGAACCATTTCCAAAACCAGTTGAGGGCTGGGTTTTTTTCTCTTTTATTCTTTTTAAAAACAGGTGTGGGCTGGGGGGGCGTTTCTTATTATTTGGGTGCTTTTTACCATATGCTTCAAGAATCACCCCTCTCTCTCTCTTTTGTTTCTCTCTCCTCTCATTCTCTACCTCAATCATTTCTCCTTTTTTCTCCCCTTTTTGTTCTCATTTCTCTCTCCTTTCCTCTCCCTATCTGTCTCTCTTGCTTTCTTTCTCTCTCTCTTGCTATCTCTTTTTCTCTCTTATTTTCTTTCTCTCTCTCTTGTTCTTTCTCTCTCTCTCTTTCTCTCCCTCCCTCTTTCTCTCTCTTTTTCTCACTTTCTCTCTCTTGTTTTCTCTCTCTTTCTCTTGCTTTCTCTCTCTCTCTTGTTTTCTTTCTCACACTCTTTCTCTCTCTTGTTCTCTCTCTTGCTATCTCTTTCTCTCCCCCTTTTCTCTCTCTCTCTTTCTCACTTTCTCTCTATCTTGCTGTCTGTTGCTCTCACTCACTCTCGTTCTCTCTCCGTTCTTCTCAGCGGAGGCTGGCGAAGGTGATATTCAATGTTGGGGGCGCGCGGGCGGTTGTGCGCGCTCCCTACTCCCCTGCTAGCCGCTCAGAATGTTCAAAATAAGAAAAGCCTTCACCGGCGAAGGTTTTTCTTATTTTGAATATTCCGAGCGGCTAGCAGGGGGGTAGGGAGCGCGCGCAACCGCCCGCGCGCCCCCGACATTGAATATCACCTTCGCTGGCCTCCGCTGAGAGAACGCCTGCCCTGTCTCTCCTGCAACCCCCTTGCTGAGAGCCTGGGATGAAAGTGCTCTCGGCAAAGGTAAGACGGGCAGGGCGTGCGTTCCGGGTGCGGGAGGAGCCATGCCGAAAGGCAGGGGACAGGGGAGGAGGAGAGGGGGCGGGCAGGTGGCAGCGCCGAAAGGCCGAGGGGGCTGGAGGTACCGTGGGGAGGCAGGGGCGGCCGTGGCTCCCTTCCCTTCTGCTGCCGGCGCCTCCCCGCCCCCCCGCGGGCTAGCAGGGGGATGAGGAGCGCGTGGCCGTGAAAAAGGGTGCACGCGGGGGTATTTTGGGGTGTGCACGCGCACACACGTGCAGCTTTCGGGGAAGCGACGAGAAGCCATGGGCGCGAGGGGGGCGACTTTCAAAGCAACCTTTGCCGGCCTCCCGCGGGAGGGTGCCAATAGCGGCGGCGGCGGGGGGCAAAAGCGGGGGGGCGAGCCACCTCGCAGCACACCTGACCATGTCTCGCGGCACACTAGTGTGCCGTGGCACACCGGTTGAAAAACACTGATATAGATAATAAGCACAAAGCTAATACAAGAAGAAACGCACTAAGCATAAACACAACTCCCCCTTCTCAGGCAAAGGAAATGAATGAGCAGAATAATGAGCTTTTATAGATTCAATGAGGAAGTGACGAAACCGCCTTGAATATTAACTCTTCAAGTACAAGTTAACCCTTTAAGTGCACATTAACTCTTTAAGTACAAGTTTGGTACAAATGTACAATATGCAGTTTACAATGGCAATCCCTAACAACCATGTACCCTGTACTAACAGCTTTAATTTAGATTGCTTTGAGCCGCCCTGAGTCTTCGGAGAGGGGCGGCATACAAGTCTAATTAATTAATTGATTGATTGATTGATTGATTAATTAATTAACTAATGATTAATTGATTGATTGGTTGGTTGGTTGATTAATGATTGATCGATCGATTAATTTATTTATTGATTGATTAATTAATTAATTAATTAATTATTAAATGAATGAATGAATGGATAAATAAATAAATAAATGGATAAATAATAGATAGATAGATAGATAGATAGATAGATAGATAGATAGATAGATAGATAGATAGATAGAAAAAGGAAATGCACGGAAAGAAAGTGGCCCTGTGGTTGACCGAGAATCACGTAATTCTGCATGTACCCGAGCTATGCAAGTTAGTTTCCCCTTTCAGTGGAAGTATAGACAGGAACTGCAGTCTTGGTCAGGATCAGAAACCTTTTTTTTCTTGGATCCTGGGTGTCAGGCTGGGCACCCAGGAGAAGGCAGGCACTGGAAAACACTGGAACTGAGGTAGACAGGAACTGCAGTCTTGGTCAGGATCAGGAACCTTTTTTGGGGGGGGGGATCCTGGGTGTTAGGCTGGGCACCCAGGAGAAGGCAGGCACTGGAAAACACTGGAACTGTTGAAGACAGGAACTGCAGTCTTGCTCAGGAATTTTTTTTCCCTTGGGTCCTGGCTAGCTTTTCCCACAAAATCAAATTAAAACACTTTACAACTGGAACAGGAGGAGAGAGGAACTTCCCCCCCCTGCCCCTGTCTTTATCTTCTTCTACCCTGGTTGGATTGCTAGGCTGGTATACCACTCCCTGCCCACACAACTTTTCTTCTTTCTTTAACTTGGATGAAGACAATGTCACAGTTTAGAAATATCAATTTCAGTGAAGCAGCAAGGAGATGCAGGCAAATTGTCCCTAACTAGCTACTAATCTCTTGCAATGGCGATGGACCTCATGGTTCTGCCTTTTATAGAGGCAGGTCAGGTGTCCCTCTGGACCAATCTAAGCCATACATCTGGCTGGCCAATCACTGGCCAGCAGGACTCATGGCCAATCACAGTCTTTTTTTGCGTTTTATGTCCGGAGACTGCATGGCTTGAGCTAAGAAGAACGCTGTTGATTGGTGCATTGTGGAGTTTGTGCCGAACACGAAACTTTTGCACGGACTTTCAATCAAGTTCATGTTTGGGTTTGGCATGCCGAACACAGCAAAGTTCGGTACAAACCCGAACTGTGCAAGTTTGGTTCGCCCAACACTAGATATATGCACATCTCTCTTCCTAATACTTGCCAGGATTGATTGCAAATTTTTTTTTGTACACTATGTATCTATTTAAGCATTTGAGATATAGAATAGCTCTCCACCCACCCAAGAATTTTGGCACTACAAACAAAATGAAGTAGAAGCCCTGCCCCTGTCGGTCCTTAGGCACCTGTTGGATGACTTGAATATCCAACAGATGTTGGATGGCCTCATTCATCTTTTTAAAGAATTTGATGGCAAGGGGCAAAGTAGAAAAAAATTCAGGCGGGGGGGGGGGAGTAGAGAGGAATTCAAGGGATAGCCCAATTTGCTATTTAAAAGCTGTTTAACAAAGTGAGAGGGAGGTGCTTGTTGTTTCTTACTACTGATATTCCCTGCCATTTTCATGTCTTTCTGCTTCCCTCATTATCAGCCTTCTTGGAGGAATTAGTCTGATATCAGTTGCTACTGGCAGTTCTGATCCCAGTATCCAGTCTGCAGATAAATAGAGACCCTGGCCTGATGTTTAGGGGAGGAAAGGATAGGTCAAGCTCAGAACAGATGGAAAAATTTGCTGTTGTAGCCAGTGTGAGCCACTCCTAAACCTCCTTATTTGCTTCCACTGGAACCGGAATGGTATATAGTGCTAAAACAGGACTGTCTACTGGTGGTACAGGAAGATGCTTGGCTAGGAATACTTGGAATCTACATTAAAAACCCTCTTCAATGGAGAAAGACATATATCCTTGGCTCAGGACTGAGTCAAAAGAGGGGAACTGAGGCATGAGGGTGCTATTTATACTCTGTCAGACTCGGTCCTGTTTGACTAAGGGTGGTAACTTTCCAATTCTTGGAGGCTAGCTTCACCTACTATGGAGAATAACTTCTTTCTGGTTATTCAAGAAATCTGCTAACAATCTATTAGAGATGCATTTACTTCCTTTCAACAACATCATTCTGGACATTCTTTTAACTAAACTAAATCAGCTAGCTTGTAAGTGGATCACAAGCCTCCTAACAGACAGGAAGCAACAGGTGAAGCTAGGCAAAATCACATCAGATACCTGTACAATTAGCACAGGGCTGTTTACTCTCACCACTTCTCTCTATATTTTATTTATTTATTTATTTATTCATTTGTCCAATACACAAATACATAGGAAGAAAAATAGACATGTAGTAATATATATAAGGGTAAAAGTGAACTTAGAGGAGAGGATATATGAAAGAAAGAGAATATATATGATAAGTGAGAGAAAGGAAAGACAATTGGACAGGGGACGAAAGGCACACCAGTGCACTTATGTACGCCCCTTACTGGCCTCTTAGGAACCTGGAGAGGTCAATCGTGGAGAGTCTAAGGGAGAAATGTTCGGGGTTAGGGGTTGACACAATTGAGTCCGGTAATGAGTTCCATGCTTCGATAACTCGATTGTTGAAATATTTTTTACAGTCAAGTTTGGAGTGGTTCGTATTAAGTTTGAATCTGTTGCGTGCTCTTGTGTTGTTGCAGTTGAAGCTGAAGTAGTCATTGGCCAGTAGGACGTTGCAGCATATGATCTTGTGGACAATATTCAAATCATGTTTTAGGTGCCATAATTCTAGGCTTTCTGGGCCCAGGATTGTTAGTCTATTTTCGTAGGATATTCTGTTTCGAGTGGAGGAGTGAAGGGCTGTTCTGGTGAAATATCTTTGGACATATTCAAGGGTGTTGATGTCTGAGATGTGGTATGGGTTCCAGACAGATGAGCAGTAGTCTAGGATGGGTCTGGCAAAAGTTTTGTAGGCTCTTGTGAGTAGTGTGTGATTGCCTGAGCAGAAGCTGCATAGGATCACGTTAACAACTCTAGAAGCTTTTTTGGCGATATTGTTGCAGTGGGCTTTAGCACTTAGGTCATTCGATATTAATATTCCAAGGTCTTTTACTGAGTGTGGGTTGGCAGTGAGAGATTGTTTATTCAGTTCGTATGTGCGGTTTGGATTCTTTTTGCTGATGTGGAGGGTAGAGCATTTGTTGGTTGATATTTGAAGTTGCCAGGTGTTAGACCAGTCTGAGACAAAGTCCAGGTCTTTTTGGAGAGTGAGTGTGTTGTCAGTGGTGTTGAAAAGTTTCACATCATCGGCAAAAAGAACACAGTTGCTTTCAATATGGTCACAGAGGTCATTGATGTAGAGAATGAAGAGAGTAGGACCTAGTACACTTCCCTGGGGAACGGCACTTATGACAGGGACGGGGTGGAGATGGCGCTACCAATTTTGACAACTTGTTGCCTGTTTGACAGGAATGCAGTAATCCAGTTGTGGAGGAGTCCTGAGATGCCATAGGATTTGAGTTTTAGTAGTAGTTTGTCATGGACCACTGAGTCGAAGGCTTTGCAAAAGTCTATATAAATTGCATCAATGGATTTTCCTTGGTCGAGGTGGATAGTCCAAATGTTTTTGCAGTGAAGTAGTTATAGGTTGCAGGATAATTTCTTTCTGAATCCAAATTGTTTGTTTGAGAGTAGGTTATTAGATTCTAAGTAGAGGGTGATTGATTGATTTATAATTGATTCCATGATTTTACAAGGGACGCAACAGAGAAATATTGGTCTATAGTTGTCCACTAGTGAAGGGTCTCCTTTTTTGAAAATGGGGATGACTACTGCTTTTGACCACAGCTTGGGGAGCGTGCTGGTCCTGAAGGATTTTTGGAAGATAATACTTAGGGTTTCAGCAAGAGCAGAAGAAAGTTTCCTTAAGAAGTATGCACAGAGACCGTCTGGTCCGGCAGATAGGGAAGGTTTGAGGTCACGGATTGCTTTTTCTACGCGGTCTATAGTGAAGACGATTTGGGTTAGGTTTTTTAGTGGGTTTGAGGTGCAATTTGCGAAGATGGGTGAAGAGACATTGCTGTTAACAAAAACAGAGCCAAAAAAGAGTTGAAGAGATTGGCTTTGGATGGGTCATCATGGTATTCTTTGTTATTGGGTCCTACGAGTGGTGGAATAGGTCTGGAGTCATTGAGTTTGTTGTTGACGAAGTTATAGAAAGCTCGGTTAGATTTGGTGCGAAGAAGGCTTTCCTCTTGTTTGCTGTGATAGTTGAGGCATTCTGCTTTTATTCATTGGCATATGCTTTTGTAGCGGACTTTAAAGTTGGTTATTGGGCTTTTTTTGTTTCTACGCCAGAGAGATCTTTTTTTGGTTTATAGTTTCTTTATCGAGACAGGTATGTTATTTTTTCGTTTACCTCTGGAAGAAGTGAGTGGCATATGTAGTTCTATAACCCTTTTGATTTGGAGTAAGAACATATTGTAGAGATCATCAGTGGTGATGCAGTTAGAGAACAAGGATTGCCAGTTAAGGATTGAAAGATTGGCATCTATGAGATCATAGTTGGCTTTCCTGAAATTGTACTTAGGAGCCACGTTATTCTGGTGAGTGTTTAGATGATGTAGGTTGAGGTTGAAGTTGATCGTACTTTGGTTGCTGTTGGAGAAGGGTTCTTTTGTGTGCAGTCCATAGATAGCACTTTTGCTGTTGCAGAATATGAGGTCGAGACAGTTGTTGAGTCTGATGTTGTTTGATACTAATTGTTCCAATCCTAGGCTGGTGACGGCATTATAGATGGCGGTATGTATAGGTTCAGTGGAGCATTCTTTTAGTGACCAGTTGATGTGTGGTAGGTTGAGGTCACCAAGGAAGATAATGGGATGGGAGCAGGAGGTTGCCCAAGTTAGGAGGGAGGTTAGTTTAGTTGCATGGGTAATGTCATAGTTTGGAGCTCTGTAGCACAGTAGGAAACGGAGTGTAGTGTTGAGGGAAATGTCACAAGCTAGGCTTTCAGGGAGGATAAGATCATGTGTAACTTGAATGTTTTTTAGATTGAGTGAGCTTTTGTAGAATATGGCTACACCACCCCCTCTGCGGGATTCACGGTCAGACCAGAAGACCAGGTAGTTACTTTGTGTGATGAAGGAGTCAGGATAGGAAGAATTCAGCCATGTTTCACAAACAAAGATTAAGTCAAATAAGTTGGTGTCAAGTAGGATGAGGAATTCAGGCAACTTGTTGATTATACTTCTTGCATAGATTAGTTTACATTTGAGATTGAGTTTGTGATCAGGGGTGAGATTGGATTGAGTTGAGTTGAAATTGGATTGAAATGAGGTAGTAAGAGGCGCGCTATCCTATTCGTTGCTTGAAGTGCTGGGGGGGTCCGTTTGTAGATGAGGGATGGTGGGTGGAGAAGTGTGGGATGGTTGAGAAGGGACAGTGGGTTTGGAGATGAAGGGAGGATTATGAGTTTTGGTCCTGATGCAATCAGAGCGGTAGTCAATGTAGAGGTTAGTTTCACCTTGGTCACAATGTCTCCGGAGTTCGGCCCATAGTTCCCAAGAGCGGATGCATTGGAGTAGTGTTAGGTCTGGTCTGGATCTAAGTTTGTTGTATTTTGCGTTATTTCTGGCGATGGAGTTCATGGTCTTAATGAATTGTTGTTTGGTAGTTTCATTTTTGCAGACTATTCTGAACAACTGGGGAGCCATTGATCCATCACTGTACTTTAGTACAGGGCCGCTTCTAGAAACCTCTAAGATATCGTCAGGGGCGATTGATTGAGGATGATGGTTGTGGTTGATACTATGAATATTTGAAAGATCGGTTTCCCCATTTTTTCTCTAGGCCAAAAAGTACGGCGTTATGGCGTTTTTGTTGCCGTTCCATGGCATCTTGCACCAGGGTGGAGATGTCAGTAGTAGGGTTTGGAGATAGAGGTTTTGGAGGCCTGGATTGTTTGTTGAGAGGTTGTGGCGGGGTGGCGCATGGCACTTGTTTTGGAGTTTTAGAGTTTATCAGTTCTTAGATGTTTTTTCAATGGCGGTGATTCGCGGTTCCATGCTTTCAGTGTATGATTGTTGGGATTTAGAGACTGCAGTGAAGATTACATCAGACAAATTGTCAAAGGGTTCTGGTTTGGGAGTACAGGATGGGCAGAAGTAGTAGAATGAGGGATTGTCTTGGAGAAAAGTGGCGACATGTTTATTGATGCTGAGGCAGGTGTGATTAGCAGATTTTTTGCAGGAATGGCATTTTGTGAGTCCTTCTTGTATATTTATGTTGATGTTGCATATAACGCAGATGTTATCAGAAACAGTCATTTGCGTTACTTGGGTTTTTTTCCTGCACGACATGGTCATGGGGGTGAGGTTTGGAAATCTTTTTGTGGGTGCCAGGTGGATTGGGTTCTGGGCGTCTTGTGCTGTCGCTCGAGCTCCGACGATAGTAGGGCACTGGGAGTGGTGTCAAAGGATAGAGGAGTCTCAGACAGTCTTGGTTGGGCTCCAAGTGTCTTCCTTTGGCATCAGGGGTGCAGGGTGTTAATTGTGGCCCTCAGATGGGGCTCCTGGCATCTTCCGCTACCGGCATAGGCTGGGTGCTGGGTGTGAGGGCAGGGGTCCAGGCATCTTTTCTAGGGGGGGGTGCTCCCATCGGGTATGAAGTTAGTCCTCGTGGAGGGCTCCGTGGATGTCTCAGGGCGTCTACCACTGACTTCAGGGGCTCTGGGGAACCACCTGTGTCCGCTGTGTGCTGTGTGCAATTCTGGGGCACCTAGAGGGCTAGAGCGACTTTTGCTGACGTCAGGGGCTCTGTGGAACCTCTCGCACCAGCTGGATGCCAATTAAAGCCAGGTAGAGAAAAAGCCGGGTCATGGAGCAGGCTAGGGCTTTTTCTGCTGATGTTAGGGGCTCTGGGGAACCTCCTGCGTCAGCTGTGCTTCAGAAACGAAGCCTGGTGTCCTTCACTAACGTCAGGGGCTCAGGGTAACCTCCTGCGTCAGCTGTGCGTCTGTTGTCTGAGCTGCTGGCAGTGTGGGTGTTGGGATTCAGGACTTATCTCGGATTGCTCACTTTAGCTACCTCATGGTCCTCGGGCTGACCCTATGATCCAGTTGAGGATAAATTTCCGATGATCCTGGTCCCTGGGTCTTTGTATATTGCCTGTAAGTAATCTTGGTCCTTTTATCTTTCTTTTACGTTGTCTTTCCTAACTATGGAACAGGGTTTTACTACTAAGTTTGCTGTTTTTGCCTACTCTGGCAACGCACGATCTGGCTAGGCGTCCATCCTCATCGCCATCTTTCTAAGCCCCATCGTGTGTTGAGGGAGAGGCAAATTAGGGTTGTAGAGGTATACTTAACAACTTCACTTAAGCAGTTTGTAACTTTAAGAGAGAGGCAAATAGTTGAAACAAGCAAGAATAATGGCTTTCACATGTACAGTAAACCCCCCTCTTCCTTCACAGCCAGCACCTGGTAGTGTAAGCTTGCCTTATTAGCCCAAATGGTGTTTGCGGAGGTAATTTAGAAGATTTATTTGACCACTAAGATAATTATTAAGTGTTGTACCTCATGATTCTTGACAAATGTATGTTTTTCTTTTATGTACACTGTTGTGGTTGGCTCTGGGCCAGCTCCTGCAGCTGGGAATTTTGATGTTGATTTATGGGAATCCTTGGTTTATCAGAGACCTGTTTTGTTGCCAGCAGAATCGGACAGTGAAGCTGGCTCACAATCAGGGGCAGACAGTTGGGGAGAGGAAACAGGCAGGGAGATGAGTGCAGTCAGTTCACAAGTCAATGCTCAAATTAGTGACTCATCAGAATCAGAGGAGGACCCACTTGTGGATACCCGGGTGCGCAGGCTTGTGGCAAGAAGGGAACAGTTGTGCAAGCATCTCAGAAGATAGGTGAGCACACCTGTTCAAGGGGTAATTATGTTAATGAGTTTGTGATAAGTACGGGCGTTGGGAAGCATGGGCTATGGGTGTTTATCCATTTGGAAAAGAGATACCTTTGGAAGAGGATTGCTACATATTCAAGAACTTTTAGTGAACTTTGGACATTTCATGGTTTTGAGGACTTTTGGCATGTGTGGCTGAGTGGATTTACAGCGGTCTTATCTACTCTTTTGTTTTGGCACACTTCTGCATCCAAGGACTTTTGGGTGAGAGAAATTTGACTCTTCTTGGAGCTTATGTTTTCAAGATTGTTATATAAATTTGCTTAATTCCTTTTTGACTGTGTGTGTTTGAAACTTATTCCGAACTCACTGGGGGCTAATTGCCAATAGCCCAGCATAACATACACTGAGAGCATTTACTTGCACCAAAGACAAATTCCTTTTGTGTTCAATCACACTTGGCCAATAAAGAATTCTATTCTATTCTTAGATATGGCATTGCAATATTGCAATATTAAAATATTTTTAATATTTTTACAATATTAAAATTTTGCAATATTAAAAAAAATAAGTGAAGGGCAAAGGGAAACATGTCTTATTTCAGGGATAGAACCAATTAAACTCCAGAGAGTGTCTGGAAAGGTGCCTGAGATTCCAGTGAGCAGTTATTCAAAGATTTAAATTGCCAGTTGAAATGCTATAGCAGAATAGAATAGGTGGAACTGTGCCTAAGAAGATTACCTTTGTTCATTGCTCCACATAAATAAAGGGGCTCCATGAACTGAAAAATTAGGAAAGATGCTTAGAGTGATGCTGGCAGAAGACAAAATTTATTTATTTATTTATTTATTTATTTATTTATTTATTTGTTTGTTTCTTTGTTTGCTTCTTTGTTTATCAAACACATATACAGTGATACCTCCTCTTACAAACACCTCATCATACAAACTTTTCGAGATACAAACCCGGGGTTTAAGATTTATTTGCCTCTTCTTACAAACTATTTTCACCTTACAAACCCACCGCCACCACTGGGATGCCCCGCCTCCGGACTTCCATTGCCAGTGAACCACCTGTTTTTGTGCTGCTGGGATTCCCCTGAGGCTCCCCTCATGGGAAACCCCACCTCCGGACTTCTGTGTTTTTGTGATGCTGCAGGGGAATCCCAGCAGCGCAAAAATGGGCGCTTCGCTGGCAATGGAATTCCAGAAGTGGGGTAGGGGTATGTTGCAACAGGGAGCCTCAGTGAAATCGCAGCATTGCAAAAACACAAAGGTCCAGAGGTGGGGTTTCGAGGACTTTGGTGTTTTTGCGATGCTGCGATTTCACTGATGCTCCCTTCGCTGGGAAACCCCACCTCCGGACTTCCATTGCCAGCAAAGCGCTCGTTTTTGCGATGCTGGGATTCCCCTTCTGGGATTCCCCTGCAGCATCACAAAAACACAGAAGTCCGGAGGTGGGGTTTCCCATGGAGGGGAGCCTCAGGGGAATCCCAGCAGTGCAAAAACAGGCGCTTCTGCTGGCAAAAGGGGTGAATTTGGGGCTTGCACGCATTAATCGCTTTTCCATTGATTCCTATGGGAAACATTGTTTCGTCTTACAAACTTTTCACCTTAAGAACCTCATCCTGGAACCAATTAAGTTTGTAAGACAAGGTATCACTGTATAATTACATGGTGCACTTATGCACACCTCTTAGAGACCTCTTAGAAAATGGGATAGGTCAGGGGTAGGCAAACTTCAACAGTCAAAGAGCTGTTTGGACCCTGTTTCCCACAGAGAAACAACTCTGGGAGTCACAAAGCCTAGATGGGTGTGGCCAACTTGACAACACTTATTCCCACCCAGTCACATGTCCCCCTTGCCATGTCTACCCAGCCAATCATTAGAATAGAGAACTGGGAACCATAAAATCCTTTTCCATCCCTCCCTCTCTCTCTCCTCTCTATGTCTCTTCCTCCCCGTCTTTGTATCCCCCCTCTCCCTATATTCCCCCTTTCTGTATCTCTCTCCCCCTCTCCCTCTCTCTGCATTTCTCTATGGCTCTCTTCCCCTTTCCATCTCTATCTCCCCCCTGGATATCTTTCTCCCCCTCTCCCCATCTTTGTATCTCTGTGTCTTTTTGTCTCTCCCCCCTTTCTCTGTACCTATCTCTCCCCCCTGTCTGTGTATCTATGCCTCTCTATTTCTCTCCCCTCTCCCTCTCTATGTATCTCTCTCTCCTTCTCCCTCTCTTCCTCTCTCTCTGTATATCTGTCCCCCTCTCTCTGTTTCTCCCCTTTCTTCCTGTATCTATGCCTCTCCCATCCCGTATCTCTCTCCCTTTCTCTGTGTCTCCTCTTCTCTGTCTCTCCCCCTCTCTCTGTATCTCTGTCTCTCTATTCCACTCTTCCACTCTCTCTGGAACTCTCTCCCCCCTCTGCATCTCTATCTCTTTCTCCCCCTCTTTCTGTATCTCTCTTCACCCCTCTCTATCTCTTTCTCCCTCTCTCTCTGGATCTCTCTTCACCCTCTGTATCTCTCTCTCTCTCTCTCTCTCAATTCCTCTCTCATTATCTCCCCCCAGGTCTCATTTCTGTGTACTTCTCTCCCTCTTCCCCTTCTCTCTCTCATTTGTTTCTCTCCCCCCTTTTGCTCTCATTTGTCTCACTTTCACTTCTATTTTTCCCTCTCTCTCTCTCCCTTTTTCTTTATCTCTCCTTCTCTCATTTGTTTCCATTTTCTCCCTCTTTCATTCTCTATCTCTCTCTCATTCCCTCCCCCTCTGCCTCCATCTCTGTCTCTCTCTTTGCCTCTCTCTGTCTCTATCAAGGTTGTGTGTGTCCAAGTGAGGGAGACAAACAGGTTTTGCCTCTTGGCATTGGCCCACAGGTTCAAAGTCATCGGTCTGTCAGTGAGGTGAAACTCTTGCACTGTTCCCCTTCTAGGCCACGGCCAAAACACTAAAAATATTTCATTCCTGATTCAGGGGAGGGATGGATCTGATCCCCAGGGCATAGTACACCTGCTAGTCAACACGCCCATGGCTTCCAATCCTGTTTGGGGCTAAACAGATCCTTGATCGTCTTGGTGTTTTGCTAAAGAGCAATTTCTGATCCGCGCAATCTCACTCACAGCCACCCAAGGCCGCAGAGTGCAAAGTGGCTTACCTGCTTGAGAACCTGCCGAGTGGACGCTCCACCAGCAGCAGTGTCAGCGTGGGCAGGCAGCTTTGGATCGAAGCAATGAAAAGCGGAGTTTTGTTTTGAGAGGGGGGAAAAGCAAGCACAAGAGAGAGGGGGGGAGATAAATCGACACCCAGGTTAGCAGCTTGTTTGGAACATCGCCCACATGGGGCGCAGAGTTTTCAGACACTGCTCGCGATTCGGCTTTCCACACCAAGATAACTACTGCTGAAGCTTCAGCCGTCTCACATAGTGGCTGCCAGGCAGAAGGGGCATAGGAGCAGGGAGCAGTACCCTCCTCTTGAGCACAAGGAGCCAGGTTGGAAGTGGCGGCTGAATCCTCTGTGCCCCATGTGCTGCCAATTCTGATGGAATCAGTCATGGCACCAAGCAAGCTGCTGCCTGCCCAGCTTGCACCCTGGGCCCTCGCCTGCCCGCATGGACTCACAGCCATAGAGCAGCTGCTGGGTAGAAGGGGCACAGAGACAGGGGGCACAAACAGCAGTGGTTATCTTGGAGTGGAATGCTAGATTTAGAGTGGCGGCCAAAACCTATGTGCCCCTCGCACTGCCAATCCCAGTTGCTAAGGATGCTAACAATGACAAACTGGAAGTGCCTTTTTCTGAACTTCCGGTTTGTTTGTTTGTTTGGCTATTTTTTTGCCTCCAGAGGATGAAAGGCCTTTTTCATACGCGCTGGAGCTGAAACCTGGCAAACTATCACGTGCCCTCCAAAATGGCTCCATAGGTTCACCATCACGGGCCTAAGCCAGTGGTCGGCAAATTTAAATGGTGACCAGAAACTTGCTTTTGCACAAGAGCCGCACTCTAGGGGCCAAAGAGTCACATGTGGCTTGTGAGCCATGGTTTGCCGCCCCCTGTTCAAGGGGGTTTGCCGACCCCCTTAAATCAACTGTTGTTAATTTAAGGTAGAAGATTTTGGGATTATGGGAAGAAACAACGGTCAGGTAGTGAATTCCAGGTATTGACCACTCTATTGCTGAAGTCATATTTTTTGCAGTCTAGTTTGGAGCGATTTACATTTAGTTTGTATTTATTATGTGCTCTTGTGTTGTTGTTGAAAGTGAAGTAGTAAATAACAGGAAGGACATTATGGTGTATGATTTTATAAACTACAGTTAAATCAGTTTGGGGGTAACGTAGTTGTAAATTGTCTAATAGTAGTATTTGAAGTCTGGAGGAGTAAGGTAATTTGTTTCGAGAAGAGGAGTGAAGGACTCTCCTTGTGAAGTATTTTTGGACTCTCTCAATTGTATTAATGTCTGTTATGCAATGTGGGTTCCATACAGGTGAGCTTTATTCGAGAATTGGTCTGATGAATTTTTGTATGCTCTGGTTAGCAGTTCAGTGTTTCTAGAGAAGAAGTTAGATTTACCACTCTTAATGCTTTTTTGGCAGTGCTATTCTAAATGTTAGTGGGCTCTAACACTTAGGTCATCCAAGTATACGGAGAGGGGCGGCATACAAATCTAATAAATAATAATAATGATGATGATGATGATGATGATAATAATAATAATAATAATAATAATAATAATAATAGTAGTAATAGGAGTACTCCAAGGTCTTTGACTGGGTGAGGGTCATCTATGAGTTCAATTCTTCCAAGTATGTATTTAGTATTCTGATTCTTTTTACCAATGTGTAAGACAGAGCATTTGTTGGTTGAGATTTGAAATTGTTAGTGGTTAGACCATTCAGCTACATGATCAAAGTCCTTTTGAAAGGTAGCAGCATTGTCTGTCCATCCATTGTGCTGGGGGGAGAAACATTGACCCCGTCAGATAGGGTCCGCAACTTGGGTGTCCTCCTGGATCCACAGCTGAACCTTGATCACCACCTCTCAGCTGTGGCCAGGGTGACTTTTGCCCAGATTCATCTGGTTCACCAGTTGTGGCCCTACTTGGACCAGGAGGCTCTGTGCACAGTTGCTCAGGCCCCAATAACCTTCCGTCTTGATTATTGCAATGCACTCTACATGGGGCTACCCTTAAAGAATGTTCAGAGACTCCAAATTGTCCAGAATGCAGCTGTCGTGGGTGTACCTCAGAGGTATAACACCTACACTCTGTGAGCTGCACTGGCTTTCTATTAGATTCCAGTCGCAATTCAAGGTATTGGTTATTACCTATAAATGCCTATATGGCTGAGGACCAGATTATTTACGGGATCGTATTTTGCCATCTACCTCCCAGAGACCTATAAGAGCACACAGACTTGACCTCCTCCAGGTTCTGTCAGCCAATCAATACAGGTTGGCAGGACCATGGGGGAGGGCTTTCTATATTGCTGCCCTGGCTCTATGCAATCAACTCCCCCTTGATGTCCGTACTGCTCCCACCCTATTGGCCTTCCCTAAGGCCATGAAGACATGGCTTTGCCGACAGGCCTGGGGGCCATGAGCCAACAACAACAATGACCAAATTGTATGAATGTTCATTATAAATGTTGGGTTAGTTTATTATGTTTATTTTTAATTAATGATTTTATAACTTAGTTTTATATTTGACTTCTTTTTATTGTCTTGTATTTTATATTGTTGTAAGCTGCCCTGAGTCCTTCAGGATTGGGCAGCATAGAAGTCGAATAAACAAACAAACAAACAAACAAACACTGCCTTGAGGGACACCACTGTTGACAGGAGCAGGATTAGATATGACACTTCCTATTTTGACCACTTGTCTGTTAGATAGGAACACTGTTATCCAATCATGCAGTGGTTTGGAGATGCCATAGGATTTTAGTTTCAGAAGACGTTTGTCAGGAACTACAGAATCCAAGGCTTTACAAAAGTCAATGTAGATTGTGTCTATTGATTTTTTATTATTATTATTATTATTATTATTATTATTATTATTATTATTATTATTATTAATAATAATAATAATAATAATAATAATAATAATAATAATAATAATAATAATTGGATTTGTATGCCGCCCCTCTCCATGGACTCGGGGCGGCTAACAACAGTGATAAAAAACAGCATGTAACAATCCAATATTAAAACAACCAAAAAACCCTTATTATAAGTTGAGTAGTCCATATGTTTTTGCAGTGTGGGGGTTGCAGATTACAAGATAATTTTTTTCTGAAGCCAAATTGTTTGTTAGAAAATAGGTTATTAATTTCAAGATGCAGTGTAATGGATTGGTTTATGATTGATTCCATGACTTTGCAAGGGACACAACCCAATGAAATTGGCCTGTAATTTTCAACATTACTTGGATCTCCTTTTTTGAAGATAGGGATGACTGTGGCTAGTGACCATAGTTTGGGTAAGAAGCTGGTTCTGAAAGACTTTTTTAAAAATGTGCTTAGAGGTTCAGCTAAGGCTGAGGAGAGCTTTTTTTTAAAATAAATATTTTTATTATTTTCAAAAAAGGACAAACAGAGACATACAACATTGAACATTTAAGGAGCTGCCATTGCTCCGCTTGTCGTAGAAGTCTAACTAATACAGAATATAAAAAACCCTAACTGTTACCAGATCTATGCAGAAATACCACACATGTGAATTACATTCTTATTGAATTTAATTCTATATTTTTAATATTAAACTTATTAATTGAATTTCTTTATATTTTAAAATGTTATATACTTATATATATATATAAAAAGGAGATAGACAAAATATTAGTAATACAGAAAAAAGAGAAGGTAAACACTTCTAAGTTAGTTATAATATAAGCTATTTCATTCTATCTTATAATTCTTCAAATAATCATTTATTCTTATATATTTAATTTTTAATTCTATTTTTAAAATTCCACCAATCATATACTTTGTCCCATATTTTATAAAATTCTGTTTCGGTTTGATTATTCAGACGTTTAGTCATCATGTCTAATTCTGCACATTCTATAATTTTTTTAAATACCTCAGTATCTTTTGGTATTGTCTTTTCTTTCCATTTCTGTGCGAATACTATTTGTGCCGCAACCAATATATGTATTATTAAATAATAGATTTATTTTTTATACTTTATATTTGAAATACCCAGTAAGAAAAATTCAGGAGATTTTTTAATCTTCTCCTTTGTTATTTCATTTATCCAATTCTCTACTTTATTCCAAAATATTTTGGTCTCAGGGCATGTCCACCATATATGATAATATGTACCAACTTCTTTTTTACATTTCCAACAGATAGGCAATACAGATGGAAACATTTTAGAAATTCTGTATGGTGGAAGGTGCCATCTATAAAACATCTTAATTTGATTTTCTTTAAAGGAAATTGATTTTGTTATTTTCCAATTATACATCCATATCTTTTCCCAAGTATCTAAATTAATCTCTTTGCCAAAATTTTTACACCAAGTGATCATATTATCTTTCAATATCCAACCTATCGTTCTATAATTTAATAAATATTTATAGACATTTCCAATTGTCTTTGTTTGATTTTGAAATAATAATTTACTCAATACATTATTTTCTTTTAAAAAAATATAAGTCTTTACATCTATTTGATATCTAGAACTAATCTGCATATAATGCCACCAATCTAAATCAATACCTAACTCCTGTAACTCTTGTTTTGTTTTTAATTTGAATTGATTATCTAACAGATCTCTATATTTCCAAATCTTACCTTTTTCTTTAAGATTTGGGTGTACAATAGCTTCAATAGGTGAAACCCATTCTGGCATTACTAAAAATGATTTTTCTTTATTTCATTCCATACTTCTATCAATGCTTTTCTAATAATATTATTTTTAAAATATGAATGTGTTTTTAATTTATCATACCATACAAATGCATGCCAACCGACCATCAGATCGTGGCCTTCTAGATTAAGCAACCTTTGGTTTTCTAAAGTCAGCCATTCTTTTATCCATGTCAAAGCAGTGGCATGATAATACAATTTCAATTTGGGAGACCAAGGCCTCCTCTTTCCTTACGATCTTCTAATGAGTTTTGTTTTATTCTTGATTTTTTACCTTGCCAGATAAATTTTTTTATTATCTTATTCAATTCGGCAAAGAATTTTGTTCCTGGATTTATTGGAATTACTTGAAAAAGGAACAAAATTTTGGAAGGATATTCATTTTGATTGTAGAGATTGTTCCTACAAATGATAGTTGTAAATTACTCCATATTTCTAAATCTTTTTTAACCAGACTTAATAATTTTAGATAATTATCATTTTTTAAAGATAGAGCTTTGGAAGTCATCCATATCCCTAAGTATTTCACTTTTTTCGTAATTTTCATGTTTGATAGATCTCCTAAATACTTTCTCTGTGTTTCAGTCATATTTAATATCTGCGTCTTTTCCTTATTTATTTTCAATCCTGCAACTTTCCCATATTCTTAAATCACATTTATTAAATTTAAAATAGATTCTGTTGGATCATCCAGAACGAACACTATGTCATCGGCAAATGCTTGTGTTTTATAAGTTTCTTTTTTAATCTTCAATCCTTTTATTTCCTTATCTGCTCTTATTTTTATCAACAATACTTCTAATGTTAAAATGAATAACAATGGTGATATTGGACAGCCTTGTCTTACTCCTCTTTGTATAGCTACTTTTTCCGTCTGTTCACTATTTATTAGAATTTTAGCTGTTTGTTCGGAATATATAGCATCTATTATGTTAAAAAAATTTGTTCCTACTTCCATCTTGTTTAATTGTATTTTCATAAAATTCCAATCCACATTGTCAAATGCTTTTTTAGCATTTAAAAAAATAAGTGCCATTTGCTTTTCTGGATGCTGCTTGTAATATTCCAAAGTATTTACTATATTCTTAGATTATTTTTGATTTGTCTTCCTGGTAGGAATCCATTTTGATCACTATGTATCATATTATTTATAATACTTTTAAGTCTATTAGCAAATATTGATATAAAAATTTTATAATCAACGTTCAACAGTGAAATAGGTCTGTAATTTTCAATTTTTTCTTTCTCCATATCAGCCTTATGTATTAAAGTTATTAAAGTTTCTGACCAAGTTTTTGGTAATTTATCTACTGTCAATATTTGATTATATGTCTCAAGCATATTTGAGAAAAGTATTTCTATTTCTAATTTATAAAATTCTGCTGGTATTGCATCTGGGCCAGTCGCTTTATTATTTTTTTGATTCTTTATAGATTGTTTTAATTCTATATCTGTTTAATCTTTGCTGTTGTGTTTCGGTTAAGACTGGTAGTTCTATTTTTTCCAAGTATTTAAAATTAAATCCTCACTTATCTCTTCTTTCTTATATAATTGTCTATAAAATTCCAATGCTATTTCCTTTTTATCTTCTATTCTATGTTTTATTGTACCTTTTGGATCTGTCAAATTTTTTATAATTTTGTTTTCTCTCTCTTTTCTTAATTTGTATGCCAACCATCTTCCAGGTTTATTCGCATGCTCAAAATATTCTTGTTTTGCTCTCTTTATCTTTTCTACAATTGGTTCTTGTTCTATTAATCTCAGTTTGTGTCTTATTAATTCTCTCTGATTTTTTAGTTTGTCGTCCTTATCCTCTTTTTGCATTAACATTTCTAATTTTTTTTAATTCTTCTACTAATTTTTCATGATATTTTTTCTTCTCTTTATTTTTTTTTGCTATAAATGATATTGTTAGTCCACGTATATATGCCTTAGTTGTATCCCATAAATTTTGTGGAGTAGTATCAGTATTTTTATTTATTTTAAAAAAAATCTCTAATTCTTTCCATTTTTTATATTCTGGATCTTTTATTATAGTTCTATTCATTGACCAATTCTTTATTCTCCTTTTACCTTTCCAATATATAGATAAGGGGTTATGATCTGCCCAAATATTTGTCTCTATTTCTATTTTACTTATTTGTTCCATTATATGGGTAGGGGCCCAAGCCATGTCAATTCTAGACCAGGTCTTGTGTGGGTTGGAATAAAAGGTATACTGTTTACCTTTTAAGTGCTGTTCTCGCCATACATCTTTTAATGATAATTCTGAGCTCATTTTCCAGAATGTCACCGGTAAGATTACCTTTTTTTTCTTTTCTTTTCTTTTCCCAGTATTTGGTCTTCTGAAATTGCATTAAAATCCCCTATTATTATCATATTTTTAATTGATAACTCATTAATTTTTTCATGCAAATCTTTGTAAAATTGTTTTTGATTATCATTTGGTGCATAAATTGAGACAATTGTAAGTGGTTTTGTTTCTAAATCTAATTGTACTATCAACATCCTTCCATCACTATCATTATATATTTCTTTAGATTCAATTAATTCATCAATATACATTGCTACTCCTCTTTTCTTTTGAGTGGCCAAACTGGTGTATAGTTTTCCCAGTTTTGAATTTTTAAGGAGACTTCTTTTTGATTTTTTAATGTGAACTTCTTGTAAAATATTTATCTGAGCTTTTTGTTTTGTAAGTTTAGTTAATACTTGATTTCTCTTCCTTGGGTTATTCAGTCCATTTATGTTGACAGAGAATATTTTCATGTCATGTGTCATCTTCATTTATAGTACCTTTTTGCTTCTTTTGGTTCTCGAAGTCGAGTTTCTAAAATTAACTCCTGTGAAGGCTGTGCTTGTTTCTGCTTCACAACTAGTGGTTCTTCCCCTCCACCACCTGTGCCCCCCATCATGTCTTCACTACTCTTTGATTCGATCCGAATTTGTTCAACACTGTCCAATCTGCTACGTCCAAGGAAGGATCTTGCTTATTCCACACTTTCTATTCTCACTCTCGTTGATTGCCAAGTTAGAATCAAGCCTTCTGGTATCAACCATCTAAAGACAATGTTCTTTCTGATTAAGATGCTTGTAAGGAAATAATATTGTCTTCTACTCTCTCGAACTCTCTTCGGAACTTGTTTCAGGATCGTGATTTCTTTTCCATTACGTTGAAAGGTCTCGTTTTTTGTCTGTCTTAGTATCTCGTCTTTGATGGTTCTTCTTGCAAACTTAATGTGGACTTCTTTTGGTAGGTTATGACGCCTTACATAGCCAGTCTGGACTCAGTAAACTTCATCGATTTCTCTTATCAGTTCTGTTGGATCTGCCTGCATGATGCCTCCCATGACTTCTGCCATTTTTGCAGGCAGATCTTCATCTCTTTCTTCATCGATATTTTGAAACCTCAAACCATGTGATGCAGATTGGAGTTCTAAGTTGGTTATTGCAATGTCAAAGTCCCTGCGGGCTGCATAATTGCGGTCTTCATATTCTTCCACTCTCTGTCCCATAATTTGAATTTTTCCTTCTGTCACTTGTATTCTTTTTTCACTGTCTTGTAAATTTTGTTGCATGACTTTTATATTTCCATCCATTTCGGCAACATTCCCTTTCACTTCAGCTAATTCGGTTTTAAGTTCAGCAACTTCTTTTTTAATTTCATCTTTCATCTCTTTCATCTCCTGTCTCATCTCTTGCTTCATTTCTTGTAGGTACATTTTCATTTCTTCTTTGTTTGTGTCAAGTTGAGTTTTTGCCTGAGTTTGTGACTCTTGGATGCCTGCTAGTGCTTCTTAAATAATCTGGAAGTTAGGATCCATCATTGGCTTTTCTTTTTCTTTTTCTTTCTCTTTAGCCAACATTGTGGTTATAGTCCTTTGTTGTAATGGTGATGAAATTGGGGAGACTTTGGGTGTAGAGGTTGAAGTCGAAGCAGGTGTAGTTGTTTGTTTTCGCGTTGTTGTTGTAGTCACCGAGGTCACACTTTGTGCCCTGTAGGAACCTTTCATAGTCCAAAATTCTATTTCTATTTTATTTAACAATTATTTAAGTCTAAATCTTATATATTCTTAATAATTTTAATAAAAAAAGAAGAAAAAAGGATTTACATCTACAATACTAGTAGACAAGAAAATTAAACGTACCAGTTCAATTCAATTAATACAATAATTAATTATTTGAATTAATTAAAAAGGAAAGAAAAGGGGGGTAATTGGGCAAAAGGAAAAAAGAATAATTCAGTCCTTTAAATTCCTAAACTCCTTAAAAAGGGGATCAGGTGGGGAAGGGAAGAAAGCGAAGTTTCTAGCTCATAGTTAATTAGTAATAAAAAAAGGAAAAAGATATAATTGTAATAAAAGAATTAATTAAGAAAGATAAAAAGGGAAAGAAAGAAAAAAAGGAGAAAAAAAGGAAGAAGGGAAAAAGAAAGGAGAAAAAAAACTTATTAAAAAATATTTAACACAAATAAAAAGTTTCTTAAAAAATTATTTTTGATATTTAAAAAATATAAAATAATATATGTAAAAAAGGTAATAAAAATAAGGTAATAACAATCATACCATTAATTAAAAATGAAAATAGGAAGGGAAAAAATATCAAAAATCTAAAAGAAAAATCCAAAGGAAAAAAAATCTATTAAATCCAAATATACCAAATATGGGTTACACTTTAATAAAAATATCCAAAAAGTATTCCAAAGTCAATGTCCAATATAATATCCAGATTGGAATGATTATAAAATAATTGTAGAAATAAAATCTGTATCTTCTTATTGCGTAAAAGGATAAAAGAGAAAAAAGAGAAAAAGAAAAATATCCTTACACCTCCAACTTCGTATTGAAAAAAATAGTCCCTCTAAGTCCCACAAAGTCCAAAAAGAAAGGGAGGAAAAAATGGAAAAAAATGAAAGAAAAATTATAAAAGTAGAAAAATAAGATGAGCCATCCAAAATTTATTCCAAATAATTATAACCTCAGTGTAATTCCGTTCAAATAGGATAATTTCAGTTCAATCCATATGATCATGTATTCAGTTCCTTTAATATATTTTTACTTCATCTAATCAAATCATTCTTAATTATCAGGGAAAAAATGTAATTAATTTTTTTTTAAATGAATAACAATAAGAAAAAAGAGATAAAAGCACCACACTATAATCTTAAAGTTGAAGGAAAAAAAGTTATACTATTAAGTTTAACAAAGGCAAGTAGTTCCGGCTGTTCTTCTTTTCCGCGTATGGTTATCACTTACAGGTTTTTTTTCTTTGTTTATGTTCGCCTTCAATACCTTCTTTTTAGAACTTTCTCCAACACCAAAAGATTTCCATGTAGTGCTGTCAATCTTCTTTATCTGCCGATCTGCTTCCTTGTAGACTTCTTATTCTATTCTTTAAACTTCCGCTATCGGTGATTGCTATGGCTGTGCCCAGACAGCTGTCCGGTCGCAGTTCTTCATTCCTGCAGCTGCGGGGCTGTCCCTAACCCCTGGGGTCGCAGCGATCCATCCCGGGGGTCCAGGAGACCCCCTGTCTTGAGCCGACCCCTCTGGGTGTCGACACAACATGAAACAGCATCCTGCAGGGTGAAAAAGGAGGCCACAGAGCCGGAGCTTGGCTTCCGCACCTCCGGCGCGATCGAGCTCCACCCGGAAGTCCGAGGAGAGCTTTTTTAAGAAGTATGCACATAGTCTATCTGGTCCAGTCGATAGAGATGGTTTTAGGTTGTCTAATGTCTTTCTAACATTTTCTTCTGTAAAATAGATTTGTGTTAGATCATTGAAGTTGATTGTGGTTTGACTAGGAAATGTTGGACAAGATCTATTGTTGTTAACGAAGTCTGAACTGTAGACTGTGTTAAAGGGTTTAACCATGCTTTAACTCTTTCATCATTATAGTCTTTATCATTTGGTCCTTTAAGGGGTGGGATGAATCTGGAGTCTTTGAGTTTATTGTTTGCAAAATTATAGAATGCATGAGTAGACTTTGATCATAAAAGGTTTTCTTCTTGATTGTTGTGATAATTAGTACATCCAGTTTTAATTTGGTGACACAAATTTTTGTAGTGGCTTTTAAAGTTTGCAATGTAGTCTGTTTTGTTTTTACGCCAAAGAAAATTGGATCTGATGTGAGTAAGAGTTTACACTGCCATAAGAACAGCAGGATAAAAATGTTTCTTTATTCTTATATCAGCAGTCTGTTACTTGACAGCAGTCTGTTACTCTGACATTGTATGGATCAGACCACTCCATTCACCTGTCTCAAACTTCAGATCTGCCATAGTCATCCTGATGTTATCCTTTATAGTGTCCAGCCAGCAGGGCAGCTAGGGCAGCTCATCTCCTTTTTCAGCAGATCATTGTCATGATGATGAATTTAAGTTTAGGACTTCTTTTTTTGTTATTTTTGCAGTCCATGGGATGAATGATAGTCACCTTCAGCATCACAGTTCAAAGGCACCCACTCTTCTCCTATCTACCTTTTTCAGAGTCCAGGTTTCACATCCGTAAGTAGCAATTGGAAAAAAAAATGTGTTAACTATGTTGGATTCAGAGGGTCCTTACCTTTGCAAGGTGTTCAGCCCGCTAGGACTGAACCAGGACCTTCCGGAGGAGATGGCTATTAAAGTACAGACAGAGCATGTTCGAATGAACTAAACTTTTATTAGAAAAAGTAGAAAAATAAAGTTTGTCTGAAGAGACATAAAATGGACATCTACATTGCTAATGAATGTAATGCGTAATGGAGATTCTTTGAAGCTAGAGACCTTCTTCTTCCTGCAAGGAGGAGGATGTGAGCAAAGCAGTTACATCACAAAGGAGGAGCTACATTAATAAACAGAGTTAACTATCTAACTACTGGATGTTTCTCAATGTCTTTGGAGGCTGTCAATCTGCAGCGTGACACCCCTTCTTTGTCAGTCATCAGAGACATAAGGGACATCAGGACATCAAGGCATCAGTTCACTTAAGGCACATTTTGTTGGTGAGGTATTCATGTTGATCAGCTGGCAATGGCTTATTCAGCAAGTCAGCGATCTGCTCAGTAGTAGGTACATACTGAAGTTTTACGAATCCTTCTTTCACCTTCTCTCTGGTATTTTGATACCGGATGTGAATGTGCCGTGAACGAGCTCCAACAAATTCAGCTTCAGCAATATATGTGACTGAAATGTTATCCTCCATAATAACAATTGGTTTCTTTGGACTTTCCCAAATACTATCAATGAGATTAAAAAGAGAGGTTAACTCATTACAGCAATCAGAAACACATGCATATTCAGACTCAGTTGAAGAGCAAGAAATAAACTTCTGCTGCCTAACTTTCCAAAAGAAAGGACAACCATTTAAAAACAGTATATAACCAGAAGTACTTTTTCGTGTTTCTGTGTCACTTGCCCAGTCAGCATCTGCATAACAAATCACTTCAGGGTACTCAACATGATTCGGCTCGAGGTACAACTTCTTGTCCTTTGTGAGCTTCATGTATCTCAACAGTTTCTTTATGCAAGACCAGTGAAACGTGGTTGCGTTGCCAACGTATCTGGACAGTAGATTCACACTCAGTGAAATGTCAGGTCTTGTCCAACTGCTGATGTACAATAGCGATCCAATCACTGACCGGTACAGTGTTTTGTTGTCAAAATCAGGATACTCTTCTCGGGTTAACCTGTAAAAATCAGTCTGCATAGGAGAACGACAAGTTTTCGCATCAGACATGTTACAATTCTGCAAGAGCTGGTCAACCTTACTTTCTTGTGAAAGAGAGAACCCCTTCTCAGTTTTCTCAAACTGAACACCTAGATAATCATTAATATGCCCTAGGCTTTTTAAGGTGAAATGTTTCTCAAGACCCTTAGCAAAAGTTTTACTCGTGCTTTCATTTGGACCTATGTAAACAATATCATCAACATAAACAAGAACAATTTCATAAGTCTTACCTTGCCCTTTTGTGAACATGCATTCATCAGGGATGGACTTAATAAAGCCCATTGAATTTACCTTTTGGGATAATAACTTGTACCACATAAGGGCACTCTGTTTGAGGCCGTATAAAGACTTGCTCAGAGACTAGACTTCACCTTCTCGGTCCTGGAACCCGGGAGCACCCTTGACGTAGATCTCTTCATTCAGATCAGCGTTCAAATAAGCAGTCTCTACATCAAACTGAAAAACCTCTAAGTCCAAAGCAATAGCAGTGATTAGGGCAATCTTGACACTCTCATTTTTTACTGTGGGTGAATATGTGTCAGTGTAGTCATCCGGATAAACTTGAGAGAATCCTTGAGCTACAAGTCTAGCTTTATACAGTTTTCCTTCATTAGGTTTCTGTTTGAGCTTATACACCCAGCGTGTGCCAATGACTTTCTCCACCTGTTGGAACACCTTAAGTTTCTTTAGGCAGTCCAGTTCGCGTTCCATAGCCTCATACCATTTTTCTTGTTCAGATTCAGGCAAAAGTTTGATCTGGTGAAAATGATCAGGTGGAAGTGTAAGATTATTACACATGAAAAGAAAAGGAGATTCAGATACTTGCTGTGCAAATCTCTTTGGAGGAGTTCCTTTAGTGGTTCTCTTTGAACGTCTTGGAACGCTGGTCCATCCTTCATCATCATCTCCGCCTTCAAGTTCATCGCCAGGGATTTCCTCTGCGACTGTTGAAGGCTGTTCATCATCTGGAACATCAGGAATATCTGGCACAGCTCCTTCGGCATCAGGTATCGCCACACCTTCCTTAGGAAAATAAACTGAAGTATCATTACTATGTACACTGGACCAATTTGGGTCTTCCTCAAATTTGGCTGAATTAGAAATATAGACTCTGTGATGAAAGTCAGCAAATTTGTGGTACTTGGAGACTTCATCAAAGCCGATGAATCTCATTCTTTCTGACACAAGACCTCCTTTCCTTCTTTGTTCAAGTGGAATGTTAACAGTGGCATAACAACCAAAAATGTAAATGTTTTGAACATCAGGCTTCTTGGCATGAAGCAAGTAATAAGGAGTGTCTTGTATGACGCTACTCCATGTTCTGTTAACAATGTAATTAGCATACCTTACTGCTTCGCCCCAGTATGAAAAGTCCAAGCCTGCATCCTCAAGGAGACAACGAAACATCGTCTGCAAGATACCGTTCCTCCGTTCACAAATACCATTGTGTTGGGGAGTCACAGGTGCTGAGGTCTGCTGGCAGATTCCATTCCTGGCCATCCATCCTTGGAACTGTTGCGACATGAATTCGCCTCCACGGTCACTTTGAATTCGCTTGATCCAGACGTCGTGTTGGGTGAGTATCTCTGCAGCAAAGTCTTTAAAGACCTCAAACGCCTCTGATTTTTGTTTTAAAAGAAAAACATAGCCAAATCGTGAGTAACTGTCAACTACAGTTAAGAAATACTTACGTTTACCAACAGTAGGCCGAAATGGACCGACAACGTCAGTGTGGACCAATTCAAAAATGCATGAACACAATCGGACAGCAACCTTAGGTATTGGTGAATTTTTGGACTTGGCTGTGTTACAAATTTTACAGTCTAAGTAAACTTGGCAAGTCCCATCAATTTTGAAACCATCAACACATTCAGACATCTTTGCTAAGACGGGGTAAGAAGCATGCCCCAAGCGACGATGCCATCTGTGGACACACCTGGAATGAAAATATTTATTTGTTAATATATGTTTAACATTTGTAACAGTATTAGGAACCTCAGGGATTTCATTGGCTTTAGAAGCCTCTGAACTAGTAGTTGCACTAGGTTTTCTCTCTGGACCTGTGCTTTCACCCATTGGAACGCTTATACTTACACCACCTTTAATTGGAGGTTTAGATTTTAAATAAAAAACACCTTTAATGGGAATGGCAGTAGCAAGAAGTTTGCCATCCTTGATGATGTTAGTGTCTATGAGTTCATAGTTTATTACAACCTTTAATTCTTCTCTCAGGCAATAACCACTAAGAATGTTGTTCTTGGCAGTTGGAACGTAGAAAACATTTGAGATAAGGGAGTCCAGTTCTTTGACGTAGACTTTTCCTTTTCCTTCCACCTTGGAGTGTAGATCCACAAATCCAATCAATTCCTTGACATCTGTCTGGTGTAGCTCAGTGAAGGATTCCTTCTGGTACGCGACGTGCACCGCTGCTCCGCTGTCTAGGGTCCATAACTCGCGTATGTCGTAGAGTGGACTCTTCTCAGGAACAGTGTTGAGGAAGATGGTACTAACGTAAGTAGCTTTCTCATCTTTGGAGTCTTTGGGAGTTGTCTTTGCAGCTCCAGAACTCTTTCCCCGGGATCCTTTCTTCTGTGCCCCCTTTGGTTGAGTTGGATATGGTGGAGGGTCAGATGTGCCAGAGTGGACACTTTGCAAATCAGCAGACTTGTGAGTGTCATCCTTCTTAGGTTGTTTCTGGCGTGGGTACTTTGGAGTACTGGTTTTCTGTTGACCGCTCTTTGCCAAGTTAGGTTTGAATGCTGCTGACATAGGCCTAAGGCTAGTGTGCAGCAATTCTGCTTCTTCAGTTAGCATGTTACAGAGTCTTTGTGTGGTCTTTTGGGCCAATGGAAGTATACTAAACTTGTAAATGACTTCCCTCCATTCGGGACCAAGGGAAGATATGATAGCAGCATTGACTTGATTATCATCATAGCGATATCCTCTCTCCTCTAAATCTTTGTGCATGGTTAGCATCTTGGATAAGTGTGGAGCGAGTTCATTCCCAGTTGGAAGTTTAGTATTGTTAAACTTGGATATCAGTATGTAGTTGCCTTCATCTGATATTGGCCTAAACATGCCATCAAGTGACTCTAACAGCTCAGCAGAAGTGATGTCATGAGTGTACCTCATTGACAATTGTGAGTCCATGCTCATAAGAATGAGTAGCTTGGCTTTTATGTCAGCTTCTCTTTCTCCTTCAGTCCAGCGCCTTACTGGGGGATTGTGAGCGATCCCATCAATGTCATGAGCCAGTAGGTGCAAATTAATCCTGTGAAGCCACTTCCTGTAGTTGTGTCCATTTGGCATCAGCACGAACTCACCTTTCAATGCAGAAGATCTTAATTCAGTTCTAGCTTCATTAGCTTTTTCTAAGTAACTGAAGTAAATTTCTCGCTGCGCATTATTTTTCATAGTAGGTAAATTATCAAAGTGAAGACAGAATAACTCTAACTCGTGAATTTCTCTCTCATGTTTTTCCATTATTTCCTCAATTTGTTGTAAATTAGAGGTGGTCCCCTTTATTCTAGCAGAAGTGAGAGAGACCGAATCACCAAAATGTTTTGTCTTGGCAGAGACCTTACAGGGCAAAACTGATGACTGGAGAATTTGAGAGGGAGTTAAAGTTTCTTCTTCTATCTCCTTGTCGCTAGGCTGATTTGAAATACTGCCTGGGGGAATCCCTGTGACAGATTTATTTTCCTCTTCCCGAATCTCAATCTGGTCATCAATTAGATAAGAGTGACTTACGATTTGTTGAGATTCGCCAGCTTCGGAAAGTTCCGTCTCACGTTGCAAAGACATGATGCATTCCCTTTTCTCATCCGTAGCTCGGATAATTTCTTTTAGCTCAGCAAGCTGCTGGCCGGAGATTGAATCGATGTAGGATTGCGTGAGTGGATTTTTCTTTCGTTTGGCTGGCATCTGGAGAACAGCCAGTGAGCTTACAGAATGTAAGCGGAGTCTGCTTCTTTAATATTAGACCACCATCTGCTTACCATGTTGGATTCAGAGGGTCCTTACCTTTGCAAGGTGTTCAGCCCGCTAGGACTGAACCAGGACCTTCCAGAGGAGATGGCTATTAAAGTACAGACAGAGCATGTTCGAATGAACTGAACTTTTATTAGAAAAAGTAGAAAAATAAAGTTTGTCTGAAGAGACATAAAATGGACATCTACATTGCTAATGAATGTAATGCGTAATGGAGATTCTCTGAAGCTAGAGACCTTCTTCTTCCTGCAAGGAGGAGGATGTGAGCAAAGCAGTTACATCACAAAGGAGGAGCTACATTAATAAACAGAGTTAACTATCTAACTACTGGATGTTTCTCAATGTCTTTGGAGGCTGTCAATCTGCAACGTGACAAACTAATCTGCATTTGGTTGTGAGGTCGATGTCATTATTCTTCCAGATGTTATTCATGCTGACTTTGTAGTTCTTCCAAGTGCTATATGTCTTCTGATCTCAGGGCTGCAGTCACCATTTTGGTCAAATTTAGAGCCCAGAAAGATGAATTCCTTTACTTTTTCGGTGATTTTTTTGATTTAGTATCATACTGAATGGCCTCTGTGATTGACAAAGTTTTGCAGTGCTCCTCTTCCTCCCTGAAAGGAATATTTCAATGAAGATATTAGCAAGGAGAAATCATGTACCCCAAAGCCATCTGTTTCACATGGCTGCATTCTGTCATATTTCCTGTGGAACATATATTTGAAGCTGAGAGATGTCACTCATCAGTCTGGGGTCAGGTGAAGAATAAAGGTCAACATTAAGATGAGGGGGGGGGGGTTATTCTGACATGGAGACACCAGGAAAAAAATCACCAAAAATCAATGGGTCATCCCAGTGAGTCTCTCTGGACCATTCCAGTATGAACCCACTTCTACCTATCAGGCTTCAGAAAGGCAGTGCAGTGGGGGTGCATATGCATAGGGGGGGAGGGAAGGGGGGTGGGCACCTGCACACAAGCTAGCATACCCACACACACCCTTTTGGCACGTGAACCAAAAAAGGTTTGCCATCACTGGACTAGGATTATGTCAGGCAGATATAATGGTCATGGATACAAAAATCATTTGATTCCAAGGATTTTCCATTTGTGGTTCTTAACATGACCGCCCTTGTACCACCTGACCTCACTTGCACCTTGGCTCTGACCCTATTTTCCCATCCCATGAGTTACATTGCCCAACAAAGCAATTTCATGGGTTATATAAATCACTTCTTTCAGTCACTGTGAGTCACTCTAGCGATGACACCGATGTTACTGGCTGGAATGTGTTTTGTTTTGACTGAAATGCAAGTTCCTCACAGTTCCTCCATCCTCTTGCCTATGGCAACTCTGGAGCAGGTCAGGAATGCTTTGTGAATTGACACTGAAAATTCCCCCAAAGCCCTCACTCCAGGGGCCCAGGCTGAATATCCAATCCATGTGGCACATAATGTCATTTGAAGCTCATCTTCAGGTATTTGCATCCATCTGAAGTTCTAGGATGGATAGTCTGGACTGGGTGTAAACAACTTCACTCAGCAGTGCAGTAATTCTTCAGAGCAAACCTCCCTTTTAGTTCACATGGGCCTTTACCATATCAATTCACTTTCCAAATCCAAATGCCATGCCTCACACTCCCTATTACTATGGCAGCCCTTAGCCAGCTTGCATCAAAGGAAAATACCATGCTGGATATCTGGCTGATACAATCTTTTTAACATACAGGTTTTGTTTAAATGAAAACATCCTTTTCATTAACCTTCTATTAATACAAGCCATTTTTATACACAGCTTGATCTGCCAGTGTTGGTGGGGACATGTAGAATATATTCAAGAAAACAAATTTCTACTTTTTACTATAATATCTACTTAATAGAATATGTGAAGAAGTCATAAATAATGAACAACTTTCAAGAAATTGTTCAGGTATTGCTGGTAATGCTGCAAGGTAAAAAATTTGTGGGGTACATGATTAAGGGCAACAAGAAAGTTATTTTCTCAAACCAGCAGCATAAATGGTTGCTTATGTCCTTGCTATTCATTTGGGCAAATGTTTCACATATCTTTTAAAAAATATTGAATAATTGCTGGCTTTTAACTTCACATAGTAAAAATAAAACTTTTCACTTAACGTCTTTATGCTAATTCAGAGGTGGAGAAAGAAAGAGAGGGGGGAAGAGAGAGAGAGAGAGAGATTTTAGACAAGGACACTATTTCTACTTCCAAATTCTACCACTGCTTTCAAATGCTTCCTGTCATTCTCTACTTTTATTTGTTGTTCTATTTTCCTTAATGCAGCTTAAGTTTAATTGCTCAATATCTTTGTGCCTTACACTTAATTTGGAACATGCTGTGTACTTTGAAACCAACTGTTCATCTCAGCATGTCCCCTCTATATACTGTTGTAGTCCTTATGCCAAATCTTGGAGGCCTGAAAGAATCAAAACCCTTTCAGACATGAAAGGACAAAGTGTGGTCACTAAAATTCTGTAAATAGTTTATCCAATTAAAATATGTTTGTGAAATCCTTCACCAAAGAGTAATATGGGATTAGCCATTAAGAAACAAATTAAATCAGCACATGCATAACAAGCAGAAGAAAAAGAACAAAGAAAGCATCAGGTGAGGGTCAATTCTCTCTCTCTTTTTTCTCCCTCTGTCCCTCTCTTTCTCTTCCCCCTCTCTCTTTCTTTCTCCACCTCCCCACCCTGCTTAATTTCTCATTCCTAGGATCTGTTGGAATTACAGTAGTCCCTCGCTATACCGCGCTTCACCTACTGCGGCTTCACTTCATCGCGGGTTTCTGAGGAAGTCGATCGGCAGATTTAAACAGCCCGCCGAACTCGATCGGCAGGTTTTTCAAAAATATATATATCTATCTAAAATTGTAAATACTGTATTTAAATACTGTATCTAAAATAAATACTGTGTGGGAAGGGTTTATAAACACTTAAAACAATGAAAACTTACCAAACAATTACAATATAAATACTTAAATAAGTACTATCAGTTGATAAATTCCCCATCGCGGATTTCACCTATCGCGGCCAGGTCTGGAACGTAACACCAGCGATAGGTGAGGGACTACTGTAGTCCCAGGTTAAGAATATATATACTGTATCTACATGTACACATGCACATAGTTATATAAACATGATTAAGTTTCTTTAATTATAGTAAATTTTGATGCAAACTAAGCTTAAATATTAGAAAGGGTGCAAGGAAAAAGAAAATATTTTTTTAAGTGTTACTACCAATATCAAAACAGGTGTAAACAAATTTAGTAATAAACCAATTTTATATATTTTTCCTTTTATTTCTAATAGTCAATACTATACTTGGGTCATTGAAATATTGATGTAGGATGTGATTTCTTTTAATTTATTCTTTGTCCACCACAGTGTTCTTCAAGGCTTTAACAAGCATCTTTTTATAAATCCAGTGGGGGGGGGGGATCGATGATTTTTTGGGTTTGTCATTTGTATGTCCTTTTTAGATTTTAAAACTTCAGCAAATTGATTTTGTAGATCCAGTGAAATATCATTTTTAACTGATTCTCTTGCTCTGACAATTATAAATACACTTTTTATACAATCTATATTCCCTCAGATAAAATTTGTTCTACCTTTGATATTTTTTCAATGCCATATTTTGGACATAGTCTATCCTTTCTTCAAACCTGGCAGACACTTCATTCTAAGCTTCCCACAAACTAGCTGGGATATCAACAGCATCAAAAACAGAAACAAGAGGTTCATAATTCATAAGGCTGAATCAATCTCCATTTTTGTTTCTAAACAAGAAGAGGCCTTTCAGTGGTGGAGGCAATAGAGAGTTGTAGGAGATCTCCACTGCCAGTAACAATGACCTTTCCATCTAAGTCAGCTAAAAATATATTAAAAATCCAATAGTGGTGCTTTCCTTCATTATTATCCATCTGACGCAGCCTGAATGAGCTTGAATGAGTTCGAGGAGCCGAAGATGATAGAGGGCAAGAGACAGAGTCCAAAAGTCCTGTAAGAGGAGGGAAGATGGTGACTGGTGCTCATGATGAGAGGGGCAAAGATTGAGATTGGCATTGCCGAGAGAGCCAAGAGAGCCAGCGACAACACAATGAACAAAAGCTAGCCATGGAGCACCAGGACAAGAGCCATGTGAAATTACATTGGACCGCGGGGGGTGACCAGACCAGATCAGAACAATGATAGCATATGGCTGGATCTCAGAGATGGCCAAAGCATAGAACTTTTCCAGAGGAACTTTTCCAAGTGATGGAGTGGCATGAATCATCTGGGGAGGGTACTGGAGGAGTCGCAGGGCCTGCCATAGAAATATGGAACGGGGCTTTGTTGCCTGGGTTCCGTGGACCGGAGTTTTTACCAACATTATACGGTGCACTCTGCCATGGAGAGAGGTCAATTCTGGCACCTTCCCCTACTATTGCTGAAATTGCTGAGATGTTGTTTATCGCAGAGGGCCAAAGGCTTCATGGTCCTTATCATGAGGACTACCTTGTTTTTAAAACACAAACTCTCCTTGCTGCAGGAAGGGGATGAGAAGAGATTTCTGTATGGAGGCCTTTGGAGATTGTACATTGTGGACTCTAATACTAAAAGAACACAGACATGTACCCATGCCTCTTCAGGACTCTTTTTAAGACCTACCTTACCCTCTTTTAAGAACTTGTGCAACTCTACCTCTTGTTATCATCACTTCAAGCACTTTATAATGTTTTACACTAATTCAGGCTGCGCTGAAAGCTGCTCATCTAGTGTCTTTATTAATATAATGTGATTTTATATGCTGTCATATTGTGAGGGATAGGGGGCAGTGAGGGAATTGTTTTAATTAGGATTTTAAATTGGGATTAGAGGGTGGTGGGGTTTTAAGAGAGGGCTTTTAGGTATGTATGGATAGGATGTGGGGCATGAAGGGTGAGAATGTATGGAATGGATGTGCCGGTCTATTGATGAATGGGGAGGATAGGGGAGTGGAGGAGGCAGTCTCTGATCATGATGGGGAGAGGCAAGTTTGGTAGGAGCTGGGGGTAAGCCACTCATAGGGAAGTAGGATCTGCTGTCTCAAAGTGGTTCCTTGTTCCAGCCCCTCAAAACATCCAGCTCTACCCATAGTAGTGGTGATAGGCAAAGGCTGCTGCTGCTCAACACCAGGGCGGTTATGAATAAAGCTCCCCTCATCCAGGACTTGCTCTCGGATGAGGAGGCTGACCTGGCATGTGTGACTGAGACCTGGCTGGGTCCTGAGGGAGGTGTTCCAAGTATGGCATCAGCCCCGATCCCAAGGAAGGAGAGAGGAGTGGCTATTATAGACCTTAAACCAATGCAGGCTCTCTAAACATGAGATAGTCGGCTGTGAGTACTTCTTTGTGAATTTCAACCTAGTTGAAATTCAGGTGGGCTTGTTGCTCAGTACCTGCCGCCCAGATGCATGTCAATAGCCCTACCTCTGCTGATTGAGGAGGTAGCTGCGTAGGCAGTCAAGTTCCCCAGACTGATAGTGTTGGGGGACATCAACATGCCATTGCTTGATGAATCTTCTGGGTTAGTGCAGGAATTCATGGCTTTCATGGCAATCATGGACCTGATCCAGGTCCAAGCCGGGCTCGGTAGCGCGAGCCTGTAATCCAACCTGCAGAGGCTGAGACTAGCATGGATTGCTTGAGTTCGAGGCTGCTCTGTTCCCGAAAGAAATGCCGGCCAACAGAAGGCCGAGCACCACAAGAAGGTTGCCCTAACCTATGTCTGAAAATTCAGGACCTGACTCATGGGGGGGGACACACACTCCCCACATGGTATTCCTCTCAGGACAGTTGATTAATGATATGAATTTAAGTGGCCTAGACATCATGTCCTTGTCATGGTCAGATCATTTTCTGCTACAGCTTGAGTTTAGAGCTCAAATCCTTCCCCACAGGGAGGTGGAACCAATTAGGTAATTCTACCCCAATGGACCCAGTGGGCTTTCAGAGGGCGCTTGTAGATTCACTATATACAATTTGGTGAATTCCCTGGTAACGGCATGGAATATGGCCTTAAAGGGGCTCTCAACCAGATTGTGCCTTTGCAACCTTTTTCTGGCAGTAAACCCAGGGGATTTCCTTGGTCCATCGAGAAACTCAGGGGGATGAAATCCAGAAGAGACATTTAGAGAAGCATTGGAGGGCCTGTAAATCTGGATCTGACTGAACAGAGTCAAGTTATTACATTAAGACTTATCTTGTGGCAATCAAGGTGGTAAAATCTTTATATCTTTCTACTTTGATTGCATGAGCGGAATCTCACCTAAAGTCTTTAGAAAGGAGTATAAATAAGCTTGGATAATAATAAAGTAAGCATAAATGAGTCTACACATTATTGTGCAGAAATGTAGAAAAGAACCACAAAGCAACCTGATCACAGCCCTCCCCAACATCATCAAATGTAAGTTATTTTTATTTATATTTTGCTTTATTTTCAAAGTGATTTCAATATCTTACAAACTTCTATCACATTTTGGAATGAGGCACTTCCTTTACAATATTTCAGCAATACTAAATTATCATCCTACTCACAACTACTAAAAAGTAAATAAGTATGCCTTATTTTTCAGTCTTACTATACTTAATATACTAGCAATCTTTACTGAAACTCAGTTACTGTACATGTTTTTCATCTACTTATCCTTCATCAAATTTTTTCATAAGTTTCCTTGTTCCTGACACTTTACCAGCTAACAATGGTTTAAATCTTCTAATTAGAAGCATGTCTGCTGCAAGGGTTCTAAACTTGGACAGAGTAAAAACAATATTTGTAAGGAAAAATGATGAAGGCTAACAGTTTTCCAGATATTTTCTATTTCAATATTGCAAAACCCTGCCACATGGCAAAGGAAGTACAGCAGTATATAAAAATTCTTCATATTATGTACATGGTTTACACTTACCACATATTTGATTCCATGTCTTTAGAATCACAGTTTTAAATATACCATATTTGTAACATGTGTTGATTGTAAAATCATGAATATTAGCATTTATATAATTAAATGTTAATATATATGAGGTGAAGAATGTGTTTTTAAAGAAAACTTAGTAGGCAAAAATCTTAGGTGTGCAGAGAGCATGATTTTAAAATCTTATTATTGCAACTCTTTTGCATTGCAGTAATTTCTTTGCAAATTGCTAAAAAGTCAATTGATTTAACAGACAGTGAACTTTAACGTTAAAATAGAGCTTTCTATGATTTACTGACATCCTTTTTATGATAAAAATAACATGAAATAAATTTGTGCATATGTAGTGAAATTGCTGTATGAAGTATGAACACAATCCTTTTAGACAGGAAACCCTTTAGGAGAAAAATGGTTGAAGAAGAAAATCTGGAATCTTACACTTTCCATCTTGATAGCTGAGTTACTCTACATGGTATCTGCTTTGTTTGGAACAACTCTTAAAATCATTGACTTTTCAATTGTTTGTAAATGTACAATCCTATTCATTAGTAACATACTATAAATCCATTTTTAAAATAAAAGTTGATTTAAGATCCTTTCAAAATAATATATTTTTCATATTTCTTTTCTTTGCATAAATATGATTTAATCGTGCATTGTATCTAAGGAAAAAAAACCTATTTGGCAATACAGCTATATAATATTCAGTCTGAGCAAAGGTGAAATCAAAGTTTGTTCCCTATTTATTAGATACAGAATTTTCCTTTTTAAAAAATATAATTCTTAATTTAGATTGAGTATACGGAGAGAGGCAGCATACAAATAAATAAATAAATAAATAAATAAATAAATAAATAAATAAATAAATAAATAAATAAATAAATAAATAAATAAATAAATAAATAAATAAATAAATAAATAAATAAATAAATAAATAAATAAATAAATAAATAAATAAATAAATTAATTGATTAATTAATTAATTAATTAATTAATAAATTAATAAATTAATAAATTAATAAATTAATAAATTAATAAATAAATAAATAAATAATAAATAATAAATAAATAAAAAAAATAACCTTCATTTTCCATGAAATTTAAAAAGTGGAAAATGCTGCAATAGTTAACTAAGATTTAGAAAATGATGCCACAATAGTTCAGTGTTTCCCCCCCTGATTTCTTTTAAAATATTAGTCCAAGTTGAAATAGAATATTGCAATAGTAGTAAATTCATATGGTAACATGAAACTTAAATCAATTGTGTATTAAAAATAAATCATAAATATTTGGTGGCCAAAGAATGATTAAAATCATGATGACAATGTACAGAACTATAGCAACCAGCAACTTAACTATATGTGACTTCTTGGAGATGTTCCTCCTGAAAAAGCAAAGTGGAGTTTGCCAGTAACACTTTGGCATCTTTGGCTATATTGGCAGATTTAACTGTTTCTTGCCTGCTGTATCTAATGAAACAAATTGGAAGAAAAGTTGGAGAAAGAAAAGAGAAGACTGAAAAATAATGAACATGGGTTGTGTGAAGAGCAGCAAAAGTGAGGGAAGGGAGGGAGAGGGAGAGAGAGAGAGAGAGAGTTTCAAGGATAAATAAACTGCTAGGATATTGGAATAATTAGAAGCAAAAATATATATCACTTTTTAACAATTTCTAAAGATGAACATTAAAGAAATCATGGGGAAAAACTGCTCTGCCTCTTTTGATATAGATTAAAACCATTTGTGTACATGCACCATGTTGTCTTAAGGGAAAATACTAATAGCGGCATATGTGCACTGAGGGGAAAAACCCACTAATTTTGGAAAAACTCTTAGAACCCCCTTTCTTCCCCTTCATCAGAAATGCCTCAAAGGTACTTAAAAAGAGGAAATAAGTATAAGCAATTTGGAATCAATAATTGTTTTGCCTCACATTGAGAAATTTCTTCAACAAGGCTAGGTTAGAAACAATCTATAACATCCTTGACATCTCTGTCAGTTTGGCACAATTCTTCCTCTTCAGTTTTATGGATCTCATTGAAAAAAAAGGATAGTCAGTGTATATGAGTATATAACTATCTCACCAACACACCAAAAATACTTTTTGCAATACGATGAACTGAGTATCAACCTTTTTTAAAAAAATCAGAGTAATCTGTAGGTAAAGATAAATAGGAAATGTTGACATTTCTGCCTGTTCAACAAAACTCACAAAAATTCACGTTGGCATGTAAAGTGATGGTGTAGCACCCCCCCCCCTTTCTCTCTCCCCTATCAGCCTAACCTTCTGTGTTGATACATGAATGCTGGTACCCACTTAGATAGATGCCAGATGATTAGTGCAGAATGAAGATCCCAGGAGGAAAGATCACATGGTTTTCTTTGCCCTGTGACGTCGCCAGCAGATGGTATGGGTACCAACTCTGGCAGTTGGCATCAATGTCACTTTTTAAAGATCAATGAGATATACACAGATCTACACTCCAGAAGACAATGCGACATTTCGATTGAAAAGATTTGGAAGAAACCAATAAAATGAAATCTGTTAATTGAATCAGAATTTTAAGCCCAAGGTAATGCAAGTAAATAAATGTTTCTATGTGCTTGTGTCTGTGTATTTAAGTGGTGCCGTTGCGCATGCATGCAAGAGTTTAAAGATAAAGAAAAAGTAAAGCTTTTAACAATATTGTTATTTGATACTGCTTCTGTTTCACTGTTTTTTTTCTAATGTTAACATACTTTCACCAAATATGTAATACTGTCAGAATGGCATGAATAAATACTGAGAGTTTATATTTTTATGGTGTTCTTAGTTTAGCTTAGTTAAAATTGAAAAATCTGCCTCTGAGTCTAGGTTTCTTCTGTAATCATTTGTAAATTTGTAAATTTGTGTTTATCTATTAGACAAACCTGAAAGGCTCTTTAAAAAGTGACCTCAGGGGCAGAAATAATAAAGTGAGGAGCAAATGATTTTTCTCCCCCTTTTTTCATTCCGGATTCAGAACACATGTGCACAATTGCAGTGAGAATCCTGAAACCATTCCTGTCAAATATTAGCTGGAGGGAAACGTCTGTTCCTTGAAGAACACAGATGCCACAGTAAAGTGTGAAAAGACTTAGGTTTGCCTCTTTTTTATTTTTATTGAAAATGGGTGAGGGAACACCAAATACCTTTATTGAAGAATTGGAAAAAAATGTTTAGGTTCTGAAGTCTATCAATTTGAAATAAAGAAAAAACAAAAAAAATTGTGAATATAATTTCTAGACCTATTTTACCGGAAAAATAATAATCCATGTATCACACATTCTCATACTGATAATTAAAAATTCCCTGTTCACTTTAATTAAGCAACTGAATGATTTGCTTGCCCTTTTTTACATTTTAATTCTTCCAATTAATTTAACTTTATTGTGATGATTTGTAGAAAAATATAGCAAAATATATGAAAAGTATGAAAGGTGATTTTTTCCCCATCAGCTTAAAATATTTTAAGTTTTAAAATTATTGTCTTTTTTAAAATAGTCAAAATCTTTGGAAATTTCAAATGTATGCATTTATCTTATTTTATATTAAATTCATATTAAATGATTTTTTTAAAATATTGTGAGTTCTTAAAAAACTTTTAAAAGGGGGAAGTAGTTTTAAAAAGTATTAAAAGTGACTATTTTGTTCTGGTTGTTTCATTGCATTTGAATCTATATATTTGAATTAAATTAATTTGTAAAAATAGCAAATAATAATTTTATTTGTTCTATGTATAATAAGGGGATTACACACACACACATATTTATATATGTTGTGTGTGTCTGTATGTGTGATGTGTTTGTGTGTGTGTGTGTGTGTGTGTGTGTACACATTCACACACACATTCCTACACTCATACATATACACTCTAAAAATCGTCTATTGGCATTCTTTCAGGTAACATAAAATTATAACATCATGTTAACGCTACCGTTCAACGAATCTGTTGTAATGCAAGAGTCCCAGATTTGCAGAAATCTTTCCAGAGAAAATGAAGACCAAATGCAAATTAAAAAACCAGAAATCTTTGTAAAACAGATTATGCACCAAGGAGCAAATTTTAAAAGATCTGCAGTAGAAGACACAGAAAAAGAGGAAGTAGATGACCGAGAGGAAGATGATAAAAATGGTTTGCCCAGGAGGAGAACTCTTCGGAAAAAAAAAATGACCAAGTTGAGAATTGATAGGGTCAAATTTAGGCGTCAGGAAGCAAATGCCAGGGAAAGAAATAGAATGCACGGCCTGAATGATGCGCTGGATAATTTAAGGAAAGTGGTCCCTTGTTATTCAAAAACACAAAAGCTGTCTAAAATTGAAACTTTAAGGCTGGCAAAAAATTACATATGGGCTCTTTCAGAAATTATACGAATTGGCAAAAGACCTGATCTTCTGTCATTTGTACAAAACTTGTGCAAAGGTCTCTCCCAGCCAACAACAAATTTGGTGGCAGGATGTCTACAGCTGAATGCCAGAAGTTTCTTAATGGGTCAGACAGGAGAAATGGCCCATCACACCAGATCTCCCTATTCTACTTTGTACCCACCCTATCACAGCCCAGAGCTGAACACTCCCCCAGGTCATGGAATGCTTGACAGTTCCAAGTCCATGAAACCCTACAACTATTGCAACCCCTATGAATCTTTCTATGAAAGCACATCTCCTGAGTGTTCCAGCCCACAGTTTGAAGGCCCTTTAAGTCCTCCCCCAAATAACTATAATGGGATATTCTCCCTCAAGCAAGAAGAAGGTTTGGACTATAGCAAAAACTATAATTATGGCATACATTATTGTGCAGTGCCACCCAGGGCTCCCCTTGGGCAGAGTTCTGTATTCAGGTTGCCTACAGAAAGTCACTTCCCTTATGACCTACATCTGCGCAGCCAGTCACTCACCATGCAAGATGAATTAAATGCAGTTTTTCATATTTAATGAGGAAAATGAAAATAAAAGTGGTCATTCACTGTGTAATTAAGATTAAGCAGATGCTTATGCCCTGGTTAATTGATGCAACTCTATTAAAAATCTGTTTGCTGGGTTCAAAAGTGTGTCAACTGTTTGTTTTTATGTAGAACAACAATAATAAATAAGAATAATTTTACTGATGTTATGTTTAATCCAGTTTGGATCCTAGTAAGCATTGTGAAATTTGGTTTTCAATGTTTCTTTAATAATAATGTTCTTTATTTTTCTCCAGAGTTGCTTGATTTTGTCAAGCAGTGTGTTGAAATAAAAATGATTGAGCTGATTAAACTTACATCGTAGAAAGTCTGCAACTCTGTTTAAATTGTACAGTTATTATATGAATGCATGCTGCTCAGATCTGATGAGTTTAAAAAGATGTATTTATAAAAATTAGAAATGATATATTCTGTATTGGGGAAGAAGGTTTTTTTTTGTTGTTTAAGGAAAATTGTTGCAAGCATCATGAGACGTGAAAGACATGGTGCTGCAATATTTTAATCTATGCAAAAAAATAATAATAATCTAAGCAAAGTACATCTAAATAAAATAAAGGGTAGTCCCTGTTTTCCAGTTGAAATCTGAAAGAATTGCTGGATGGAGCTACTTATAATTCTTGTTTTTTTAGTTTTGCATATACTTTAATATAAATCTCACATAGCACTTCTTTTGTATTATTCTGCCTTTACTTGTAGAGTATATATAACTGTTTATTTATTTATTTTCTCTAAATGTAATTAAAATCTAAATGTTTTTGATTATGACATCAGTTATGACATACTAAAATCATATGGTCACATCAGTGAACTATTTCTGTCTTCTTTCTGTGGGATGTTTCTATTCATAGGCTAAAAATGGTAAAGTTTACTAATATAAATCAATCGTTAAGTCAGATCAGTGAAGGGCTACCAAAATTTTTACTACCACACTGTGGGCGTGGCTTATGCAGGACTTTATAATTTATAAAAAAGTAGAATGAGGATATGCTATTGCATACATTCCAGCAAATGTGTTTTAATTGAAAATCAAATGTTGTGGCACACCCTCTTTCCCATTATCAACACTTCGCTTATTTTTATGAATATTCTATTAATTTTCAAAGAGGACTTCACTGTCAGATAAGAGTGCTTCAGGTCAATATCTTTTGTTTATTTTGATGGCCTACTATTTTGTCCCTAAGGAGTAACAATTCTTATGTCACAGAAGTGTTTACATAAACACAAGTTCATAGTTTTTGATATTTCATTGGGGTTACTTGAGAAAATAAGCTGACTTCTATTGTTTGCACTGCTTGAATGTGTTTTATGAAAAAGAATACTTTGCATATTGCATTTCCATATAAAAGATTCATTTTCATCCCTATATATCTAGGGAAGAAAGTTCAGAATTTTCTACAGGAATGCTATTCAGGAAATATCCTATATATTTCTGTTTGGTACTTTTTAGAATCAAAATTGGAATCTTGTAAGGTGGCTCAACAGTAGAGTACTTTTTAATACTGAGTAAATAAATGGGGGGGGATCAATATGGGGAGTAAATAAATGGGGGGGAAGTCAATATGCTTTACTTTTTAGAGATGCCAACTGAGTAAATAAATGGTGGGGGGATCATATAGAATGAATTTCTCAGTCATTATTAATTACTAATGCTCCTGTAAGCAAGTAATACACTGGAGGCCTGTTGATGTATTGAACTAAATACATGCAGGTTTTCATGATGGGTTGTTGACAAAACTGCATTAGCTTTACACATAATCAGACAAAGAATGAAAAAGAGGCATGCTTTCCTTCACCTGGTTCATATTACTCAGCAAAATCCAAAGTTGTATTAAAGATGATTCTTATAACATGCAGGGGTAGACCATATTTAAACTAATGTTTCCTGAATCTGGTTGGATATGTAGAGTTTGACAAAAGGAGAATCAGTCTGAATTGTTCATTAATTCATCTGAATCTTTTTAAGGTCAGGACTAAGTAAATTGGCCATTCAGAGTTGTTCCAGTGCAGTGGATATATAGTTTTCCCAATTTCTTCATTTTCAGATGCATTTCCAGGCAAAATTATCATTGCAATAATGTTTATTTTCAGTAGAGTTTTAGTTGCCACTAAGTCAGGACCAAAACAAAACAAACCTAGTCAATCATTACTCTTAAGGGCCAACTACGGTAAATATGGCATTAGTTACTTTTGTAATCTTTGTTTAATGTAAATGAAATATATGTTATGAGAGGGGATATGCTTGTTCATTATTATGGCAGAGGCTCTAAGATATAATGTGAGATGATATACAGCCTTATCTGCAATAAGATGAAAGATATAATTGGAACCAATAACAGCTCTCCTCAAAAGTATATAAACTGTTCTAGTCTCTCCCCCAATCATACTTGATTAGATTCATAGACTTAGAAATGATTTTTCTCCATTCTCCAATTCTGTTCTCCTTTACATGTCCCCAGTGAAGGGCCACCAAAATTTTTACTACCACACTGTGGCCGTGGCTTATGCAAGACGCCCTGCATTTTCTTTCAACATCTTTCAATGCAAATTGGGTGCTCTGGGATGCGTCCCCCCACCCTGTCTGTGCAGCAGCCCAACCCTGCATGTCCCCAAAGTTTGCAATTTATTTAACGTAATTTGGCATATAGAATATAACGAGATGAATGGTCCATTCAACTTTGAGTCTCAATTGTAGAAAATAAGAACTTGTTAAACCAGGTTAACCATTTCCTTGGTCAAATATTGTCAGCATTGTCTAAAGTGATTACTTATTTGAAATGATTTACCAGGTGATGTTTCAATAAGTTTCAATGGTTGCTTTTTTGCTTTAAAAAAAATAAAATATCTATTTAATAGGAACAATAACAAAAAGGAAACATCTCTCTCTCAGACTTTTTCTCCCTTCCAGGCTACATTGTGGCCTGGCCCTAGTCAATCTTGCAACATTGCTACAGGGGCATTATTATTGTGAGTGGTCCCTGTGCTAATGCCATCTTATCTTTAAACAAAGAAAAACTAGTCCAGAAATAGCAAGACTTGTGATGTAATCCACTGGTTATAACGATGGGAATTCCTGCTTCTGCTAGTTTCCCTGATGATTAAGAAAAGGAATCCAAATAGGCATTACAAGATGCCCCAATATATATATTACAAATAACAGAAATTTGAAAGGCAACGGTGGATTAACATTGGAAAATGCTAATTTGTTCATTATTTTGTTTAACAATCAACATCTGCATGACAGAGTTTTCCCTCTATATATTTAAATAGAACATAAAAGAAAAAAAAGGCTAGCAAATGACTTATTTCTTGTGAATAGGGGAACAGATATTATTATTGGCCAGCTTGAAACAATAATACAGATTGCTATCTAATCCAGAAACAAGTACTGGCTGGCTGATAGACAGGCTTATTCAAATTAATATGCAAATAGTCAAAGCCGGTGTGGTCTATGCTGGGCATGTTTTAAACTTTGTTGAGAAATTAGGGGATGAAAAATACTGGTAATTTAAAAGGTGTCTGCTAAAATGAAGAAAACTTTGGGGAAACCCTGAATCAGCTCATATCTGTCCTATGAAACTATTGTGCAAGCCTAATTGGCAGATCATGGAGAACTTAAAAAAAACATTGCTGTTTATTCTATAATGGTGAACTCAAATTACCTCTGCTTTAGAAAAGAACAGAATTCAATAATGTGTCAAAGGAAATAAAATAACATTTTGTGCATCAAGAAAATTAAAAAGAAAAACGGGCCACATATAAATCTATAAATAAAAAAAGCCTGCAGGCACCAGATTATAGCAGGGCACAACTTTACAATACAAAAGATCCCAGAAAGTTCCTCTAGGTAAGTCTCCCAGCTACAAAATGTACTTGGAAAAATTCACTCAAACCAATTTCTGATTATTTGCAAAGGGTACTGATGATTATTTTCCATGCATTCATTTCATCTTGTTTCCTGAAGCAGCCAGAGGCTTTAACTGGAATGGGAAGGGCATATAATTCTTCAAAGAACAATTTTTTCTTTAATTTGGAGATTCTAGAATGCTTCCTTGAGAAAATAAAATTAGTATAGATAACTGTTTTGATGATCCAAGACAATTAAAAGCATATCGCTATTAAAAGTATTTCAACAGATTCCTCTTCCTTAATCTAGATTAATTTGTTATATATATCAGCTATAGTATTCCCTAGAAGCATCTATGAAATTATCCACACTTAGATTATTTCTGATTGTTATGTTCCTGAAAACATAATGTATTGAAATGCAGAAAATTACAATTAATTAGTTAAATGGTAATTATAACAGGACAAAGCAAATAATTTTTATTTTTAGCATAGGGAATTAAGGCCAGAAATAAGGCCAGAAATATCCCCCTGACTTTTTCCAAATAGCCTTCCTGAGAGTTACTAAACAACTAATGAATCTATTACTGATTTAGCCATTTATTTGATTTAAGTGGACAATGTAAATTATAAAATACTGCTTATGATTATCATCTCTGGACAAATTGAATATATCAGGAATTAATGTTGGGGTATGTGGTAAATGAGCTGTCCAGAATGTATATGGGGCTGGACTTTGGATTCTTTGGTTAAATTATTGGATCCATGTCTAAAAGATCCTTTGCTTTAATACAGTAATTAATCCTTTGCTTTAATACAGTAATTAATTAATCCTTTGTTTTAATACAGTAATTAATTAATTTCAATTAATTAAATTTACAAACCATATATATTTTAATAATTAATTTGTTTATAATAAAATTTATCACAAAGAGAAGTAAATATTTATATCTTACAGCTAACTAAAACCTTGCATAGCAGATGAAAGTTTCAAGTTTTCCAGATGTTTCCAGAACTAACATTAATTCTACAACAGTGATGGCTACCCAAAGCAGGTGCTTGCATCACTGTGCATCACTGTGCATGCACATAATGCAATGTCCCCTAGACAGCCCCATGGGGCTGCTTGTTTATGCGTGTATGAATCTCTGTGTTCCCCCTCCTCCATGTGCATGTGTTACCCTCCCATGTTCCCCCATCCTCCTGCACATGTACCCCTGACCCCCATGTCCCATTTTAGGCCTAGCAGGCCTCCTTGCAGCCTCCTGGGATCCAAAATGGGCTGCATGGAGGGGACCACTGTACCCCCCATGCTCTCCATGTCCCCCCACATGCACGCATGACCGTTCATCCCCTGCACATGCATGCATGTGTGGTAGATACCCAAATATCTATTGGCTGGTGGGAGGTGCATGTATGATGCAGCTAAACTGAATGTCGGCTTGCATGCCCACAAAGAGGGCTCTGTATGCCACCTGTGGCAGGCATTCCATAGCTTTGCCATCACAGTTCTACATTTTTTATTTCAAGTCTGAACAGTAGGAATCCATCGTTAAAATAAGTGGAGTACTGTATTTTTTTAATCTGTGCCATTCTTTGGTTTGGTTTTGAATTATATTGCAGAACAAAGGCTTCCAAAGAACTTGAAAATTTGTACATTTTAAAGTTAATTCTAATAAGCATATGAAAACCAAACATATTAGGTCTAGATTTTCTCCTCATTAATCAGCACAATTGTTATAGTTGTTGCCTCCCCCCCCCCTCGCACTTCCCCAAGTAAATAAAAGTTTGCAGAGACAGGGAGGAAGCAGGGAATCTATTCCGGAAATAAAGAGAAACTTAGGAAATTTCTGGAACCTGCTAATATCACTGTAGGAGAAGTTAACACTGTTTTCTTATGTGAATGCTGTGTGAAGACATAGAGAAGCAGGCAGGAAAAATAAGAGAAAAGAAGAAAAGGAAGATAAAAATAAAATCACAAATTGTCGCCTGTAATAATCTCTGCACATAATTCTTTTTTAAGATGGAGCAGTATGCTAAACTAAAGATATAGGATTTGCTGAAAATATGTGCTCTGTTTTCCTTGTTGCAAAGAGATTCTTCCAAGCCTTTCATTTGACTGCTTCTTTCTTATGAATGTGCAGATCTTTAGGGAATACAGTGATCCCTCGAGTTTCGCGATCTCAATCTTCGCGAAACGCTATATCGTGATTTTTCCACCGATGACGTCACTCTCTTCCTTCCTTTCTCATCTTTCTTTCTCTCTCTCTTTCTCTATCTTGCTTCTTCCTCTCTCACACTCTCTTACTCCCTCTCTCATCTCTTTCTTTCCTTCTCTCTCTTTCTCCATCTCTCCCCCTCTTGCTGGCGGGCGGCAGGCGGTGGGCGGGCGAGCGGGGGCATCAGCGAGGAGCCTGGGTTTCCCCTTTGCGTGGGTGGCTGGGAAACCCCGATCTTCGTCTGCTCGCTGCTGCTGCGCCGAGCAGATCAGGTGCTGGGCGGCCGAAGGAACCTTCCCTGGGTCTTCCCCCTCTTGCTGGCGGGCGGGCGAGCGGCGGGCATCAGCGAGGAGCCGGGGTTTCCCCTTTGCGTGGGCGGCCGGGAAGACCCAGGGAAGGTTCCTTCGGCCACCCAGCAGCTGATCTGCTCGGTAGCGCAGCAGCAGCGAGGAGCCGAATCGGGGTTTTCTCCGCACGCAAAGGGAAAACCCCGATTCGGCTCCTCGCTGCTGCTGCTCTACCGAGCAGATCAGCTGCTGGGCGGCCGAAGGAACCTTCCCTGGGTCTTCCCGGCCGCCCACACAAAGGGGAAACCCCGGCTCCTCGCTGATGCCTGCCGCTCGCCCGCCCGCCAGCAAGAGGGGGAAGACCCAGGGAAGGTTCCTTCGGCCGCCCAGCAGCTGATCTGCTCGGTAGCGCAGCAGCAGCGAGGAGCCGAATCGGGTTTCCCCTTTGCGTGGGCATCAGGGAACGCAAACTCCACCATCTATGCATGCGCGGCCATAGAAAAAAAGGGTCCGCGCTGGCTCTCGCCGCTTTCGAGCTGAGTCCTGGAGCGAATTCGCTCCAGGACTCAGCTCAAAAGCGGCGAGAGCCAGCGCCAGCGAACGGCTTGTCCGCGCTGGCTCTCGCCGCTTTCGAGCTGAGTCCTGGAGCGAATTCGCTTCTGGACTCAGCTCGAAAGCGGCGAGAATGAACGGCGTGGGCGGGCGAAGGGCGGGCGGCAGCGAGGAGTTTGCGTGGGCGGTGGGGAAACTCCTTGCTGATGCCCGCTGCTCGCCCTCCCGCCAGCAAGAGGGGGAAGACCCAGGGAAGCCGCCCAGCAGCTGATCTGCCGGGCGCCATCTACGCATGTGTGCCCATAGAAAAAAAGGGCACGCATGCGCAGATGGTGTTTTGACTTCCGGGTTCAAAAATCGCAAATTACCCTGTTCGCAATGGTTGGGGACGCAATAACCGGGGGATCACTGTACTGTATAATGGGGCATTGTGGCTTCATTCTTGGTATGATGTTTTTAAAACTCCATTTCTAGCAGCATATTTCTCAAATGCTCTTAATTTCTTAAAGCATAAGAACCAGTTGATTTTGCAAATGAACAGTTAGGCACAGAAGGAGTTGCTGCCAAATGCCACTGCTTCCTTAGGGCATAATGGTGAGAGACAGCTGTTACTGCTAGCCTAAGAGCATAGGCTGGTGGGAATTGTTTTGCTCGGCTCCAGTGCTTAAATTCTGACTGATTCTTTTGATTCTGGGGAAAACCAAGCTCTTTGGTTCTAATCTTTACTGTGTTTGTGTATGTGTTTATTTGGTTTAAATGTTACCTGATTCCAGACTGACTCTGAGCAGCTCACAATGTAAGAGACAAAATATAAATAAAATATTTTGAAGTATTATAAATATATTGCTTTTAATATATGAGATACACATTTAAGAAATATACTTCTCAAAAGAGGATTCTGCACCCCGGTAGATTGAAAACTGCTTCATGTCACCCTGATCTCATGGATGTTGGCAATGTTCAAGAGATGAATAATAAAAATGTTGCAATGTTGTAAAACTCTAATGAAACTAGAATTTTATTTTGTGCTACTTTGAAATAATTATAACTCTATGGACATTGCAAGTAGTTTGCTTCCTCATGAGAGAGAAACCTGCCTTGCATGACCTTCTGCTTCCTGGTTTCAAATACTTTAATAGGCCTTTTACAATGAATGGGTTTGCAACTAAACTGCTTGCATTTTTGTTTTTTACTGTGACCAAGCACACAAAACCTGCATATAGCTGAAGGGCAGTGGCTTATTTCTCTTTTAAAAATGTCCTTTGTTAGTAAAGTCAGAATGAGCAGGGTTCGGGGTTTTTTGTTTGTTTTTGTATATCACTATACTGGTGATGGTAGTAATAATTTTATGCCCTCTGCTATTTTTTCCATTGTTTTAAAGGTGGCTAATGAAAGTGACAACCAAATAGTTTGAAAATATTTTGAGGGAGTTGATATGTTGGAAGGATGCTATGGTAAACATTTTTAAACTATTTCAAATGAAGGATCAAATTTGTATAATTAAATATTCTATATATTTTAATCAGGAAATTTTCTGAAAACTTTCCACAGCATAAAGTGTGTGTGTGTGTGTGTGTGCGTGTGTGCAATGAATTTGAGCATATACATGTTTCTGTAAAAAGGAACATGAGAGCAAGAACAGGGTCTTCCATATCAAATTAATTGTATTAGCACCTAAGATTTATTCTGCACAGAAAAGCTGCCACAAACCAACTATTTAATACTCTGCTTTGACTGATAAATATTCCATATATAATGCATGTCATGGACAAGCAGATGCATAGACGTAAACATACACATACAAATGCCTCATTGTGAGTCTTAAAAAACCATGGTAGATAAAATGGGTGTGTATCTTATGTTATTTTTTTCTGAGTCAGAAGAAAGTAAATAGTTCATAAATTTCTTCCGGAGCTTGGGGATTTTTGATATAATGAGTTTTATAGTTTCAGAGCTGCTTTGCTAATAATTATGTAACAGTAATTAAAACTGAAAAAGGCTGTACTGTAACTATGTTAATTTATGGCATCTCCAGCAAAGTGCTCCTAAGGCATGTATTGGTTATGTTCCTCCCTCCTCCAGTTTTTCTTTAAACAGATGGTTTGAGATGCAATAGTTTTCCTATTAAATTCCTAATAATGGTCCCCCCCCCCAAGGCTGAGTTATGGAGTCCTGGAGAGTTCTCTTTTTAATTAAAAGGTTTAAGGAGCTGACTTTGTTTGAAATGTCCTCCCAAGATAGATGGGTGCAGGTGATCCCATTCAGAAGAAATGATACACTATCAAGATTGGTGGCTCATTTCCATATTACATTGCAAGGAATGCTGGCAAAAAATCTAAACCTGGATATTGAAAATGTTGCCATGAACTTTTTACCAACTAAAATTAAAGGAAATAAATATAAAGCCTTATATAAAGCTCTATAAAGCTTTAATAAGACCACACCTAAAATACTGCATCCACTTTTGGTCACCATATTATAAAAAAGATGTTGAGACTCTGGCAGTCAGAGCACTCAACCAATGGCCTTCAGAAGTTATGGGAGTTTCATCACAGGAGCAGATTTTCAAGAAAAGACTGTACTGCCAACTGTCTGAAATGGTGTAGGGTATCCTGCTTGGATGAAATTGGACTAAATGACCTACAAGCAGTGAGGGGCTCCTATGGGTATGGTCAGGTACGCAGAACCAGTAGAAAAATTTTGGTCAGGTATGCAGAACTGGTAAAAAAAGTTTCAGTTTTTTTCTTTTTTCCTTCCTGAGCTCTTGGTATGTTTTTCCTATCACAGTAAATGAGGTTGAAAGTGTATAATTTTAGAAGAACTGTGTGTGCGTGTGTATGTACACATACAGTTTATATAGTAGATCAGTGATGGCGAACCTATGTCATGGGTACCACAGGTGGCACATGGAACCATATCTGCTAGCATGTGTGCATGTGTGTGCCGGCCAGCTGATTTTTGGCTCACACAGAGGCTCTGGAAGGACATTTTTGGCTTCCAGAGAGCCTCCAGGGAGGTGGAAGCTCCAGGGAAGCCTTTGGAACCTGGGGTAGGGGAAACATGAGCCTACTGGTCTTAACAGTAGGCTGGGAAACAGTCTGCGGAGAGGGGCGGCATACAAATCTAATAAATTATTATTATTATTATTATCATCATCATCATCATCATCATCATCATCATCATCATCATTTCTGGCCCCCAGAGAGCCTCCAGGGGGGGGGGGAAAGCTGTTTCACCCTCCCCATGCATTGAATTATGAGTGTGGGCACTTGTGAATGTGCAATAACACACATATACACTCTTTGGGCATCTGAGGAGGAAAAAAGGTTCACTATCACTGTAGTAGATAATGTATATTTTTATGTGCCTGTCTGTGATATATATGTACACATATGGCATATATACATAGAATTAAATAGTATATTTCAGATGTTTAGTAATAGTAAATAGATAGGGAAATTGTATCTCTGGGGTGAGGAGAGGCCAGGCACTCTAACCCTAACCCAAACCCTTGACATTAGTGACATCAAGTTGGCCACTTTAAGCCAGTCACATGACTTTTAAACCACCCTGATCATATGATCATTAAGTCACTCCCACCTGGTCACATGGATGGCAAGCCACACCCACAAAATAAGCCAAGCCCACAGTGTAGTAGTAAAAAGTTTTGTTGCCCTTTACTGCCTACAAGGTCTCTTCCAACTCTATTAATCTGTTAATCTGATATAATTTCAAGATTAAATTTTAAAATAGGTTTTGCCCTTTGCCCCTTTCGTCAGAAAATACCTTATCTAAAGAAATAGCTTCTCAAAAACAGCATGAGAAGTTTGTAGGATCAACAGCATCACTAGAAAAAGGAGCACAAAAGACGGGAGGTAACTAGACAGAGAGTGGAAGCAAATCTCTGTGGCGAGCTATAAAGAGGTCTATTTATCATAACATCCAAAATTCTTGTTTTGGAATCTTTCTTAGAAAAAAAATTCATAAAGGTGATTTAGGACTAGGGAGGACAATGCCACCAAAACAAAACAATGAGTTCAATTTTAGGGGCAGTAAAATATTTGGGGAATGAAGCTGAGGAACCAAAGACAGATTTGAAAATGATCATTTTGAGGATCAAGAGGAAAAAATATCCTCTCTTCAAAATTCCCCCCTCTCCACCACCATCCCCTCCCAGCTCTGAGACACAGACATGCACAAGGAGAATAGTTTAAAGACTTTCAGCAATTGGGATGTATGCAAATGCACTCAGGATTTCAAATAATCCCAAATCTTTGAAATTTACTACAAAGTCTCAGTACACGAATTTCCAAGCAGAAGGTAGATTATCAGGGCACAGTCCAGAAGTCATAGAAGTGTCATAGATGATCTGCCAGTCTGAGTTTAAAATCAGTTTTCCAGGCAAAGATTGAGGGTGCAAGAGATAGAGATTGTAGTAAATCAAACACTCTCCCAATGAAGGATTGCTTGCTATAACAACTTTAAAATAGAGCCCCATCTGACCATAAGTAGATGCATTGGAATGTGTTGTGTCCAGAGGACAGTTAGGAAATGTGGCCCGCCCCTTATCGTTGGGTGGGAAAATACAGAGCCTGGACTGGCTGGCTCAGCCTGGCAGCAAGGGTTATAAATAGCTGCCAGGCACGGCCATGTTGAGTTCTTGTTGCTGTTGGTTCCAGTGGTTGTTACACATTACTGTACCCTTCAATAAAGCCTGTTAACAGTGCCAGGTCTACTGGTTTTACTTGGTAGATTCTACACTGGTGACGAGGACGTAACTTACCTGCACTGTCCCCCCCCAAAAAAAAAAAACCCAAAGAACTGAGGTACCACAATTTTCTCCCTTTCTTTCCATCTGCCACCTCCTGGCTCTGCCACCGCCAAGAAACCTCTTGCCACAGCAACCTCGCTGCCAACCTCTCAGCACTCCCTGCTCATTGCAGCCGCCAGGACATTCCAAATAATTTGCCCCAGCCGCGTTTTCAAGCTTTGCTCCTTGAGAGCTGCCGCCAACTTCACCCCGCCGCCGAGCTTCTCAACTGCTCGGTGGCCCACAAGGCTTCCCCGCCACCGCTGCCACTGCTGCCGGGCCTACGAGAATCTGTGCTGCTGCCACCGCCAGGCCCCTCATCTGCTTGGCGGTCCACGTGAGTATTTGTTTCTTTTTTCTTTCCCTCTCCTTGGCCGCAGCCACTCTTGGACCTCCCAGCAGCGGCCTGCTTGCATTCCTTTAGCTGCCAGCACTACTACCGCTGCTGACCACACCCACCCACCATTGGCCACATTTTTTTCTTTCTCTTCTGTCGCTGCAACCTGCTGCCAATGGACACATGCTCACTGGCCTACCACCTAGTTCACCATCACATTGCTGTGTTGGCCTGCACTGGACATCCTCCGTGCACTCTCCACACGTTGGGACTTGTCACAGGATGTCAGGCCACAGCTCATTCCCCACCTCTGGACACCTGGTACAGTTTTCTAGAACACTTTGAATGCTATTTACAGGAAAATGAGCTTACAGATCTATCGGAAGCCCGCCGGAGAGCCTATTTCCTCAACGCTTGTGGCAAGCCAATGTTCTGTATGGCACGTGCACTCATGGCTCCCCATGGTACCATGAGATGAGTTGATGGCCAAGCTAAAAAAGCATTCTTCTCCCGCTCCATCTTTTATCTCATGCCACTTCCATTTCAGGTGTCGCATCCAGGCAGAGGGTGAGTCATCATCCAATACATGGCCACTCTTTGGGATGCTGCGCCGGACTGTGATTTTGAAGATCTGCAGTGCTCCCACCTAGAGCAGTTGGTCTGCAGCATGCGTGACCTGCAGCACCAGGTCCCCTGTTTCCTGATGGCAGCAGTGAAGATATAAAGAATAATGCAGAGAGACTGACATTCAGACCCCCTAGAACAGGGACATTAGTCCTGAAAAAGAAATACAAATAATAAGGTTATCAGACATTAGAGTTTGTCAGGATATTTAACTCTAAAATTATCGATATCTCTCTGGGCTTTCACATGTTTCTCATTCACCCATTCCACATGGGATGCGGGGAAATGTTTCCAAGCTACCAAGTACTGTAATTTCCTCCTTTGCCTCCTGGAGTCCAAAATCTCTTTAATCTCAAAATGTTGCTCTCCTTCAATCAGTAGAGGAGTTGGGGGATCAATTGGAGCAGGCCACAGCTCCGAGGTTTGTTCTGGTTTCAGCAGTGTCTCATGGAACACCGGATGGATTGTCTGAAGGGCTTAGGGGAACTCCAATTTCCTTGCCACAGGATTAACAATTTGCACTAAGGGAAAATAACCTACATACTTGGGCACTAACCTTTTAGACTTCTTAGTTGTCTGTAAGAACTTAGTAGACAAGAAGACCCTGTCCCTTAGTTGGTAGTTCACTGGTTTTGCTCTCTTCTTGTTGTTCTGTGCACAAGTCACGGATTGAACTCCAACTCAGAAATCACTTATTTTATGATAAAATCCACTCTTTATTTGAACACAAACATATATAATGAAATATAGGGATTTTTTAAAATGGCTCAGAAGAAGTTACTTTCTCTTTAGAGCTAGCTGTAATCTATGTCTGGGAAGAATGCCAGAAACTTGTCTTATCAACATTCCTTAGATAAAGTCCATTCATTTACTTAAACATATGCTTTTGCTCACCAAAAGCTTTCCCTAGCTCAGCATCCAACAAAAAATGTCTGTTTGAAGCAGAAATCATGATTTTTAAGGCTTGTTCAATCACCCCACCCAGCCTCACATCTCTTCCATGAAACAACGATGAGTCTCCATGCCCCATTTCCCACAATCCCATTCCTTTATACTGCCTGGAAATGATATTATATCTCAAAGAGGCTAAGGCTATAAGCTAATACCTTTTACTCTGTAACTCCTCTCACCTTCGAAGCAATCTTCTATAGCGAGGGTCAATCCAATGGCTTCCCACTCTCATGTCTTCCTCAATCTCTGACTGGGACCACTGACCCATTGTCACATCAGCCCCCTCTAGTGGTTCCTCAGGCTCACTCAAGTCACTTTCTGCCTCTCTCTCTTTCTCTCTCTACTTCCTCTGGCAACCCCCCTGGCCCAGGATACCCAGAGGGGCCTGACTCATCCCCCTCAGAATCTGACATGACCTGAGGTGGACAAGGAGCACTCACAACACTTGTCAGCTTGGGTCTTATGGGCTTGGTGGGCCTCATAGAGGGCTTTACGAGCCACTGGCTAATTCAATCTCAAATGATCCACCCACTCCTTTAATGTGGGGTGCCCCTCTTGAGGTAGATCTGGAATAGGCACAAAGTCCTGACCATAAATTAATCTGAATGGAGTGGACCCAGTGCTGCTATGCACCAAATTGTTATAAGTAACCTCTGCAAATGGCAAGCGTTCACTCCAATTATCTTGCTGATAATTTATGTAGCAGGGAAAATACTGCTCCAATACAAGTTAGCTCTCTCACATTCCCCATTAGTTTGTGGGTTATGGGTGGAGCTTAGCCTCTGGGTGGAGCCTAAGAGGGTCAAGAACTCTCTTCAGAACCGCAAAGTGAATTGCAGCTCCCAGTCTGATATGACCCATTCAGGCACCCCATGAAATCTATATATATGTTGGATGAAAAACTTAGCCAATGTTCTAGATGATGGGATCTTTGGGCATGTCATAAAATGCACCTGTTTAGAAAAAAGGTCAGTAACAACCCAACTCAATGGCAGTTCAACAATAAAATCCATAGATATTTCCCAGGTCTCAACACATCTTGTAGCAATCCTTTTTGCAGTGGCACACACAGGACAGCTGGCCACATAAATCTCAATGTACGTTTTCATGGAAGGCCACCAAAATTGCCTCCTCACCAAATGCAGGGTTTTTACGAACCCAAAATGCCCCGCTACCTTGGAGTCATGGGCCCTTTCTAGGATGACTTCCCTCACAGAGGATGGAACATACAGTCTAGATCCTACCAAAGCTAAATTGTCCTGTAAAGTATATTCCACTGAATGGGCTAGGAACTACTTGTCGGTTTTTAATGCCACGACCCTGCGGGATTTTAAGTCCTCTGGCAATTCTGCTGTTCGGGTTTCTGTACTCTGGTAAATACTGGGCACGCCCATAGTTGGGCTGGGATGATCGGTTGGATCACCTCCATCCTGGCACTATTATACTGGGGTAACCTCAACAGTGCATCAACCATAACATTCTGCCTTCCAGGTAAGTATCACAACGAAAAATTGAACTGGGCAAAATGCTGCGACCATCAGGTCTGCTTGGGTGACAGCTTTCTGGGCATGGGGGGGTGGGGGGTTAATGCTTCCAAGTTCTTGTGATCAGTCCATAGTTTGAAGAGCTACTTAGCCCCTTCTAGGGAATGCCTCCAGGTTAGTAGGGCCCATCACACAACAAATACTTCCTTTTCTTATATCGCCCACCTTCAGAACCCATATGTGCCAAAAATAATTTTATTGATGTGCACCTCCAGTTATACCATTGACAGGATTCGAACACAGGACACACACAAATATTTCCATACAGATAAACCTGGATATCTCAGCTCTTCCCAATGTGACACCCCTTGGAAGGAACATACATTTAAGCTCTAAGAAATCATCTGTGCCAAAAATAATTGTCGTCATGGCCAGCTGCGCAGTTATACCATTGACAGGATTCGAACACAGAACACACACAAATATTTCCATACAGATAAACCTGGATATCTCAGCTCTTCCCAAGGTGACACTATTTGGAAGGAACATGCATTTAGGCTCTCAGAAACCATATGTGCCAAAAATAGTTGCTTTCATGGCCAGCTGCGCCGTTATACCATTGACAGGATTCGAACACAGAACACACACAAATATTTCCATATAGATATACCTAGATATCTCAGCTTTTCCCAAGGTGACACCGCTTGGAAGGAACATGCATTTAGGCTCTCAGAAACCATATGTGCCAAAAATAATTTTATTAATGGGCACCTCCAGTTATACCATTGAAAGGATTCAAACACAGAACACACACAAATATTTCCATAAAAATAAACCTGGATATTTCAGCTATTCCCAAGGTTACAGCCCTTGGAGGGAACATGCATTTAGGCTCTCAGAAAACATCTGTGCAAAATTTTTTATTGATGGGCACCTCCAGTTATACCATTGACAGGATTCGAACACAAACTATACACATATATTTCCAAAAAAATATACCTGAATATATACATACATACATGAATTTTACAGCTGTCGGGGGGGAGGTGGTGGTGGCAGCAAACACTCTAACCACTCATTCAGATGGTGGCACAGCCATGTTCCGTGGGATCCACGCCTGGTTCATTTTAAGGAATGTATGTCCACGTTGTCTGTGGATAGGCGGATCCTTTTGTCAGTGATGACCCCTCCTGCAGTGCTGAACACACACTCGGACAGGACACTTGCCGCAGGGCAGGCCAGCACTTCCAGGGCATAGAAGGCAAGCTCTGGCCATGTGTCCAATTTACTTACCCCAAAATTGAAGGGGGTGGAGGCATCACTATGTACCATGAAATGCGTGGACAGGTAGTCATCCACTATGTGCGTCACATTCTGCCTTCTGGTATTATGGGCCATCACATCCGATGGTGGGGGATGTGTGGGATGATGGAATAGGTTTTCCCATATTGTGGCCTTGTTCACCCTCCCCTGTGAGGTGCTGGCAGTGCCCCTGCTGCATTGGTGACTGCTTCCTCCTCCTACTCCGTGTGCCACCACTAAGCCCTACAATTCCTGTGGGAACTCTGCCATTAGTGCGTCCACGAGCGCATGCTTGTAATCTCTCATTTTGCGCTCCCGCTCAAGTGCTGGACCAAAGAGGTGATGTTGTCCTTATAACAGGGATCCAGTAGGGTGATCACCCAGTAACTGGCAGAGATGACGATGCGGGCTACCCTGGGGTCATTGCGCAGGCATTGGAGCATGTAGTGGCTCGTGTGAGCCAGGCTGCCCTGAGTCAAGGAGAGGTTGTCAGTAACAGGTCTCTCCTCCTCCTCTTCCTCCTGCTCCTCCCTCCAGCCACGCTCCATTGATGCCCGTGAGCTGCACTGGAGGCCGCCCTGCTGCAAGTCCTCCTCTTCCTCCTCCTCCTCAACCTCCTCCCCCCAAAAACTCTATGCTGGCTGGACAGCGGAGTACCTGGCTGCTGTTGGCTCAGCCACTCACCCTGCGAGCCACGGATGCGCCCCCCCTGCTGCCTGAGAAAATGGGCCTTCCTCCTCCTCCTCTTTTTCCTCTGCTTCCTTCTGTGCCACATCCTCCGTCATGGCCTGAAGGGTTTTTTCCAGTAGGCAAAAGATGGGGATGGTAGCACTGACTATGGCATTATCAGCGCTGACCATATCAGTGGCATTCTGGAAGCACTGTAGCACGGCACAAATGTCCCTCATGGAGGCCCGTCATTGGTGGTAAAGTGCTGCTGGTCTGCACTTCTACTCACCCGGGCATTTTGAAGCTGGAACTCCGCTATTGCCTGCTGCTGCTCACACACCCTTTCAAGCATATGCAGTGTGGAATTCCACCTGGTTGGCAAATCGCAGATGAGGCGGTGGGTGGGAAGGCCAAAGTTCCTCTGCAGGGAAGATAGGTGAGCAGCAGCAGGGTGGGAACAGCGAGAGTGCGCGCACACCGCACACACTTTATTCAGCAGCGCCGACATGTCTGGATAATGGGCCAGGAATGTCTGCACCACCAAGTTGAGCACATGCGCCAGGCAAGGGATGTGCGTCAACCCTGCTCGGCCCACAGCTGCCACAAGATTTATTTATTTATTTATTTATTTGTTTATTGGATTTGTATGCCACCCTTCTCTGTGGACTCGGGGCGGCTAACAACAGTGACAAAAACAGAATGTAAAAATCCAATACTAAAACAGCTAAAAACCCTTGTTATAAAACCAATCATACATACAAACAGCCTAGGGGGAAAGATTATCTTAGTTCCCCCATTGCTGATGGCAGAGGTGGGTTTTGAGGAGCTTACGAAAGGCAAGGAGGGTGGGGGCTAATGTAATCTCTGGGGGGAGTTGGTTCCAGAGGGCCGGGGCCGCCACAGAGAAGGCTCTTCCCCTGGGCCCCACCAACCAACATTGTTTAGTTGACGGGACCTGGAGAAGGCCCACTCTGTGGGACCTAACCGGTCGCTGGGATTCGTGCAGCAGAAGGCAGTCCCTGAGATAATCTGGCCTGGTGCCATGAAGGGCTTTATAGGTCATAACCAACACTTTGAATTGTGACCGGAAATTGATCGGCAACCAATGCAGACTGCGGAGTGTTGGTGTGACATGGGCATATTTAGGGAAGCCCATGATTGCTCTCGCAGCTGCATTCTGCACGATCTGAAGGTTCCACCCATTGTCGCACACCACCTTCCCAGGTTTCAGGTACAGCGCCAGCAACCACTCATCTGTCTGCCCCTAGATACAGGTCTGTGTGTGGTCTGTCGCCCAAGCAGATGAGTTTTAGCACCGCCTGCTGCCATTTCCCCATGGCTGTGCTCAAGTCGACGGTTGCTGCACTGCACTTACTGGATGTGGACAGTGAAGAGGAGGAAGCTGAGTAGTAGGAAGAAGCAACAGGAGGCACTGACTGATGTCCAGCAATCCTGGGTGGTGGAAGAATATGCGTTAAATTGCTTCCAGCCTCATTCCCAGCTGCCACTACATTCACCCAGTGGGCAGAGAGAGAGATGTACTGCCCTGGCCATGTTTACTGGTCTACATATTGGTGGTGATGTGGATGTGGGAACTGACAGCATTGTGCAATGCACACCTAACTTTCTCCACTACATGTTGGTGCAGGGCAGGGATGGCCTGGCATGAAAAGTAGTAGCGGCTGGGAGCGACATATTGTGGGACAGCCACTTCCATAAAATTTTTGAAACTTTCTGTCTCTACCAGGTGGTAGAGGAGCATTTCAAATGCCAGCAGCTTTGAAATGCTGGCATTCAAGGCCTGGGCTTGTGGGTGAGATGGGCCGAACGTCCGCTTTCTCTCCAAAGTTTGAGGGATGGACAGCTGAAAGCTTTCCTGGGATGATATAGACAGACTTGGCGATGGTGGGGGTGCTGGTGCTGCTGCTGCTGGTGGTGGTGGTGGTGCTGCTGCTGGTGGTGGTGGTGGAGGTGGTATTGGTGGTGATCCTATATTGTCCCTTTTGGGAGAGGCAGGTGGCCTTGTTGTTGGAGAGGCGGTAGCAGGGGCTGAGGCAGCCTGGGCAGAATAGGAAGATCCAGGCGTTTGAATAATTTGAAGGTATTGCTGCCAACGAAGCTCATGTTTTGTATTCAGGTGCCTGGTCATGCAGGTGGTGCTGAGATTATTAACACCTCTCTATTGCTTCAGGGACTGGTGGCAGAGTGTGCAAATGACCTTTTGTCTTGTCATCTGTAAACTGCTTGAAAAAATGCCATGCTGGTGAGATTCTTTGTGGCATGTGGCGTGCTCGGTCCCTGGCCACGGTGGACAGTAGTACCAGCAGACTGAGCACTGTGGGTTTGCACCCTTCTCCCTCTTCTGCTGGCTGCCTGGGGCTGTGGAACCACCACAGCCTCTTCCTCCTCTGAACTCTGCCAGCCTTCGGTCCACGTGGGATCTAGTACCTCGTCATCACCCCTGGCATCTTCTTCCACCCACTCCTCCCCACTAGCCTCCCTCTCAGCCTTATATTATTTATTTATTATTTGGATTTGTATGCCGCCCCTCTCCGAAAACTCGGGGCGGCATACAAATTAACATTGCAGTAAGCGGCAGGAGTGGGGATTTGGGTCTCATCATCCTCCATTGTAATCTTCCCTGATTATGCCCTGGACACCTCCTTGTTCTCCAGCAGAAGCTCTTGACTATCCAGAAGCCCAAGATCTGCATCTGGGGATGGGGCAGGTGGACGGCCCATGGCATCCCATGTAGAAGTGTCATCGAAGAGCATTAAAGACTCCGCTACTTCTGGCTGGGACGGCCTTGCTGCTTTGAACGGGGGTGGTGATGAGGGCTCTGAACTCGCAGCTGTGGTGGAGTGGGTAGAAGGCAATACCATGGAACTGGTAGCACTGTGTGCCATATTATCTCCAACTTCTTGCCTCACCACTCTGGAAGCAGTTTTGGGGCCTGCCAATATAGGCCTCAAATGCAGGTGCCTGCTTGCACCACATATAGGGGTTTGAGGCGCAGATGTTACACGCCCTCTTCCTGCCCCTGCAGCTCCATCACCACCACCACCACCACCAGCACGGCCATGACCCTTTTTTGCGGCTTTCTTCATGGTTGAAGCCCTGCAGTGACACTGGACCAAGAAAATTGGGAACAGAAGAAGGTGCGGCGTTCAAGTGGACCTAGAATTGAAAAATTAAATGCCCTGTAAAAACTAAATGCCCAGACAGCAGTAGAGCCCTTGTATTAGGCAGAAAAACAGTAAATTCACAGATACAGGAAATGGTCCCATGTTTGACCCAAAATTAAATGCCCAGACAACAGTGGACGCATTGTATTAGATAGAAAAAGGAAATGCAGAGAAAGAAAGTGGCCCCGTGTTTGACCCAAAATTAAATTGACAGAGAGCACTGGTGGCTTTTTATTAGGCCGAAAAAGGAGATGCAGAGAAAGGAAGTGGCCCTGTAGTTGACCCAAAATTACAAGTGCCAGAGGTCAGCAGCAGCAATATAAGACTGACCCCCCCTCCCCGTTTTAATTACTGTAATGGCTTGATTTATCACTTCTGCATGAACTTTTCAAACCCAATCTGCACGTAGGACAAGTCTATCATTGACCCAGAGGTCAGACCGCCCCATTTTAATTACTTGAAAGCCCTGATTTATCACTTCTATGTTAACTTTTTCCACCCAATCTGCACATAGGACAAGTCTATCTTTGAGAAATCTACCAATATCCCAGAGCTCAAACAAGGTGCTACTAGTTTGGAATCACATTAGGTTTAACAGATAGATTCATTAATGTTGTCTCATGTTTCTCAACCACGACATATTTAAGTTGAATGGACTTCAACTCCCAGAATAGGGGCCCAAAATTAAACTGACAGAGAGCACTAGTGGCTTTTTATTAGATAGAAAAAGGAAATGCAGAGAAAGGAAATGGCCATGTGGTTGACCCAAAATTGCAAGTGCCAGAGTTCAGTAGCACCAATACAAGACTGACCACCCCATTTTAATTAGTGGAAAGCCCTGTTTTATCAATTCTACAGTAACTTTTTCAACCCAATTTGCATGTAGGACAAGTCTATCATTTTCCCAGAGGTCAATAGCAGCAATGAAAGACTGACCCTTTTAAACTCTGGACTGCCTAGATCTATCACTGCTACGTGAAATTTTCCCACAATTTTTTTCCCAAACAAAATTCTGCACATACCAGAACTATGTAAGTTTGGTTACCCTTTCAGTGGCAACCAGCAGTTGCAGCGAGACAGGCCCTCAAAAAGTCATGTTCTTTCTTTGCCTTGGATGGCTGATTAGGCTGCCATGCCCACAGGAACAAATTGGCACACTTGAGAACTGCCCCTTGGGTACAGAAGAACTGCCCCCTGCCCACACAAGTCTTGTCCTTTCTTTACTTTGGATGCCTAGCTGATCTGAAGTTTTGAGGACAATTGCACAGTTGAGAAATCTCCCTTTCAGTGGCAGCAGCCACCAGATTAAGCCTAGGTGATCTTAGAAATCTCCCCAACCTATCTCTCCCTGTCAGCAGCAGCAGCAGCACTGTCCCTAACTAACTAATAACTCTTTTAATGGCGATGGACCGCATGGTCCTACTTTTTATATAGGCAGGTAAGGTGTCCCTCCGGACCAATCTCAGCCATGTGTCTGGCTGGCCAATCACTGGTCAGTAAGATGCATGGCCAATCACAGCCAGTACTTCAGTTTCCTGCTTACAACAAGGCTGTTGATTGGGGCATCGTGGAATTCGTTTGAACGCTGAATCTGAACACAGACTTTTTTTTATAAAGTTCAGGTTTGGGTTTGGCATGGCGAACACCACAAAGTTCAGTTCACCCAACACTACTCTCTACATGGGGCTACCTTTGAAAAGTGTTCAGAAACTTCAGATCATTCAGAATGCAGCCACAAGAGCAATCATGGGCCTTCCCAGATACGCCCATGTCTTATCAACACTCCACGGCCCGCACTGCTTGCTGATCAGTTTCCGGTCACAATTTAAAGTGTTGGTTATGACCTATAAGGCCCTACATGGCATCGGACCAGAATACCTCCAGGACCATCTTCTGCCACATGAATTCCAGTGGCCGATTAGGTCCCACAGAGTGGGCCTTCTCTGGGTCCCGTTGACTAAGCAATGTCATCTGGCGGTGCCCAGGGGAAGAGCCTTCTCTGTGGCAGCCCTGGCCCTCTGGAACCAACTCCCCCAGGAGATCAGAACTGCCTCCACCCTCCTTGCCTTTCGTAAGTTTTTGAAAACTCACCTTGGCCGCCAGGCATGGGGAAATTGACACTCCCCTAATTACTGGTTTATGTATGGTTTGATTGAGTTGTGTGATTATTTTATTAATAAGGGTTTTATTAATAAGCATACAAATCTATATTATTTTTATTTTTATTTTTATTTTTATTTTTATTATTATTATTATTATTATTATTATTATTATTATTATTATTATTATTATTATTATTATTATGAAGCACCTCATTAATCAACTGCATAAATACTCCCGATGCCCCTTGTACACCAAATGAGAGCACCTGGAATTGGAACCAACCTAATGGGCAGTTGAAAACTGTCTTTCATTCATTTCCTTCTTTAATTCAAACTCTGTAATATACCTCAAGTAGATCCAATTTAGTGAAGATTTTCCCCTTTGCCCAATAGGCTAACATGTCCTTCATGAGTGGCAAGGGATACATATTTTCCACACAAATGGCATTTCAGTTTCTATAGTCAATGCATAGCTATGGTGAGTAGTGTTGGGCGAACCGAACACAGTTCCATACCGAATTTCATGCCGTTTGTGATGCCGAACCCGAACCCGGATTTTTTTGAAAATCTGTGCCAGGGTTCGGGGTTTGGTTCAGGCAATGTGGCGAAGCAGCAGACCAATGGACAGACTTCTTCTTACCTGAAGCCATGCAGTCTCCGGACATCAAGATAAATAAAAGGCTGTGATTGGCCATGTGTCTTGCTGACCACTGATTGGCCAGCAGGATGCATGGCTTAGATTGGTCCCCAAGGACACCTGACCTGCCTCTATAAAAGGCAGCACCTTGCTGTCCATCCCCATTGCAAGAGATACCAGCTAGGGAGGGAAAGTCTGTGTTTGTTATACTGAGAGGGAGAGATAGCTTAGATTTCAAAGACCTACACACTTTGTTTCTGCTACACAGAAAGAGAGATATTGACCTCAAAGACTCTTCATACAAGTTTAAGAGACAAGAAAACTTTGGTGAGCATCCAGGCAGGGCTGAAGAAGAAAAAGACAGGGGGAGGCGGGGGAGGCAGGGGGCATTTGCTCTCTGCTACACTTCCACTTTTACATTTTTAAAACTTATTTCCTTTCATTAATTTTGTGTCCAAATGCATGGAAGGGCACAACAATATTACTTTGTGGGTATTTTGTGGGTGATTTTCTCTATGCTATACTTCCACTTTGAAATTTTTAAACCATTTTTTTCCTTTCATTCATTTTTATTTTGTGGGTGGCAAGACTGCCACTCAGTAAGCCAAAAAAAAAAAAAAGGTTGCTGAGTCTGAACAATCCTGCTGTTCCTGTCTGCAAAAAAGTTATCCAGTGCAGTCTGGGAAACTTCTTGTCTTGGAAAGCAACACCTGCTTCCGGGGCCAAAGCTATTTCCTGTATCCAGAGGGAGACTCCTGTTCCTGTCTGCAAAAAATTCTCCAGTGTGGTCTGGGGTCTTTCTAGTCTTGGAAAGTAACACCTGCCAAAGGATTTCCTATACCTGGGTGCCTGCCTGCCCCTGCAACCCCACTGATTGCCTATATTTGGTCCTCCCACGAGAACTGTAGCTGGGCCAGTACTACTCACACCCATGTGTGCTACCTAGCTAGCCATGGCCTGGCAGGCAATGTTCCCTCTAATTTTTTTTTCAGTGGGGGCAGAAAAGTATAGTGTCTGAGTGGCAATCCCTTCGGGACTGGGAGGCATAGAAGTCTAAATAAGTAGATAGATAGATAGATAGATAGATAGATAGATAGATAGATAGATAGATAGATAGATAGATAGATAGATAGATAGATAGATATTCATGCCTGAGCGCCTCTTTTTTTTCACAGATGTCACCTTATTGCATAATTATTTGGGGCTCGGTGCTTGGGCAGAATAAGGTCCCTTCCCACTATTTTATTCTGTTATTTTATATTTCAATTAATATCTTTATCCTCTTATAAATCCAGATAGGCCATCATGCCTACTCCTCCTTCTTATACATTCTTCTTAAAAGAAACAAAAAAACCCTTATACAACTTTTTCCTAATTAACAGGGGAAAACATTCCCTTCTTTTTATTAAAAGAAATTAATAAAAAACCAAAACCAAAATCTATTACTATTAAAACTAAAACAACCAGCAAAAACACAACTATTAATAATTCCATGCTTTAAAATCTTCATTTCTGAAATATTTATCATAGTATTATAGTAATCTAATAATACTATGAAAATCTATCTGAACACCAATGCATCAATTAATTTATTTCCATATTTACTTTTCTATAATTTCATTCAATATTTCCAAGCTCAATTAATTTTCTTTTTAAAAAAAAAAAAAATTATTATTAAAATATAGACATATACATCATATATACAACGTATGGTACATTGCAGAGCATATCGCATAAAAGAGAAAAAACAAAACAAAAAAACAAAAAACAAACAAACAAACAAAAACAAAACAAATAACAGTATCAGCGAATAAGCAGGGGAGTTGTGTTGAAAACGAAAATTAGTTCAAGATATTTTTGCTCATTACCATATTTCGAATAGTTTGTCAAAAGTGTTAGATACCAGAATTGCAATTAACATAGTGTTGAGAGGTTAACAAATAATAATAGTAAATTTACATAGTTAAATACATATAAAGTCTCATGTAATAATATTAGATAATAGAATACTTTATACCAGATTTGTAGCAGTTCAAGCTTATTTTTAGTTTTACATTCTTAAAGCCTATTGGTCTCGCTTTTGCTTCCTAGCCATTTATAAAGAGGGTCCCAACAATTATTAAACGTATCTAACGGTTCATTTCTAACTAGTAGAGTCAGTTTCGACATTTCTGCGCAGTACATTATTTTTCTAAATATTGCTTCATTTGGGGGTAGCTCTTCATTCTTCCACCACTGCGCATAAGTTAGTCTTGCTGCTGTAGTTAAGTGAATGATTAAGTGTGCTTGAGGTTTCGATAGATTTTGTCTGGTTATACCCAATAAAAAACATTCAGGGGTTTTGTCAAGTGTTAAATTTAATATTTCTTCAATCCAAATTCCAATCTTATTCCAATATGTTTTGGCTTTGTTGCATTCCCACCATAGGTGGAAATAGGTACCTAATTCTTGTTGACATTTCCAACAATTTGGTGAGAGTTAGTTGTTTAATTTGGTTAACTTAATTGGAGTAATATGCCATCGGTAAAACATTTTGACCAAATTTTCTTTATAAGAGGTGGCAATAGTCAATTTATAGTTCCTAGTCCAGAGTGTTTGCCATTCCTCCTCTTTAATCTCTTTTTTGAGGTCGAGATTCCATTTCTTAACATTAGATTTTGTGTTAAAGGTGTCCAAATCATTGTAATTTAGATAGCCGTAAAAGTTTTTGATTATCTTATCTTGGGGGCCTATACATAGCTTATCTAACAGAGCATTTTTGTTTATCCCGGAATTTTTTTTGTCTTTGTTAAATTTAGTCTGAATCTGAAGGTATTCCCACCATTCCACTTTTTGGCCCAGATTTTCAAGTTCTAGCCTTGTTTTAATTGCCCCATTTGGGTTTAGAATGTCTTTATATCTTAATATGGTATTTCTCTTGTGTAAATTAGGGTGTACATAGGCTTCTAAAGGGGCGTACCACATGGGAATTCCTTTGTATAGTTTAGTTTTGATTTTTTTCCAAGTGCCAATAAGCGATTTTCTAATCAAGTGGTTAGAGAAGTATTTGTGGGTTGTCGGCTTTTCGTCCCAGAGATAATAATGCCACCCTGAATGGAGGTCGTGGCCTTCTAACTTAAGAAGTCTAGTATTTGTTAGACTCATCCAGTCTCTTGTCCAATCTAAAGATGCAGCAATATAGTAATCCTTCCAAATTGGGAGAGCCAGTCCACCCTCTTCTTTCTTTCCTTGTAAATATTTTAGTCGGATTCGGGGACGTTTGTTTTGCCAGATGAAATTGTTAGTTAATTTAGTCAAATTATTGAAAAATTCCTGTTTTAATTGTATAGGGATAGTTTGAAATAAAAACAAAATTTTGGGCAGAGTGTTCATTTTTATGGCTGCAATTCTCCCAAGGAGGGATAGTTGTAAATTCCTCCATTTTGACAAGTCTGCTTGTATTTTGTCCAATAATATATCATAGTTATTTGATTTTAAGCTTGACACTCTGTTTGTCAAATTGATGCCGAGATATTTGATTTTTGTAACAATTTGAATATCCATTTTAGCAGATAAGATATCTTTTTGTGCTTGTCGCATGTTTTTAGTTAGAATTTGGGTTTTAGTTTTGTTTATTTTAAGGCCTGCCACTGTATCATAATCTTCCAGAACTTCTAATAATTTGGGACCTGAGTCTAAAGGATCTTCTAAGATGAATGCCAGGTCATCTGCGAAAGCTTGAAGTTTATAGATTTCTTTCTTACAATTTAATCCCCTTATATCTTCCTTGTCTCTAATAATTCTCGTTAATACTTCAAGGGTTAAAATGAATAATAAAGGGGACAGTGGACATCCTTGTCTTGTGCCTTTGTGTAAAGATATTTTTGTTGATGTATCTCCATTAAGAATAATATAAGCTGATTGGACAGAGTAAATAGCTTTTATTGCGTTAATAAATTTGGGGCCAAATTCCATATACTCAAGCTGTTTTATCATAAATTTCCAAGACACATTGTCGAAAGCCTTCTGGGCATCAAGAAATATTAACGCCACTTGTTTCTCATTATGAGCTTCATAGTACTCCAGCGTGTCTAACACAATTCTAATGTTATTCTTTAGCTGTCTCCCGGGGAGAAAACCGTTTTGATCTGAATGTATAAAGTAATTTAGAAAACCTTTGATTCTGCTCGCTAAGATAGAGGTGAAGATTTTGTAATCGACATTTAAGAGAGAGATCGGGCGGTAATTAGATATATCTGTATGATCTGTGTCTTTTTTTGGGATTAACGCTAGATTTGCTTCTGTCCATGAAGTTGGGATTTTGCCTCTGTCTAGAGCCTCATTTAACGTCTCTAAAAGGGCCTTTTCCATTTCTTTAGGAAGATCTTTATATAGTTCTGTGGGGAGTCCATCCGGACCTGGTGCTTTGTTATTTTTTTGACTTTTTATTGCTTCCTTTAGTTCTATTTCGGTGATCGGTTTATTGATTGTATTGACCATTTCTTGTGGTACTTTGGGTAGTTTAGCCTGTTCTAGAGTTTCTTGGATTTTTATATCTTGAGTATTGTTTTGTATAGTATCAGAATATTCATAAAGTTTACTATAGAAGTCGCTAGCAATCTTTTTTTTTTCTTTCCAGGTCATGGCATGGTTCCCCGTTTTTGTTTTTTAGACAGTTTATGAGTTTCTTTTCTTTTTGCTTTCTGAGCTTATTGGCTAACCATTTGCTAGGTTTATTGGCATTCTCAAAGTTATATTGGTTAGTTCTTTTTATTTGTTGTGCCCAATTTTGTTGATCAATTAAATTTAGTTGATGTTTAATTTGTAGCATATTCTGCTTAATTTCTTTTTTTAGGGGGAAGTTCTGAAGTTTTTCTTCTAAGGCCCTATATTCTTCTTCTAATTTAGCTGTTTTCTGTTTTTTTTGTTTAAATTCTTTGGCCATGTATGAAATAGCTATCCCTCTAATAACAGCTTTGGCTGTATCCCAAACATTTTGAAGGTTAGTGTGGTCTTTTGGGTTTTCTTGGAAGAAATAGTTCATTTCAGTTTTGAATTTTTGCTTAAAATCTTCCTGACTTAATATAGATTTTTGAAGAGACCATCTACAACACTGTTTAGTTCCTTTCCAAGTAACTTTGAGCGCACTGTGGTCTGAGATATAATTAGGATCTATATCTATCGATTGAATTTTAGTATTAATTTCTGTTGTTGTCCAGACCATATCCAATCTTGACCAAGATTGATGCCTATCAGAATAAAAGGTAAATTTTTTAAGTTTAGGGTTTCTGTCTCTCCAGCTATCTTTCAATTTTAGTTCTTTAATTAGATCAAAAAAGGTTTTCGGTAATATTCTTTTCTTTTGTTTGGTCGTTTTATCATTCTTATAGTCCAATTCAATGTTAGTTATACCATTAAAGTCACCTAATAAGCAAATATTATCTGTGGAATGTTCTCTAATGGTATTTAATAGTTTTTTATAAAAAATTTCTTGACCTTCATTCGGAGCATAGATATTTATTAAAGTTATTGTATCCTTTTCTATAGTAAGTTCTAAAATTAAAACTCTACCCTCCCTATCTTTATATTTCAATTTAGCTTGGATGTTAGAGTTGATGTAACATATTACACCTCTCTTTTTTTCCCCGGCAAGTGACGTAAACAGATTCCCAAGTTTATTTCTTTTTAGTAAGTGCTCAAATTTATTTTTGATGTGCATTGCAATAATGTCAAAGTTTAATTTAGCAATTTTATTTAAAATTTGGCTTCTTTTTTTTGGTGCATTTAGTCCATTTATATTAATTGAGTATAATTCAATTCCCTTGATTAGTTTTTCTTGTGCCGAATTTAAGTTATCTATACTTGGGTCTTGTTGCCCTTGTACTTCTAGTTTCTTTTGGATATCCTGTATAGCCATTATTACCTAATGTTAACTTATCAGTAGCCTGAGTTCCGTCCAAACTTATTGGGCTCTGTTCTATAGGTTGTGCACTAGTGGAAGGGAGGATCGTTGTTCCGGTACCATCTTGTATCTCAGATGTTCGTTCAGTGGAAAAAATTTTGTCGAAAAATTCTTCTGCTTTTTCAATCGAATCGATTTTTAACTTTCTGTCTTGCCAGGTCACAAGCATACCCTCTGGGACAAGCCATCTAAAGTTTATATTGTGTCTGGTCAGTTTTGCTGACAAAAAGGTGTATGGCCTACGTAAGTCTCTGACGTGTTTTGGGACTTGTTTTAGTATTACCAATTGTCTCCCCTTGTACTCTATAGGATCTTCCCGGGCTCTGTGAAGGATTTCATCCCTGACTGATTTTTTGATAAATTTGATGTGAATTTCTTTGGGGAGGTTATGGCGTCTAGCATAGTTAGTATTTATACGATAGGCTTCATCGATTTCATTTAGCATTGTGTCCTTTTCAATGCCCAGAGCCTTTGAAAGAATATCGGCCATAATGTCTGGGAGGTCTTCACTTTTTTCCTCCCTAAGATTTTGAAATCTAAGATATTGATTAGCTTTTTCACTCTCTAATTGAATTACTGTACTCTCTAAATCTTTGTTGGCGTGGATTAATTTTTCTGTCAGGTCTTCCATTTGTTTATGTTCTTGATCTATTTTATCTTCTAAGACCTGAATTCTCTGTTCTTGTTTAATCATTTGCTGTTGAAAAGCCTCATGCCTTTTGTCCATGTTTTGCATCCTCTCTTTTAACTCGGATGTATCATTCCTCACCTCGCCTAGTTCTTTTTTAATATCCTGATGGTTCTTAAGCATTAGCTCCTGCATTTGAAGCAGTGTAGCTTGGAGATCTTTATAGGAATTGGACCTCTCTCTAGGTAACATATCTTCGAGAGATCTCTGGGTAGAGGGACTTGGTATGGCTGAGGTAGAATGGGTAATTGATTTCTTCCCAGATCCTAATCTAGACAAATTAGAAAGGCTTGTCATTTTTGCAACTGACCACCAGCTAGCCCACTTATACAGTAGTCTAGTGGTCCGATCCAGAATTTAATATAGATAGAATAAAATAATGTACTTTAGTTAATGTAAAGACTGGAAAGCAATTCCTGTTAAGCCAAATAGTAAACTTTGAATAATCTTATAACACCTAGTAAGAGGGGGGTGGTAAGAGGCAGAAGAAATAAAAAAAAAAGTAAAAATAGAAAGAGAGATATGCAATAGGAAAGTAGTAAGGTAGATTAGGTTCTGTTATTTTGCGTAAATATAAAAGTTTGAAAATATTTCTTCCCTCTAGAGAAAGGAAATAAGAAAGGGAAAATAGAAGAAATGGATTCTAACAGGTTGTATATTGATTAGTTATTAATTAAGTATATATAGATTAAACAGAGTGTATAACTATTACAAAGAAAATATTGCCTTGTCTTAATTATAGTAAGCTTCTAAGTAAGGTGTCATTTGCTAAGGACCAATAGCAAATTAACAAAAACAGAGTAATATATATAAATTAAGTCAGATTATTACAGTAAGTAAATCTTATCTTATATTTCTATTTCTATTATTCTATTTCTATTATTAACCAATAATAATTTTATAGTTTATAGTTAGTACTCAGGGGGAAAGATCACTTGAAAAGTTGGTGGTGTATTCGAATATCCTATAGCTAAGTTGTTTATACAAGTAGACAGTGGTTATCAATTAATATATACAGAAGATTAGTAAGTTGGTACAATTAATAGCAGTTGATATCTTGTTATATTAAATATATTATATTAAGTAGTAAAGTCAATAAATTCATTCATATAAATTCATTGCATTTAAGTTAATTAAGATATTAATTATTTAATATAGATAATGACGATATAAGATAAAGGGAATCAGATTTGGTATAATACAAAAACCTTATGTGAATTATCAACTATGAATAGGGATTAGGAATTAGCAAGACATTAGAGCTTAAAAGTTACTTAATGTACAATTAGACAATTAAATAGAGTATCAAACCCTTCTGAATCTTCAAACCCTAATTCGTAGAGTTCAGGTAGAATTTCAATGATGTTGCACGCTGATGATTATTGGATTCATTGATTAAATTAGTAAGTAGGTCAGATCTTCCTTCGTATCTTCAGATCACGATCAGGAAAGTTCAATTTGGGCTTCGATGTTGTAGCAAGTTATTAATTAGAATGGTAGATAGCTTAGAAGTTATATTCATTTAAGGCAACTCTAATTGTCGTTTATCTCAGGGGGTTGTATAAAGTTTTTAAGATCGCAATGTCTGTCCGGGCTGTGCAAGGATCTTGTGCGTCGATTCCTCTCCTTCCCGCAGATCTACCAAGGCAGTAAATAGGCAGTAAATAGAGCCAAGTCAGTTCAAAAATGACAGTCTTGGTCTTTAAAGACTTTTAGGTGGGAGTCTCTAGGATGGTCTCCAGCCGCTTATATTTCCTCCGGCGGCTCACCCCTCCCGGTATCGGCCCAAAGAGTTGCCTCCGGTCACTATCCCCCGTGGACAAAGTAAGCTGAGAATTAGAAGAGCCGACGATCCCCAAACTCGCTCAAATGTGACGCAGCAACAAATCGGAGATCAGAGAGTCAGGGAAGAAACAGGAAGTAGATGAATCACGCTGTCCCGTCGAATCCTCTATTTAAGTTTCCGGATTTAACAATTTAAGAAGGAAAAAGAGAGAGAAAAAGCTCTTTTGGAGATTTGCGTTTCCTCGTGGGACGTCAGGTCTTCTTAATGTGTGTTATAAGCTTTGAGAGTGGTTGTTAGCTTTCTCAAATGAAGAGTATGACTCACAAACAATCGCTCGCTGCCAGCCGGCAGGAGGAAGATGTCGATTCCTCCCTCCTCCTTCTCTTGTCGTCGCTTATCCGATTTTTAGTTCAAGTGACGTTACCCCGTGTAAGAGGAAATTAAAAAGAAGCCAAATTCATAGATCTCACTTTCAATCCGACTCCGGTATGTTAATGGTCAACTCCTCCGCCTCGGTCGCCGTTGCTAGCATTCGTTTAGCCACCTCCAGCTGGGAACACTCTAGGCCGCCATGATGCTCCTAGCTTGCAGGCACTCAGTCGTGGAGGGGAATGACCGTTCCGCCGATTGGGCTGCCGCCTGCAAATCGTGCTAACGGTACCCCCTTTCTGCCAGACCCTTTTTCGCAGGGTCTGTGGTCCCGTAGGACCGAAGAGAACCTGTAAAACGGTGGTGTTTGGCGGAGCTCGGCTCCACACCGTCCGTTCTGTTCCTCAGTTGGCTCCGCCCCAAGCTCAATTAATTTTCAGGCACTTAACATTTGCTATTATTAACTTTCATCAATCTTCTACACTTCCAAGTATATTTTAAATTCATAATGCAAAATCATAAAATCATACAGTACTGTTCTTCAGTGGTTCTCCTCCTACCTCTCCGGTCGGTCGCAGTCGGTGTTAGTGGGGGGTCAGAGGTCGACCCCGAGGTTTCTCCCTTGTGGGGTGCCTCAGGGGTCGGTCCTTTCCCCCCTGCTATTTAATATCTACATGAAACCGCTGGGTGAGATCATCCAAGGGCATGGGGTGAGGTATCATCAATATGCCGATGATACCCAGTTGTACATCTCCACCCCATGTCCAGTCAACGAAGCAGTGGAAGTGATGTGCCGGTGCCTGGAGGCTGTTGGGGCCTGGATGGGTGTCAACAAACTCAAACTCAACCCAGACAAGACGGAGTGGCTGTGGGTTTTGCCTCCCAAGGACAATTCTATCTGTCCGTCCATTACCCTGGGGGGGAAATTATTGACTCCCTCAGAGAGGGTCCGCAACTTGGGTGTCCTCCTCGATCCACAGCTCACATTAGAAAAACACCTTTCAGCTGTGGCGAGGGGGGCGTTTGCCCAGGTTCGCCTGGTGCGCCAGTTGCGGCCCTATTTGGACCGGGAGTCATTGCTCACAGTCACTCATGCCCTCATCACCTCGAGGCTCGACTACTGTAATGCTCTCTACATGGGGCTACCTTTGAAAAGTGTTCGGAAACTTCAGATCGTGCAGAATGCAGCTGCGAGAGCAATTATGGGCTTCTCCAAGTATGCCCATATCACTCCAACACTCCGCAGTCTGCATTGGCTGCCGATCAGTTTCCGGTCACAATTCAAAGTGTTGGTTATGACCTATAAAGCCCTTCATGGCACCGGACCAGAATATCTTCGGGACCGCCTCCTGCCGCACGAATCCCAGCGACCGGTTAGGTCCCACAGAGTTGGCCTTCTCCGGGTCCCGTCAACTAAACAATGTCGTCTGGCGGGACCCAGGGGAAGAGCCTTCTCTGTGGGGGCCCCAACCCTCTGGAACCAGCTCCCCCCTGAGATTAGGATTGCCCCCACCCTCCCTGCCTTTCGTAAACTCCTTAAGACCCACCTTTGCCATCAGGCATGGGGGAACTAAAACACCTCCCCCTTGCCCATGTTGTTTTGTTGATTGATTGACTGTGCCTGTTTTTTATATATACTGTTTTTTATAAGATTATTAATTTAAATTGGAACTGGATGGGTGGGCATTGGATTTGGTATTGTGTACTGTACTGTTTTTTATTATTGTTGTGAGCCGCCCCAAGTTTGCGGAGAGGGGCGACATATAAATCCAATAAACCTAAACCTAAACCCTTATTTATCATATGTATCTTCCATTAATTTTATCTATGTAATTCTATATAGTTCTAAAATTCTAATCCAGTTTTACAAATTAATATATCCTAATATTAAACAACACCTAAATATATCTTTTACCATAATTCCATAGTCAATCCATATTTAATAATCAATCATCCCTCCTCAAATTTCTACCACTGTCTCATTTCTGGGTACCTATCCTGTCTCTTCCCTTTTCTCTCTTATTTGTTTCTCATTTCTCCCTCTTCCTCCCTTTTTCTCTCATTCCTTCTCCCTCTCACCTCCTCTCTTTTTCCATCCCTGCCTCCTTCCCCCGTGTGTGTGTGTGTGTGTGTGTGTGTGTGTGTGTGTGTGTGTGAAAACTCTTGAACCATTTCCAAAAACAGGCGAGGGCTGGGGGTTTTTCTCTCTCTTGTTCTTTGGGTGCTTTTTACCATATGCTTTAAATCAAGAGTCACTTCTCTCTCTTTTGTTTCACTCTCTTTCCTCTCATTCTCTGCCTCAATCATTTTCTCATTTCTCTTTTTTTCCTCCCCCTTTTGCTCTCATTTCTCTCTCCCTCTCTCCCTTTCATTTCTGTTTTTCTCTTCCCTCTCCTTTTCCTTCTTTCCCCTTCTCTCTCTCTCATTTGTTTGTTCTACCCCTCCCTCAGTCTTTCAATCATTTCCTCTGTCCACCCTCCTCTCTTCCCCTCTCGTCTCTCTGCCTCTGTCTCTTGGTACCAGCCAGCAGCCTAGCCCACTTCTTCTGAGATTATCTGGTTTCATGCAGAACTTCCTGGTTTTACAGCCAGCCGAGCCAGCCGAGCACGATCGACTCCTCTCTTGTGCTTGGGGTTTTGCCTTCATGCTTTGGGAGAGGAGAAGAAGCTGCTGAGCCCCCTCCTGCAGCCTGAGCTTTGCTGGGGACTGACTTGGAAAGGGAGTCCAAGGTACAGGACAAACACTTGGGGTGTTCTTTCCTCTCCTTTTCTCTCTCTCTCTCCCTCTTGCTTTCTCTCTCTCTCTTTCTCTCTTGCTTTCTTTCTCTCTCTTTCTCTCTTTCTCTCTCCCCCTCTTGCTACCTGTTCAACGGTGGCCGGGTCCATTCTCTCGATGTCGGTCGCCGCCGACTTGTACTCGTCTTCGCTGTTGTAGCCGGTGCTCATCTTGCTCAGGAGTTGGGACTGTTGCCTCCCCCTCCTCCTCCCCAGGCCCCACCCCCCTGCCTAGCCCAAGACCAGTGCCGCCCCCCCTGCCGGTGCCATTTGCTTTGGCCAGGCCCGGAGCAGCAGCCACTGCCTACTCCGCCCCATGCTTTGGCCGGACTGGGGTTGAGTAGGCTGAGGCTGGGCCTGTCGCCCTGGCTCCAACACCGCCCTCAGCAAAAAGTTGTGAGACTGGAAGCTGAGCTTCCTTCTTCACGGCTTCCAAGTTTTTCTGGCCACCGGCGATAGAATCTGCTGGGGAGCCATTGATTTGAGACTTCTGCACTAGGATTGGAATCTCCTGTGCTATAGCGCATAGCACAGGTTAGAGCAGGGGTCCCCAAACTTTTTACACAGGGGGCCAGTTCACTGTCCCTCAGACTGTTGGAGGGCCGGACTATAAAAAAAACTATGAACAAATCCCTATGCACACTGCACATACCTTGTTTTAACGTAAAAAAACAAAATGGGAATGTACTATTTAGAGGGGGGGGAGAAGTCTGAAATTCATACATGTTTATGTTTTGTTTTTAATTTTCTTTTGTTAACATCTGATTGGCTATACAAGGTTTTCTTGGTTTATAGAAAAATGTATAAAAATATTTATAGAAAAATATATAAAGAAAGAAGGAAGCACTTTGGCATAATGGTTAATAAGTTAGAAATATAATTGGGGTTGTACTTTTTGAAGGAACATTAAGGAGGGAATTTAATTAAAAGAAAAGTATGTACCTGGATGACAACATTAGAAAAAAAAATGTGCAACTTTTTTGATGATTGATATTAGTTACTGACAAAATACTGTGTTTTATTCAGGGAAAATTAGATGGTACATTGTATTGTTTGAATGTATGTTGAGAGAAAAATTTAAAATAATTTACATCCCCCCCCAAAAGTCCTTCCTTCCTCCGCCCCTCCATTCATTTCATTCTTCCTTCCTTCCTTGTTCCCTCCATTTCTTCTTCCTTCCTTCCTTCTTCCTTTCCTTCCTTCCTTTTCCCTCCATTTCTTCTTCTTTCCCTCTCCCTTATTTTCCTTCTTTCTCATTTGTTTTGTTTCCCTCTCCCTCGTTCTTTCCCTCCATCATTTTCTCATTTTTCTTTTTCTCTCTCACATTCCCTCCCCCTCTCACTTGTTTTCTCTCCCTCTCTTTCTTGCTTTCTTTCTCTCTCTCTCTCCTTTTCTTCTATCTTCCTTCCTCTCTTCTTTTTTTTCCTGCCCTGCAACACGCCGTGGGGCAGTCAGCTGCAAGCAGAAGCTCCAAGACGGTGGCACCGATGTCGGGTCGCAGTACATTGCTGGCGCTGCACTGGGCATGGGCACGGACTGGCACTGGCCCACTGGCTGGGCCGGGACAGAGGTGCCAGCCCCATGCCCAGCGCAGCGCCAGCAATGTGCGGCGTCCTGCAACACATCAAGCTGCCGCCGGCGCCAGTGCCTTGCAGCCAACCGCCCCACCGCCACCCCATACAACTGCTCAGTGCCCTCCCGCTCGACCCACGTTTGGCTGCGCCACCTTCGCGGCTTGCCCTGCTGCCCCGCGCCCGCCAGAGCTGCCCGGTGCAGACTAAGTGCGGGGCAGAGTAGGCGGCGGCGGTGGCTTCAGGCCCGCCCCCAAGCTGAGCTTCCTTTGGCTTTCTTTGAGGCAAAACTGCAAAGCTCACCTGCCGCCTCCATTCGGGCAAAGAGATCTCCGCAGTGGGTGGCGGCGGTGGCGGCAGCTTCAAGGGACCAACAGCCGGTCCTTTTCGGAGCTGCGTTGCTGCAGCCTCCGATGCCGCCCACCGAGGAGATCCCTTCGCCTGGAGGCGGAGGCAGCCTCAGAAGCTGCAACTATTCAGCACCGAGAAAGACCGGCTCTTGAGGGATCTCTGCAGTGGGCGGCAGCGGCAGCTTCAAGAGACCAACAGCCGGTCCTCGTTGAGCTGAGCTTCCTTTGGCTTCCTCCGAGGCGGCAGGTGAGCTTTGCAACTTTGCCTCGAAGGAAGCCAAAGGAAGCTCAGCTTGGAGGCGGGCCTGAAGCCACTGCTGCCGCCTACTTCTCCCCGCGCTTTGGCCGCACCGGGGCCAAGTAAGCCAAGGTTAGGCCTGTCGCCCCCGGCTCCAAGCGCGGGGCCTGGGCGGCGGGCAAGCATCGAGAAGGCCTCGCCGTCGCCTGGCCTGGGAAAAGCTCCCCTCCCCGCAATCCGGCCGTTAACAAGTTAGTGCGCGGGGGTCCTGATGGCTTGTTTACTGTCCCCTCCAGACGCTCTTGCAGGGCTTCCAGGCTCCCCGTGGGGCAGTGAAGAAGCAAAATAGCAGTACTCTCCCGCTGTCTCTGCCCCTCTCTTTCTTGCTTTATTTCTCTCTCTCACTTCCTTTCTATCTCTCCCTCTTTCTCTCTCTCTCTCTCCCTCTCCACAGCAGACCCTCCCAACGCAAAAGTGCCCAAACGCGCGCAAACCTCTCCGGTGCAAAACAAAAAAGCAAAAAAGCGGCACTGGAGGGACCAAGACGGTCTGCAGCTGAGTGTCTGGAGGAGGAGGAGGCGGAAAGCCAGGGGGCGGGGAGGAAAGCAATTGGCCAATTTCTTTCTCGCCTTTAGGGAGAGGAACTGTTGCTGCTCTGCCATAGGGTGCTTTCCTCCCTGCCCCCTGGCTTTCCTCCTCTTCCTTGCTGCCGCCAGACGCTCAGCAGCAGAGTGGAGGGGAGATTCGGGAACTTAGTATATAGATTGTAAAATCTCGTACGCTGCTGCGGGCCGGGCAAATGGCCTCAGCGGGCCGCATCCGGCCCGCGGGCCGTAGTTTGGGGACCGCTGGGTTAGAGCAATGATGGCCCACCAAAAAATTTTCTACCATGCCATGGGCGTGGCTTATTTTGTGAGTGTGGCTTGATGGTCATGTGACTGGGTAGGAGTGGCTTGCCGGTCATGTGACCAGGTGGGAGTGGCTTGACAATCATATGACTGGGGGTGGCTTAAAGGTCACATGACTGGGTGGGAGTGGCTTTACAATCATGACGGGGTGGCTTAAAGATCACATGACTGGGTGGGAGTGGCTTACCTACCATGTGCCTGTTTCTGTTGATAGATATAATGTTCAGGGTTACAGTGTGAGTTTTCAAAAATTACTGTGCCCATTTTAAAAGTGTGATCTGTCTGAAAAAATGTTCAGCTACAAGCTCTATGACAATGAAGATGTACAGAAATATTTCTGAACTGCAAGTTCTGAATGAATGGGCTCTGCAGTTATTCTTACTGAAATTAATGCAGCTTAAAGTATACAAAAATGAATCCAAGCAGAAGAGGTTTACACAAGCCTACCTTCAGGACAAGTGCTTGGAAGCTGTCTTAAGCCTGGGCAGCAATACTGATTCCCACCTTGTAGACCGTACTTCCAGAAACCGAGAATAACCATAAACAACTTCTATATCTATTATCCAGTATCTAGTTTAGGAAACACTGATCAGTTTGACATGCCTTGATTCTTAATGAATTATCTGCTTTCCGTCTCTCTAGAACTTTCAGCTGACTTGCACCTAAGGAGGTTGTTTTGATATTTTTTGTTTTGTTTTTCTTCTTTGCAAAAGCAAAAGCAACACCATTTAGCAGCAATTAAAAACACCATCAATGAGAGGGTTTTTTAAAAAACAAACAAACATCCAATTAGAAAAGATCATACATTTAAACATTTGTACAGAAATAAGTTGCTGAATTTTTTGAAAACTGAAAATATGACATCTGTACAATACATTTACAAAAAAATTAGAAGGGAAATTGTCATTTATTTATGTATTTATTTATTTTGTCCAATACACAATGAGGGTTTTAGTGTGTGTATATTTATATACATATAGTAAAAAACATGATGAAGGTTATAGAGGAGATACTCATAGTAAAATATATCTAAGAAATAATAGAAAAGAAGATATAGTAATAGAACATATCAATGAAAGAATAGAAGAAGAGTTATAGGAATAGAAGAAAGGTATAGGAGATATAGGAGAGCAATATGACAGGGGACGGAAGGCACTCTAGTGCACTTGTACTCGCCCCTTACTGACCTCTTAGGAATCTGGATAGGTCAACCGTAGATAATCTAAGGGTAAAGTGTTGGGGGTTTGGGGATGACACTATGGAGTCCGGTAATGAGTTCCACACTTTGACAACTCAGTTACTGAAGTCATATTTTTTACAGTCAAGTTTGGAGCAGTTAATATTAAGTTTAAATCTGTTGTGTGCTCTTGTGTTGTTGGGGTTGAAGCTGAAGTAGTCACCGACAGGCAGGACATTGCAGCATAAGATCTTCTGGGCAATACTTAGATCTTGTTTAAGGCGTCTTAGTTCTAAACTTTCTAGGCCCAGGATTGAAAGTCTAGTCTCATAGGGTATTCTATTTCGAGTGGAGGAGTGAAGGGCTCTTCTGGTGAAGTATCTTTGGACATTTTCAAGGGTGTTAATGTCTGAGATGCGATATGGGTTCCAAACAGATGAGCTGTATTTGAGGATGGGTCTGGCAAAAGTTTTGTAAGCTCTGGTAAGTAGTGTGAGATTGCCAGAGCAGAAGCTATGTAGGATTAGGTTTACAACTCTTGAAGCCTTCTTGGCTATATTGTTGCAGTGGGCTTTGGCACTTAAATATTTTGTTATTAGTATACCAAGGTCTTTAACCGAGTGGGGATTATCTGTGATAATTTGATTATTCAGTTCGTATTTGGAGTTTAGATTCTTCTTCCCAATGTGTAGGACAGAGCATTTGCTAGTTGAGATTTGGAGTTGCCATGTGTTAGACCACTCAGAAACAGCATCAAGGTCTTTTTGGAGAGTAGTTGTGTTATCGGTGGTGTTGAAGAGTTTTACATCATCGGCGAAGAGGACACAGTTGCTTGTGATGTAATCGCAAAGGTCATTGATGTAGAGAATGAAGAGCGTTGGTCCCAGTACACTACCTTGGGGAACACCGCTTTTAACTGGGACAGGGGTAGATACGGTGCTTCCTATTTTGACCACTTGTTGTCTGTTTGACAGGAATGCTGTAATTCAGCTATGGAGGGATCCTGAGATGCCATAGGATTTGAGTTTTAGGAGTAGTTTGTCGTGGACCACTGAATCAAAGGCTTTGCAGAAGTCAATATAAATTGCATCTGTAGATTTCCCTTGATCTAGATGAGTTGTCCATATATTTTTGCAGTGGAGGAGCTGCAGGTTGCAGGATAGTTTTTTTCTGAAACCAAATTGTTTGTTAGAAAGCAAATTATTAGTTTCTAGATGGAGAGTAATTGATTTGTTTATAATTGATTCCATGACTTTGCATGGGACGCAGCATAGTGAAATTGGTCTGTAGTTATCTACAAGAGAGGGGTCTCCTTTTTTGAAGATGGGGATGACCATTGCTTTCGACCATAGCTTAGGAAGTGTGCTGGTTCTGAAGGATTTTTCAAAAATTATGCTTAGTGGTTCAGCTATGGCAGAAGAGAGTTTTTTTTAGGAAGTAAGCACATAGACCATCTGGTCCGACTGATAGAGAAGGTTTAAGGTCACGTAATGCTTTTTCAACTCGGTCTTCAGTGAAGTCTACTTGGGTTAAGTCATTGAGGGAGTTTGAGGTGCGATGGATGAAATTGGGGGATGAGCCATTGCTGTTAACAAAGACAGAGCCAAAGAAAGAGTTCAGGAGGTTGGCTTTGGATGAATCACCGTGGTATTCTTTGTTGTTGGGCCCTTTGAAAGGTGGGATAGGTCTAGAGTCTTTGAGTTTATTGTTGACAACGTTGTAGAAAGCTCTATTAGATTTGGTGCGTAGGAGGTTTTCCTCTTGTTTGCTGTAGTAGTTACGGCATTCTGTTTTTATTTGATTGCAAATGCTTTTATATCGGCTTTTGAAGTTTGCTACTTGTCCTTTTTTGTTTTTATGCTAGAGAGATTTTTTTCTTGTTTGTAATTTTCTTATTGAGATGGGGAGGTTATTTTTTTTGTTTATGGTACATGTTAGAGGTACATGAAGGCTGATGATAATTTTCATTTCGAGTAGGAATGTGTTGTAGAGGTCATCAGTAGTGTAGCATTCAGAGAATAGAGTTTTCCAGTTTAATATTGAGAGGTGGGCTTCAATGAGTTCGTAGTTCGTTTTTTTGAAATTGAATTTTGGTGTTGTATTATTTTGGTGATTCATAGTGTGGCTTAAGTTGAGACTGAAGTTTATCATGCTGTGGTCGCTGTTGGAAAATGGTTCTGTTATTTGTAAGCCATATATTGTACTTTTGCTGTTGCAGAAGATGAGATCCAGACAGTTATCAAGTCTGGTATTGTTAGTTACTAGTTGGTCGAGTCCCAGATAGGTGATAGTATTATATATAGTAGAATGGATGGGTTCCATGCTGAATTCATTTAAGGACCAGTTGATGTGTGGTAGGTTGAGGTCTCCGAGGAAGATAATGGGGTATGGGCAGTTGCTTGCCCATGTTAGTAATGTGGATAATTTGTTAGCATTATCTTGTATAGAAACATTAAACATGACCAATTTGCTTTTGGTTACATACATGGCCTTGTAAATCATCCACAAAAAGCCTTGTTAGTAGATAATGTTATGAAATGTAAAGCAAAAGCTTGAGGATTTTTTGGGGTGTGTGTGTTGTTGCATTTTACCACATTAAAAAAACCAGAAATCACTTTTCTTTTCTTTCTTTCTTTTCATTTTTTCTATATTTCTTATCGTATAATGTAATCTAATGAAAACATGCATGAAAGGATTAGTAAAAGAGAGGTCCAGCTTTAACTCCAGCCTTAATCATTGGCTAAGTGTGAGCCAATCTTTTTGTGTCTCTCAATCCAGACTTTCAAGCCTCACAGATTCGTTTTTGTGGGGGGAAATGGGAGATGCCAATTTATGCCCCTTAGAAGAAAGGTAGCATAGAAATTAAAAATACAGTTATAAACTTTCTACTATCTACTAATTGCATTAACTATCTACAATACCTGAATCTCTCAAGCACAGATCCATCTGTTATGATAGTGTCCTTCTATATTTTGTTGTATCTTCGAGTTGTCCTTGGGGATTAGAGTCATGATATTGGAGAGAATTCTCTATCTTTATGTATATCACCAAATATGCCACACACATTTTTTTCACCCACACAAAAATAATGGTTACTTTCTTTATAGTATCGTCACTTGCTGCATGATCAAGTTGATTAATATTTACTACAGTTAGTTTGAGGACAATTTTTTAATTTTTTAATTTTTTATTGAATTTTAACAATTTTAAGATACCCACAACATAAAACAAGTGTATAGTGAAAAGTGCCCACCACCCGACAAGCATACATACCCCACCACCAAATTGGGGATGTTTCTTGTATAAACCATTTTAACCCCAGAGCAATGTATCTATTTACAAATTATAGAGTGATTCCAATTTATTCCTTGTAGCTTGGTCTCGGATTCTATTCGCCATATATCGTTTTACCTTGTCCCACCGTCCCATCAGTTGTCTCAAGTCAGTTTCATTATCCAAATTCATCCTTTGATCCATAATTTCAAATTGAATATGGTCCACCATGTACCTATACCAATTTTGCATTGTCCATTTTGTCACATCCTTCCAACCCAAGACTATTACCGCTTGAGCGCTTTCTTTCTTTCTTTCTTTTTGAAAATCTCTTTATTAATTTTTCTTATATCATTCCCATCACACATTATTTTGAATTACAGATTATACATGTTCTCTGTTAACATTCTGACAATAAATTTTGACCAGTTTCATTTCATTATATACATTGTATTTCATATTTTTAAATTCTAAAATCTATTACGTTCATTAATTTTACATGGTAACTGTAGGTCGTTTCAACTGTACTGTTGTTTCATATTGTGTTGCTTTTATGTTCTCTTTTGAACCCATTCATGCCATTTTTGCCATGTTCTTTTTGATTCTATGATTTTATTTCCCTTAATTGAGTTCGTGAGTTTGTCCATCTCCACACAGGTGTATATCTTATCTATAATTAAATCTTCCGTTGGTATCTGATCACTTTTCCAGAGTTGTGCTCTCGCAATTCTCGTGGCGGTGTTTATATGTGTTGTGAGGAGCATTGTTTGTTTTGAATAATGTTTTCTCCAAACTCCTAAAAGCATAGCTTCCGGTGTGAGTTCTATTTCCTCTTTTGTGATCTCTGAGAGCCAAGTATGAGTTATTGTCCAAATTTTTTGTATCATGGGGCAAGACCACCACATATGGAAAAACGTACCTCTTTCCTTTTTACACTTCCAACATGTGTCTGATAATGTTGGGTGGATCTTTGCTAACCTAGCTGGTTGGAGATACCATCTGTTTAAAAGTTTATAATAATTTTCCTTATATGCTGCCGAAAGGGTTATTTTGGATATTGTGGTCCATGTTCTTTCCCAGTCTGCAGTATGGATCTCGTGTTGCAGATTTTTTTTCCCCACGCTGTCATTGGTGTTTTAGTCGTCTCTTTTATTCTTTCCTGTTCCAAAAGTATTTGATATATTCTGCTTATTTGTTTATTTTCATTCCCTATCAGAATCTTATCTAATGGGTTCATAGATTTTTGAATACCGAGTGTTTGATTGTCTTTTTTAAATCTGGATTCTATTTGGGCGTATGTCCACCAATCCATTTTGTAATTTAATCTTTCCAATTCTTGTCTAGATTTGAGTTCCCCATTTGGGTGTAATATGTCTATGTACTTGATGGTTTTGGCTATATCGATCAAATTTGGGTAGATGATGGCTTCCATAGTGGAAAGCCATCTTGGAATTTTGTCGTAGTGTTTATTTTTAATTTCGTACCAGGTTTTTAGTAATGATTTACGGATCAAGTGCCTGTCGAATATAGTTTGTTTTTGCAATTTATCTTTCCATAAATGTGCATGCCAGCCTGTTTGTAAGTCATGGCCTTCTAATACAAGTATTCTCTTATTTTTTAAGTTAATCCACTCTTTTATCCAAATTAGGCTTGCCGCTTTATAGTATAATTTTAGATCCGGGAGCCCCAGGCCTCCTCTAATTCTATTATCTTGGAGATACACATATTTTATTCTTGGCCTTTTGTTTTGCCAGATGAATTTGGAGATGATTTTATTGATTTCTTTAAAAAAGTTTGGTTCCAAGTTAATCGGAGCTGTCTGAAAAAGATACAAAAATTTGGGAAGAATATCCATTTTTATTACAGCTATTCTGCCTAACATTGATATTTGTAGGTCTTTCCATTTCTCTAATTTTTTTTTGGTATCTTGCAATAATTTGTCATAATTGTCTATCGGGCATTCCCAAAACATATGCATAAACAATCCTTTATCTTGACACCCATGCCAACAAATACCCCTGATATTCTGCTGAAAGTATGCAAGTTGAACGGGAGTGTAATACCACTTATGTAATATTTTCCTTCTCAGTTCCCTAATTCTTGTATTCTTAGTTTTCCTTATATTTTCTACTATATTTTCCATCTCTTGTACCTCTACTTGTATCTCATTTTGCCACCATTTAGTCAATCCTTGGATCATATCCCCGTTTGACTGCACTAACATCTTGGTTGCTTGCACCTTTATACCCTTACTTTTTTCTTTATTTTCTCTAACACTGTCTCCTCCCTCAATAGTGCTTCTTTATACTCCCTTTCATTGAGATATTTACATATTGCATTTATTTGTAGCCATCTTCCCTTGCCCAATCACCATTCTATACAGTTTCTACTTGGCCTCCCATCCTTCTCATATAACTGTTCTATCTTAGTTATCCCTCTTCCCTTCAACTCTCCTATAACCCTATTTAAATTCATTTCATTATCTCTATTTATTACATAAAGCAATGACAGTTTAGATTTAAATAATCCTATTTTCCCCTGCCATTTTTTCCAAATTTCCACAGTCCCTTTCATGGGACCTATTAATTTAACTAATTCGCTCCTATTCCACATTATAAAAAATAATTCTACTCTTCATCCCTTTATCTGTTTTTCCAGTTTCACCCATTTATTTTCAAGTAATTGCAGCTCTGTTAACCTTTCAATTTGAAATGCTTCCCTATACAACTCCAAGCAAGGAACTCCGCATCCCCCCTCTTTTTCGTTTGCTATTAACCACTTTTTCCTTATTCTTGGTCTCTCATCTTCTTCAATCCAATAATTAATTTTTTTGTCCCACTCTTTAAACTTAAATGCTGATAGCCCCCCTGACAGTACCTGAAATAGGTACATCATTTTGGGAACTATCATAATTTTCAAGGCTCTTATTTTAGAGATTCTCCTTAGCTTTTTCTCTTTCCAGCTCCACATCTGTTTAAGCATTTTCCTCCATATTAATCTATAATTCACCTCCTCACTTTTCGCTGGATTTCTCAATAAACAAATTCCCAAGTATTTAATTTTCTTTAATCCTAACTTCAACCCTGATTCTTTCCTAATTTCTATCTGCTCTCTCGGACCTGTATTTTATCACATAATCTCAGATTTTTCCATATTAACTGACAGTCCTGATTCCTGTTTAAACTCTTGTAAAATATTTCTTATACCTTTGATCATCTCCATCGGGGTCTGGGTCAATATAATTGCATCATCAACAAATAAGTTTAATTTCATTTCTAATTCCCCTATTTTATATCCTGCCCAAGTGTTATCTTGTCTTATCTTATTAGTTAATGTCTCCATTGCTATTACAAATAACAAAGGACATCCATGCTTGGTGGCATTTAATATTTTAATTCTCTGCGTTCTTTGTCCATTCACCCTTATACAGTGGTACCTCATGATATGAACCCCTCGTCATATGAACTTTTCGAGATACGAACCCAGGGTTCAGAATTTTTTTGCCTCTTCTTATGAACTTTTTTCACCTTACGAACCTGCCACTGCCGAACCTGCCGCTGCCGCTGGGGAAAATGATCAGGACAGGGTGAGCAAAAATGGGAGGGAACCTTGGATATCAAGAGAGGAGAAAGGTGTGGGGGAAATGATCAGGACAGGGTGAGCAAAAACAGGAGGGATCCATGGAGATCAAGAGAGGAGAAAGGTGTCTTCGGAGAGGGGTGGCATACAAATCTAAATAATAAATAAATAAATAAAATGATCAGGGCAGGGTGGGCAAAAATGGGAGGGACCCATGGAAATCAAGAGAGGAGAAAGGTGTGGGGAAAATGATCAGGACAGGGTGGGAAAAAACGGGAGGGACCCATGGAGATCAAGAGAGGAGAAAGGTGTGGGGAAAATGATCGGGACAGTGTGGGCAAAAACGGGAGGGACCCATGGAGATCAAGAGAGGAGAAAGGTGTGGGGAAAATGATCGGGACAGTGTGGGCAAAAACAGGAGGGACCCGTGGAGATCAAGAGAGGAGAAAGGTGTGGGGAAAATGATCGGGACAGGGTGAGCAAAAACAGGAGGGACCCATGGAGATCAAGAGAGGAGAAAGGTGTGGGGGAAATGATCGGGACAGGGTGAGCAAAAACGGGAGGGACCCATGGAGATCAAGAGAGGAGAAAGGTGTGGGGAAAATGATCAGGACAGGATGAGCAAAAGCAGGAGGGACCCATGGAGATCAAGAGAGGAGAAAGGTGTGGGGGAAATGATCGGGACAGGGTGAGCAAAAATGGGAAGGACCCATGGAGATCAAGAGAGGAGAAAGGTGTGGGGAAAATGATCAGGACATGGTGAGCAAAAATGGGAGGGACCCATGGAGATCAAGAGAGGAGAAAGGTGTGGGGAAAATGATCGGACAGGGTGAGCAAAAATGGGAGGGACCCATGGAGATCAAGAGAGGAGAAAGGTGTGGGGAAAATGATCGGGACAGTGTGGGCAAAAACGGGAGGGACCCATGGAGATCAAGAAAGGTGTGGGGAAAATGATCAGGACAGGGTGAGCCAAAACGGGAGGGACCCATGGAGATCAAGAGAGGAGAAAGGTGTGGGGGAAATGATCGGGACAGGGTGAGCAAAAACGGGAGGGACCCATGGAGATCAAGAGAGGAGAAAGGTGTGGGGAAAATGATCAGGACAGGATGAGCAAAAGCAGGAGGGACCCATGGAGATCAAGAGAGGAGAAAGGTGTGGGGGAAATGATCGGGACAGGGTGAGCAAAAATGGGAGGGACCCATGGAGATCAAGAGAGGAGAAAGGTGTGGGGAAAATGATCGGGACAGTGTGGGCAAAAATGGGAGGGACGCATGGAGATCAAGAGAGGAGAAAGGTGTGGGGGAAATGATCGGGACAGGGTTAGCAAAAATGGGAAGGACCCATGGAGATCAAGAGAGGAGAAAGGTGTGGGGAAAATGATCGGGACATGGTGAGCAAAAACGGGAGGGACCCATGGAGATCAAGAGAGGAGAAAGGTGTGGGAAAAATGATCACAACAGGGTGGGCAAAAACGGGAGGGACCCATGGAGATCAAGAGAGGAGAAAGGTGTGGGGAAAATGATCGGGACAGTGTGGGCAAAAACAGGAGGGACCCGTGGAGATCAAGAGAGGAGAAAGGTGTGGGGAAAATGATCGGGACAGGGTGAGCAAAAACAGGAGGGACCCATGGAGATCAAGAGAGGAGAAAGGTGTGGGGGAAATGATCGGGACAGGGTGAGCAAAAACGGGAGGGACCCATGGAGATCAAGAGAGGAGAAAGGTGTGGGGAAAATGATCAGGACATGATGAGCAAAAGCAGGAGGGACCCATGGAGATCAAGAGAGGAGAAAGGTGTGGGGGAAATGATCGGGACAGGGTGAGCAAAAATGGGAAGGACCCATGGAGATCAAGAGAGGAGAAAGGTGTGGGGAAAATGATCAGGACATGGTGAGCAAAAATGGGAGGGACCCATGGAGATCAAGAGAGGAGAAAGGTGTGGGGAAAATGATCGGACAGGGTGAGCAAAAATGGGAGGGACCCATGGAGATCAAGAGAGGAGAAAGGTGTGGGGAAAATGATCGGGACAGTGTGGGCAAAAACGGGAGGGACCCATGGAGATCAAGAAAGGTGTGGGGAAAATGATCAGGACAGGGTGAGCCAAAACGGGAGGGACCCATGGAGATCAAGAGAGGAGAAAGGTGTGGGGGAAATGATCGGGACAGGGTGAGCAAAAACAGGAGGGACCCATGGAGATCAAGAGAGGAGAAAGGTGTGGGGGAAATGATCGGGACAGGGTGAGCAAAAATGGGAGGGACCCATGGAGATCAAGAGAGGAGAAAGGTGTGGGGAAAATGATCAGGACAGGATGAGCAAAAGCAGGAGGGACCCATGGAGATCAAGAGAGGAGAAAGGTGTGGGGGAAATGATCGGGACAGGGTGAGCAAAAATGGGAAGGACCCATGGAGATCAAGAGAGGAGAAAGGTGTGGGGAAAATGATCAGGACATGGTGAGCAAAAATGGGAGGGACCCATGGAGATCAAGAGAGGAGAAAGGTGTGGGGAAAATGATCGGACAGGGTGAGCAAAAATGGGAGGGACCCATGGAGATCAAGAGAGGAGAAAGGTGTGGGGAAAATGATCGGGACAGTGTGGGCAAAAAACGGGAGGGACCCATGGAGATCAAGAAAGGTGTGGGGAAAATGATCAGGACAGGGTGAGCCAAAACGGGAGGGACCCATGGAGATCAAGAGAGGAGAAAGGTGTGGGGGAAATGATCGGGACAGGGTGAGCAAAAACGGGAGGGACCCGTGGAGATCAAGAGAGGAGAAAGGTGTGGGGAAAATGATCGGGACAGGGTGAGCAAAAACAGGAGGGACCCATGGAGATCAAGAGAGGAGAAAGGTGTGGGGGAAATGATCGGGACAGGGTGAGCAAAAACGGGAGGGACCCATGGAGATCAAGAGAGGAGAAAGGTGTGGGGAAAATGATCAGGACATGATGAGCAAAAGCAGGAGGGACCCATGGAGATCAAGAGAGGAGAAAGGTGTGGGGGAAATGATCGGGACAGGGTGAGCAAAAATGGGAAGGACCCATGGAGATCAAGAGAGGAGAAAGGTGTGGGGAAAATGATCAGGACATGGTGAGCAAAAATGGGAGGGACCCATGGAGATCAAGAGAGGAGAAAGGTGTGGGGAAAATGATCGGACAGGGTGAGCAAAAATGGGAGGGACCCATGGAGATCAAGAGAGGAGAAAGGTGTGGGGAAAATGATCGGGACAGTGTGGGCAAAAACGGGAGGGACCCATGGAGATCAAGAAAGGTGTGGGGAAAATGATCAGGACAGGGTGAGCCAAAACGGGAGGGACCCATGGAGATCAAGAGAGGAGAAAGGTGTGGGGGAAATGATCGGGACAGGGTGAGCAAAAACAGGAGGGACCCATGGAGATCAAGAGAGGAGAAAGGTGTGGGGGAAATGATCGGGACAGGGTGAGCAAAAATGGGAGGGACCCATGGAGATCAAGAGAGGAGAAAGGTGTGGGGAAAATGATCAGGACAGGATGAGCAAAAGCAGGAGGGACCCATGGAGATCAAGAGAGGAGAAAGGTGTGGGGGAAATGATCGGGACAGGGTGAGCAAAAATGGGAAGGACCCATGGAGATCAAGAGAGGAGAAAGGTGTGGGGAAAATGATCAGGACATGGTGAGCAAAAATGGGAGGGACCCATGGAGATCAAGAGAGGAGAAAGGTGTGGGGAAAATGATCGGACAGGGTGAGCAAAAATGGGAGGGACCCATGGAGATCAAGAGAGGAGAAAGGTGTGGGGAAAATGATCGGGACAGTGTGGGCAAAAAACGGGAGGGACCCATGGAGATCAAGAAAGGTGTGGGGAAAATGATCAGGACAGGGTGAGCCAAAACGGGAGGGACCCATGGAGATCAAGAGAGGAGAAAGGTGTGGGGGAAATGATCGGGACAGGGTGAGCAAAAACGGGAGGGACCCATGGAGATCAAGAGAGGAGAAAGGTGTGGGGAAAATGATCAGGACAGGATGAGCAAAAGCAGGAGGGACCCATGGAGATCAAGAGAGGAGAAAGGTGTGGGGGAAATGATCGGGACAGGGTGAGCAAAAATGGGAGGGACCCATGGAGATCAAGAGAGGAGAAAGGTGTGGGGAAAATGATCGGGACAGTGTGGGCAAAAACGGGAGGGACGCATGGAGATCAAGAGAGGAGAAAGGTGTGGGGAAAATGATCGGGACAGTGTGGGCAAAAAACGGGAGGGACCCATGGAGATCAAGAAAGGTGTGGGGAAAATGATCAGGACAGGGTGAGCCAAAACGGGAGGGACCCATGGAGATCAAGAGAGGAGAAAGGTGTGGGGGAAATGATCGGGACAGGGTGAGCAAAAACGGGAGGGACCCATGGAGATCAAGAGAGGAGAAAGGTGTGGGGAAAATGATCAGGACAGGATGAGCAAAAGCAGGAGGGACCCATGGAGATCAAGAGAGGAGAAAGGTGTGGGGGAAATGATCGGGACAGGGTGAGCAAAAATGGGAGGGACCCATGGAGATCAAGAGAGGAGAAAGGTGTGGGGAAAATGATCGGGACAGTGTGGGCAAAAACGGGAGGGACGCATGGAGATCAAGAGAGGAGAAAGGTGTGGGGGAAATGATCGGGACATGGTGAGCAAAAACGGGAGGGACCCATGGAGATCAAGAGAGGAGAAAGGTGTGGGAAAAATGATCACAACAGGGTGGGCAAAAACGGGAGGGACCCATGGAGATCAAGAGAGGAGAAAGGTGTGGGGAAAATGATCGGGACAGTGTGGGCAAAAAACGGGAGGGACGCATGGAGATCAAGAGAGGAGAAAGGTGTGGGGGAAATGATCGGGACAGGGTGAGCAAAAACGGGAGGGACCCATGGAGATCAAGAGAGGAGAAAGGTGTGGGGGAAATGATCAGGACAGGATGAGCAAAAGCAGGAGGGACCCATGGAGATCAAGAGAGGAGAAAGGTGTGGGGAAAATGATCAGGACAGGGTGAGCAAAAATGGGAGGGACCCATGGAGATCAAGAGAGGAGAAAGGTGTGGGGAAAATGATCGGGACAGGGTGGACAAAAATGGGAGGGACCCATGGAGATCAAGAGAGGAGAAAGGTGTGGGGAAAATGATCGGGACAGGGTGAGCAAAAATGGGAGGGACCCATGGAGATCAAGAGAGGAGAAAGGTGTGGGGAAAATGATCAGGACAGGGTGAGCAAAAATGGGAGGGATCCATCGAGATCAAGAGAGGAGAAAGGTGTGGGGAAAATGATCGGGACAGGGTGGACAAAAATGGGAGAGACCCATGGAGATCAAGAGAGGAGAAAGGTGTGGGGAAAATGATCGGGACAGGGTGAGCAAAAACGGGAGGGACCTATGGAGATCAAGAGAGGAGAAAGGTGTGGGGAAAATGATCAGGACAGGGTGAGCAAAAACGGGAGGGACCCATGGAAATCAAGAGAGGAGAAAGGTGTGGGGAAAATTATCAGGACAGTGTGGGCAAAAACGGGAGGGATCCATGGAAATCAAGAGAGGAGAAAGGTGTGGGGAAAATGAGCAGAAAGGGGTGGGCAAAAACAGGAGGGAAAGACCCATGGAGCTCAAGAGAGGCTCTTTTTCGCCTTGCTTTGTTGGGACTGCCACCTCTTGCCACCTCTCAATGTCATTCCCCCCCCACTCCTTCACTTCAGCTTCGTCTGCCGGCAGCTTTTTTTTTTTTAAAGCCTTAATATTTTGGATTTTCCTAATGGGCTTGCACGCATTATTGGCTTTTCCATTGATTCCTGTGGGAAACATTGTTTCATCTTACGAACTTTTCACCTTACGAACCTCCTCCCGGAACCCATTATGTTCGTAAGATGAGGTATTACTGTATACACTTCATTCCCTTTATAAATCTCTTTTATAGTTTCACAAAATTTATCCCCCATATTTAATTCCTTACATAATTTATATAAATAGCTATGGTTAACTTTATCAAAAGCTTTATAAACATCTAATTTCAAAATTCCCAATTTCCTTTTAGTAACGGTAGCATGGTGCATCACATTTATTACATTTCTAATTCGTTCATTTATTTTCCTTCCCTTCACAAATCCATATTGATCGTCATTCTCATCTTGTTCCATTGGATCTCATCATACACCATCAATTGTTTCTTTTTCAATTTCAATAAACTATTCCATTTTCTACTTTAAGTTAATCTTAGCTGCTCTTGTATCAAATCTATTTCCCTTATCTTCATTTCCCTTTCTCTACCTCACCTCTTCCTAATATCTGCTTCCATACATATACATTGTCCCCTTATATAGGCCTTACATGCATCCCACACAATTGATTGTTTAATATCACCCACATCATTAATTCTAAAATATTCACATAACTCTGTCTGCAATTTATCTTTATCTTGTTCACTAGCAGTTACAACTGCATTATATCTCCAAATTCTTTGACCTATTTCCAATTTTGTCAATAGTGGGGCATGATCTGACAACCAAATACTTTTAATATTTACTTTTTAAACTTGTATATTGCCCCCCCTGTTCATTAATATATAGTCAATGCAACTAAATGTATGATATCTTGCTGAATAATATGTACTTCTATTTGGAATATCTGCATGGAGATCCACCATATTAAGTCTATTTAGATGTAACATCCTACTGTTTCCAGTCCCATTTGTTAATTGCATATTAAAATCTCCTGCCAAAAACGTTGAGTCCTCCATAAAGTTATCTAACTTCCTCTTAGTATTTATTATAAATCATTTTGTTTTCGTATTTGGGGCATAAATTGCTGCTAATGTCAACTTCTTTTGATTAATTTTCCCCTTTAACAAATAACCACCTCCCTTCTCTATCTTTCTGAACTCCAACCTCTTCAAAAAGAACCCTCTGATGAATAAGAATTGCCATACCTCTACTATTTTGCATTCCTTGAGATTCATATACCCATTCGCCCCAAGTCTACGGGGAGAGGCGGCATACAAATCTAATAAATAATAATAATCTAATAAATAATTTTCAATTTCTATCATTAATCAATTTATAGCTTCCTCTCCATCATTTATGTGTTTCTGTCAAAATCATAATGTCCATCTTATGTTGCTTAGCCATCCTCAATATCCTATAACATTTCAAATCCGATCCCAAACCATTCACATTTAAAACCATTATATTACACTCACTCATAATATACAAAATAACCCTTTCACCCTCTTGTTTTGCTCTTGGTTTAATTATTTCCCCCTTCCTTACCCCAATCACCCCCCCCCCAATGTGCCTCCCACTGTGCTCCCCCTGCCAAAAGGGTGGAGTACAAGAAAAAATCTTGTCCAGTAATGAGGCACATTCTCTTGATTGCGTTCCCACACTGCTGAGCTCCACTTTCAACCACTTTTAAATGCAATTAAAGAGAAAAATTCCCCAGAACCAACTTGGGTACCTTGCTTTTTCATCCAACCAATTATTGCTTTGTTTAAATTCGAGTTTGAAGCAAACTCTGGTCTAAACCCACACAGACGTAAATTTCTTCTCCTTTGACGATCTTCCAGATTAGCAATTCTGTAATTAATTTGTTTAATAGTCTCTTCCTGATCTTTAGCTTGTTTTTCTACGTTCTGAATTCTTTCAGTAGCCATGTCAACATCTTTCTTAACTGATTTTATGTTTGATGAAAGATTTCCCAGTGCTGTCTCCACTGTAATAAATCTTTGTTCAAATCCTGTAACAATTTGTAACAGTTGATCTAACTTTGAGTCAATTTTCCCGCGGCTTGGCTCGCCACCTTCCGCCGTTTTAAGATTAATTGTACTCACTTTGTAATAGCGAAATAATCTCCATCTTTCCTTGAAACCATAAATCTTTAGATTCTCTTTAAACTTCTGTGAATGCTCTACTCCTCTGCTTTTCTTCAAGAAGGATTTATAGTATTTTCCTTGAAACCATAAATCTTTAGATTCTCTTTAAACTTCTGTGAATGCTCTACTCCTCTGCTTTTCTTCAAGAAGGATTTATAGTATTTTGAGGGAGAAATTCCCTTTTACATAATAAATGACATCAGAGCTCGAGGTAGGGCATCCAGGATATCTGACGCATGTGCAATCAATCCCCCCCACTATGTTGTTGACTAGTTACACTTCATCCTTGTCAGACCGCCCATCTTGGGCCACCCAGCACCTTCTACTGAGGGCCGCTGGCTTGTACATCAGACTGGAGCACCACCGCACCAGCACAGAGGGGAAAGGGAGACCCCAACAAAGCCAGAGCCAACCTGGATCTGACAGGCATCCTCCTGCAAGGGCCGCCCATGCACCCCCCACACTCAGAGTGTGCCAAGTACCACCTGGGGTCCCTCCTCCACATGTGTCACAGGCCATATACCTCCTCTGCCCGCAAATGGCATCCTCCAATGAGGGCTACTCGGACACCTCTCTCACTTCAGGGGGTGCCAAACCAGGGTTTTCCCCCTGTTTCAAGCCATCAGCTCACTATTGCCTTCACTCTCCCCGGGGGCCCCCCACTTACCAGCCAGGTTGTCACAACTTGATCGGAGGTGCCCCACCGTGAGGTCCACCTGAGTGCACCCCATCTGCAGGGACACTGCTCTAACTGGAAGTCCCCCTACCGCACATCCCCAACTTTGGGCATTCTCTCTGGGCTGCCCACGCACTCAGCAGCTCCCTGCATCATTGGGGGGGCTCAATGAACAGCTAGCTCCCTGGCCACTGTGGCAACCAGGCGCCCCCCATGGTGTGATGCACATGCATTTCCTAACAAAGTGGGTAACAGCAGCCTGCCATGAGAGGGAGGGGTTCCCCCCCATGGTACACCAGTGGCCTCACGGACCCAACATCTCTCCCTGCCCTGCTTGGCAGGCCAACTACGTGTTAATGTGCCTAAACATTCCTGGTGGTACCTCAGTTGCTTCCCCTTGGCGCTGGCTGTGTCAAGTTGGGTACCGCCATATGGTCACTGACTCTGCTGCCTGCATCTCCTGGGCCACTGATCAATTACAGTCCACTCTCTCAAAAATGCAGCATTCCAGGCTGGAGGCTCCAGCCCATCCCCAATGGCCCATAGGCCTGTACAACTGTTTCACCCAGGAGACCTGTAAAAAACAATGTCAAGCCATTAACATTTGCATGCCTCTTAAAGTGCTCTAGCTGGATCCCATTGCTATGAGGCATGGATGGCTACACCCCTCGCGCCCCATCCTGCCAAAACCGCCAATCATCACCCAGTGACAAATACTCGCCTCCCCGACCGTCGACTTCATAAAAGGAAGGCACGAGCCAACAGACTAGCAGAGCGGGGAAAAGGTGTGTGTGTGGCACTTCAGCTCCCCCGGGAAGGACAGGACAGAAAGGGGGGGGTGCAATCTCCTCCACTGCCTCAGAATAGCATTACTTTTGACTGGCAGTAGGCAGGGCCGCCATCAGGAATTTTGGGGCCCCATACAGCCTAAGTATCTGCCCCCCCCCGCCATTTTAAAACTACTTTTTTTAAGTTTTTAAGAAGATGTTAGATAATCATCTGAAAATAGCTGTAAATAAAACCCGATGTTCCCAGAATTAACTTTATTCATAAGATTATGATAGCAACAACTTGACCTTAGTTTTACTGGAACTATAGAATAATCATATAATAACCGCTGATGTTACAGGCCGTATAACTATATAAAGAAGGAACTGTGAGGATAACAGTTCAAAAGGGACGGGGGTGGTGTTTGTTATGTTGTGTTGTTTTGTTGCTTGTCTTATAAAATGCAAATACAAAATTTAAACAAATAAGTATATTGTAAAATGATAGATTATGTACTATCTTATTTTTTTAATGTTTACATAATAACTACTTTTTTTAAAAAAATCATCTGTCTGAAGTAGTGTAGGATTCCTGTCTAAGCAGGGGGTTGGACTAGAAGACCTCCAAGGTGCCTTCCCACTGTTATTCTATTCTAATTATCCAAGGGGTTGTGTAGTTATCAGTGGTATTAAAATAGGAGCTGTTAAAAAAAACCCAAATACAATTTCATATTGCTTCACATCTCAATATCCTTTTCGATCTAGTTTTTACGCCCATCGGTGAACGCAGGTCTGAACGAGCCCGTGGTATCCAAGTTAATTTCAAAGTACACTGCTCAAAAAAAAGTGAAGGGAACACTTAAACAACACAATATAAACTCCAAGTTGTCAATCAGCGTTGCTTCCTAAGTGGACAGTTTGATTTCACAGAAGTTTGATTTACTTGGAGTTATATTGTGTTGTTTAAGTGTTTCCTTTATTTTTTTGAGCAGTGTAGATAGAGCAGGAGGTCTCCAATCTTGGCGACTTTAAGACTTGCGGACTTCAACTCCTAGAGTTCCTCAGCCAGCGAAGCTGCCTGGGGAACTCTGGGAGTTGAAGTCCGCAAGTCTTAAAGTCACCAAGGTTGGAGACCCTCTGATAATACAGGGATTCTATCGTTGTATAAGTCAGTGTTTCCCAACCTTTTTTGAGCCGCGGCACATTATTCATATTTTCAAAATCCTGGGGAACATTGAAAGGGGGGCGGGGGGGCGGGCTAAAGAAAAGTTTGGACAAAAAAACCCTCTCTCTGCCTCCCTTTCGCTCTATTTCTCCCTCTTTCTCTCTTTTCCTTCCTTCCCTTCTTTCTCTCTCTCCATCCCTCTTTCTTTCTTCCTCTCTTTTTTGCTCTCTTTCTCTCTCCCTCCTTCTCTTCCTCTGTCTTTCTCTCTCCCTTGCTCTCTCTCTCTCTGTCTCCCTTGCTATCTCTTTCTTACTTTTTTCTCTCTCTCTTTCACTGTCTTGCTATATGTCTCTTTCTTTCTCTTTGCCTCTCTTGCTATCTCTCTTTCTCTCTCTCTGTCTCTCTTTCTTTCTTTCTTTATCTCTCTGCCTCTCTTGCTATGTCTCTATTTTTCTCTTGCTATGTCTCTCTTTCTTTTTCTCTCTCTCTGCCTCTCTTGCTAAGTCTCCCTTTTTCTCTTGCTATGTCTCTCTTTCTTTTTCTCTCTCTCTGCCTCTCTTGCTATGTCTCTCTTTCTATCTCTCTTTCTCTATCTCTCTTTCTCTGCCTCTCTTGCTGTCTTTCTTTCTTGCTCTGTCTCTCTTTCTCTGCCTCTCTTGCTATGTCTCTCTTTCTCTCTCTCTCTGCCTCTCTTATATGTCTCTCTTTCTTTCTTTCTCTCTCTCAGCTGACTGCAAGCGGGAGCCCTGACGGCGGCAGCTGGACGTGCTGCTGGACACCGTATATGCCAGGCCCGTAGCGCCAGCATGTACGACGTCCAGCAGCATGTCCAACCGCCATGTCAGGGCTCCCGCTTGCAGTCAGCTGAGAGAGAGAGAGAGAGCTCCCTCTTGCCGCCGCCATCTCCCTGTGACTGTCTGCGGCCGCTGCAGCCGCCCCCCCTCCTACCGCCAGTGCCCTCCCACCGGGCCACAAAGGACACTTGCCGCCGACGCCAGGAAAGCTCCAGCTGGGCGGGGCGCTGCCGGTACTTCCTTCCTGGGGCTCCTGCTCGCAGCTGTCCCCCGGCTTCTGCTCGATGCCGCGGTTTTCGGCACTCTCCTGCTGGGCCCCAAAGAAGGAAGGCGGGAAAAAGGCGCGAAGAATGAAGCTCTCCTTCTTCCTGCCTTCCTTCTTTGGGGCCCAGCAGGAGAGCGCCGAAAACCGCGGCATCGAGCAGGAGCGCACCGGTTGGGAAACGCTGGTATAAGTTACAACCGGGTTCTGAAGACCAGCCCCACATGACAACAAACCTCCCTTCTTTTGCTTTGGGAAGGCGCCTCGAGTTTCCCTCATGTCCATTCATCCGGGTTATTTTTCTTTTACCGAAGGGAAGCTCTGATTGACGGCGTTAACTCACTGCGGGGCCCCTCTAATCACCGGGCCCGGTACGGGACTTTCAGTAGTACCCGTCTATCGGCAGCCCTGGCAGTAGGTAACTGACTATATTCTGGAGGAATGCTGAGTAATGGCAATTAGTTTGGTGTAAAAATCCCTGCCTCCCCACTGGGGGCCATGTGGGGGACGCCAACTGCCTGGCACCCAACAGCACCCAAGCACCAGCTCCTCTGACTGACATAATGGGCCTGCAGAAACTGGAATCCCTCCGTCTTGGCCTAGGTGGCTTGGCAGTGGAGGAGGTAGCCCATTGCTGCTTCAGGGTAGTAAAACTGTAGATGTAGTGGAGGGAAGCCAATCTCCCCTGCTACTGAGACTATAACAGCCATTGCATCCCATAGTTGACTGACCCAGATGGGGGGATTTCGTATCGCCCGCATCCTCTGCCCTAAAGCCAAAGGGGAAAAGCAACCTGCCAGGGTGTCAAGGACCTGGACCACCGGCCCTGCAGAGACTAGTGGTACCCTGGGGTTGTTGTGTGGGCCTATGGAGGCCCTAAAAGTGGTGCCAGCATAATACCCCACCCTCCCTGCTGGAACGCCCAGGGGAGCCCCATGGATGAATTGTGCGGGACTGAGGCAGGGACAGCAACCAATAGGAGAGGAAGCCTGAGGGCATGGGCAGGGGCTAAAAAATGAGGGCCCTACTCCATCCCTGGCCTGATGGAATATTCACTGTGAATGTGTCCCACACCTCGACTTACAGGCCACCATTCCCAACTGGTCTGACCCTGGAGGAGGTGAGGTAGTGGCTTGAAGACATTCCCAGCACTGCCATCCCCTCAGTCACCATCTCCAGCTCATTCAGAGGCAGCCGTCTGCCTAATGGGTACCTGCAATGAGTATAATACTGTTAGAGCTGCCAGCTGCTGATGTACTCGATGGGACCCGTCTTAGAAAACCGCAGACACACCTACCTGCAGGCGTCTGGGATATAGCGCACAGGTTAAAGCACTGTTAACCAGGGGCTGCAGCCTGGCCAGGTAACCAGTCCAACCTAAATAGCCTCTTGCGTAACTGGCGCCCCATGCATAACCCTTCCCAACTGTACGTACCTTATGGAGTATAGCAGAAAGTGTCAAACAGATAAGCTGGGAGGTGAGCACACACACACACACACCCATGATGGCAAGGATGGCAAGGATTGTCCAGCATGCTGGGGGGAAAGAGGCATCGCAAACCATGGAATAGGACCCCTTCTGGCAATAATAATAACTAACACCCCAGACTGGAATGCCCGTGCCCACAGGGAAGAGTGAAAAAGCTGGCCCATTCCCAAGTATACCTGACAAGCACCCCTACGAATGCCCTGCCCCTGTGCCTGAGCAAAAGCTGACCTGACCCCGAGGCATCCCGCCACCTTTTGCACTGCACGGGAATAGCAGGACATCAGGTATAACCTGAATGTATGTGAAGAGAAGGGCACATGCCCGAATGTGTCTGTGAGCACTGGGACTCAGCAGGGTGGGGTGAAAGCGACTCCACTCAACACTCACAGTATCGGGTACACCAGTTACGTGTTCACCCTAAGTCCTGGCAAGAGGGTGCCCATGGACTATCACCAGTATAGTTATGCAAGTATACAAAAATCATCCAGAGAGCTGGATCCCGTAACCACAAGATTACATGATGTGTAGTGGTACGCACCAGCCCTAGCAACACTAACCTCATATCTGTACTACCCCACATCCCAGTTGTGGCCCACCTCACATCTCTTTGTCACCTGTTCAATAATACTAATACTAAAAAAGGCAGGGTACTAACCCTCATGAGGCTGAAGAAATAAGAGATGCAAGAATGGGGAATCGTGTTATGCTAACCATGCATATGATTCGTTGATGGTACTGTGTGAAAGAGAAGAGCTGCTAATCTGCCTAGCATAGCCTGACATTGTGTATTTGCCTGGAGAGCTGCCAGTGAATATATACCCCACCTATTGCTGGCCCAAAACTAGTATGAAGGTAAATTGGGCCACCGGATAACAACTATAAGTGTGGAGCAGATCCTGCTAGATTGCACTAATTAATTATTATAAATCCAGAGTAGCAGCCAGTTTTATTAACACAGCGTTAGAATCCTTCGGGAACTCTGACCTCGAATAGGAGCTCAATAATAGCTGTATCCACTCCATTGTCCAATTGTTCCACCTATTGCTGGTTTTGACTTAGGATAAATTATATTGTATAGCCCAAAAACCTCTATTAGGATAAAGCAAACAATGACAAATTACAGGAATGTGATTGCAGTACGATAAATTATATATTAACAGCAAGTTCTCCAGATGCCATAGCAGAATCTAATGAAAACTTCAGACTCGAAGTGAGACCTAAATAAAAGTCATGTCCCTCTCAAGAAATAGGAACAAACTTAAATGGAGAGATAACCACTTGTCCCGTCCTCAGGGTATATGCTTGCACTCATGAGGTCTCGCACCCCCAATGCTCAGGTAGAACTGTTAATGCGTCCTGAGACTACACAGTCTGAGGCCTGCGGCCTGGGCTATCCCTAGGTAGAGGTCATCCAACCCCATGGCAGAAATGACACTGAGGAGGGGGTAAGCCAAAACACCCAGGGGGAAAAGGTGTGGGGACCACCATGCTGAGGGTTCTGGGCCCGTGGATATCCTACCCTCCCCCCTCAAGGGCCTACGAGTTGACAAGGGGGAAGTAGAACAGCTTAGCCCTGTCACCCCCTCCTGGCCCAAAAAGAAGGGAAGGCAATCACCCGATACCCGGATGCCAGAGGTCGATCAGGAAGACCCCCCTTTTCTACCTCCATAAATCCTGCTGAGGAATACTTACCAGCACTGTTCCCCCTAAGCTGAGTTGTGCTCTGTAGCACAGGAGATTTAAAATCTCAGCGCAGAAGATTGGAATTCTAACGTGAGCCGCTGGCATCCTCATGTTCCCCTAGCACCACCGCAAATGCCGCCAGTCCATTTAGAACTGTGATACAGAAAAAACTGATAGGATTTTCAGACAGGCTTTTTGTAAAGGAAGACATCTATCTAAGAGTGCTATGAAATGATGGCAATTTGAAGAAATTAAAATGTCTCAGAAATAAAATGAACAAGGAGAGCCATATATTATAGCTATTTTCCCTTTCCCTTTCCTACAAAATATGCCATTGTAACATTTAGATGTGAATTTAAACTCTGTGTTTCCTTTGGTTGCCATGGAAACCAGGTTTGGGCCTCATAATATCAGAAAAGTCTCCCAGATCTTGTTCCTTCTGCAAACACCTTGAATATATCATCATCTTATTATTTTTTGGGGGGGGAGGAGTTATAAAACCACTGATGTTAAATTAAAGTAAAACACAGATGGACAATTTGAATGTATTTCTCAGAGTTTCCCTGAATGGTATGGTTCATATGGCTGAGAAGTTTTTTATTATCTGAGGTGACATTTTGGAAGTCAAAAGAATATTCAAATGGAATGTATTATAAGAGATTCCAACAGAGCCATATGTGTCTTTTCCAGGATCATAGGGTTCAATTAAGAGAGCCAATCATTTTGTTTTTAAAATTAAAAACAAGAGAGAAAGCGGGAGAGAAAGGATGAGAGAGAATGAGAAAAAGAAAGAGAATGAAAAAAGTGTACTAAAAGTAATGTTAAGTAGCATGGAGCATGACTAATGGTAGAAGCATGTTAAAATCATTGGGAAAATGTCCTTGGAAGACAAATGAATTTTCAGCAGAATAATTAACTTAATTAACAAATTTGCATACATATTCATCAGGCTATTGAAGTCTTTCCAGCACAGCTTGATGAGCATTGGTATAATAATTGTCTCATTTACATTCTGCAATCTACTACAATTTGGGGCATGGAAAAAAATGAAAGAGAAAAAAGAAAGAAAGAAAAAGAAAAAGGAAGCCAACCTCTTTTCTTTGTCCTTTCTTTAAGACTTCAATTCTTCAAATGCACACATGTAGACCATGCAGTATCCATTCCTCTTCCATACTTTTCACACATCCTTTCTCTGGCTTTGACATTTCTCTTCCATACTTTTCACACATCCTTTCTCTGGCTTTGACATTTCTCTTTCCCTTTCCCCCTTCACCCTTTTCTCTACCCTTCCTTGGCCCAGATTTTTTTTTTTGCCTCTGCTTACTCTCCTGCGTAATTCTTGGCACCATTTCTGACGTCAAACTGCCACCAGACTGCATCATGTAAAAATTGCCGTTTTCTTCTATATCTGCAGGGCAATCTTTAAAGGCATAAGGGGTGACACTTCAGACTGGCAGCTTGAGAGTGTGGGGAGAGGGGGAGCCTATTGATACCAGCACACAGGAATCTGGAGAGCTCACTCTGACAGCTAGTCTGTACTAAGAACAAAAGGGGTTTTTTTAATTGGGGGGAGGGGGAGGAATAAGTTATATTTTTATGTACTGCTGTCATATGGCCACAAGATCATCAGAAATAGATTTAATTACCAAATTTATGCATTAAGGGAAGAAAGCACACTTAAAACAGCACTATAAGTGTTGGTAATGGCCTATAAAGCCCTACATGGCATCGGACCAGAATACCTCCAGGACTGCCTTCTGCCGCACGAATCCTAGTGGCCAATCAGGTCCCACAGAGTTGGCCTTCTCCGCATCCCGTTGACTAAACAATGCCATCTGGCGGGACCCAGGGGAAGAGCCTTCTCGGTGGCGGCCCCAGCCCTCTGGAACCAACTCGCCCCAGAGATTCGAATTGCCCCTACTCTTCCCACCTTCCGCAATATGTTGAAGAACTATCTATGTCGCCATGGGGGTAATAATTATCTCTCCCCCCCCACCTTTTTCCTGACTGTAATACATGAGAATGGTGTGATTGTGCAGTAATGATTGTTTTTAATATCTATGGGTTTTAAATTTCGTTTTTAATTTTTATTGGATTTGTACTCTGTATGGTGTATTGTTGTTGATGTGAGCCGCCCCGAGTCTTCGGATAGGGGTGGCATACAAATCTAATAAATAACAATAATAATAAACAGCAATATTCTTATTTATTTTTCCCGTAACGTAAATCCATTAGAGAAGTTCCAGTATATGGAACAAAACAGATAAAATAGTGAGCTCCATTTAAAACTACATTATTTAGGCTCATCTCTTTTTTTGGTCCATTGAAGAAGCTGCATTTGAAAGAAATAGTATTTCCTCTTTGAAGTTTTTGGTCTTGATAGAGATTTAAATCACAGATTCTTAATTTAAATACAATGATATGTCTTATCATAAATGGTTACAATGGAAAAAGCTTTGTATCATGTGAAGATAGTGCATGTTGATCTGAAATGCACATCTATCAGATCCCTATTGTGATAGTGCCATTTCTGTAGGGAGCATGTGTGTGAATGCATTGATTAACTTATTGCCTTCTTTCTGTTTCCCATACATTTGCCTCCGCCAGTTGGCCACAGCTCTTTCTTCTCCAGCCTTTCCTCTCTGATGATTGGACACTGCCTTTTCTTCCTCACCAAAAGGCCCCTAGCTGTTCAGCCCAGCCCTTCCATAACAAAAAAACACATTCACCCCTGGCCTTTTGGCTGCATGGGACACTTTGCTGCCAGCCAATTAGAGCAGTCCTCACAAAAAGCTAATTCTTAAAAAGCTAATTTGGAAAGCCAATCAGAGCAATTCTCACAAAACGGAGGCGGGGTGGGTGGGGGAGAGAGCTAATTTGGGAAGGGTTATCTCCCTTTTTTCTTAATCAAATGAAAGGAAATTCTGATCCAGCTAAACTTTGACCCAGCTAAACTTCTCTCTGAACTAATTTTAATAATCTTCAAAGTGCAATAAGCCTCATTCCCTTCCCATTCCCTTCTCTCTTTTCTCCTTTCCTTTTCTCCTTTCCATCACACTACAGAATCATAGAGTTGGAGGGCATCTCAGAGGTTATCTTGTCCGACCCCCTGATCATGCAGGAAACTGATACAGAATCACAGAGTTGGAAGGTACTTTAGAGGTCATCTAGTCTAACCCCTCTTCAAGCAGGAGACCCTTACAGAATTGGTCTCCTGGTCAAATTTCTGGACTGCTAAATTTGCTGGTGGAACTCCCTACCTCACAAAAAGCTAATCCTTAAAAAGCTAATTTGGGAAGCCAATCAGAGTGGTCCTCACAAAAGAGTGGGGAGAGAGAGCTAGGTAGCATCCTGTTAGCAAAGGATAGAAGTGAAGGCTGTCTGCTGTCTGGGGTCCCTTTATGACCTGGTTGTCATGGTGATCTATGGAATTTTTACAATGCCTTGAGGTTGATGCAAAAGGAACAACCAGTTATGAGGAAAGTGTTTGGGAAGAGAGGCAAAAACTCTGAGTGGGGGTAGGGGGCCTTTTAACAAGAAGGGAAGGGACCTTGGAGGTCATCTAGTTCCACCCTGCCTTCCACCCATATACATTTAACCAATTTCTGGGCTGCTAAATTGGCCGGTGGAACTCCCTACCACATGATCCTCTCTCAAATTCCCTTCAAATTTCTCTTTCTCTCTCCCAGTCAAATTTCTGGGCTGCTAAACTGGCTGGTGGAACTCCCTGCCACATGGTCCTCTCTCAAATTCCCTTCACATTTCTCTCTCTCCAGATCCTTTCCAACTCTTGTCAATTTGTCCCTTCTCCTGGGCCCCACAAGGCGAGATTGCTTGGCTGATGGGACTGAGAGAAGGCCAACTCTGTGGGCTCTAATCGGTCACTGGGATACATGAGGCAGTATGTAGTCCCATAAGTAATCTGGTCCTAAGCTACGTAGGGCTTTATAAATAATAACCAACACTTTAAATTGTGTTCAGAGACCAATAGGTAGCCAATGCAGCTTATGGAGTGATGGTGAAACATAGCTAGATCTTGGTAGCCCATGATTGCTTTTGTGGCTGCGTTTTGGACTAACTGAAATCTCTGAACATTCTTTAAAGGTAGTCTCATGTGGAGAGCATTGCAATAATCAAACCATGAGATGATGAGGGCCTGAGTAACTATGAGAAGAGACTCCCTGTCCAAATAGGGCTGCAACTGGTGCACCAGGTGGGCCTGTGCAAATACTCCCCTTTCCACAACTGAGAGATGTTGTTCAAGGCTCAGCTGTGGATCAAGGAAGACTCCCAAGTTGCAGACCCTCTCTGAAGGGGATAAAGTGTAATGAAGGACAGATTGAATTGTCCCTGGGAGGCAAAATCCACAGCCACTGCACCTTGTCAGGGTTGAGCTTGACCCTATTAACACTTATCCAGTCCCTCACAGCCTCCAGGCACTGGTACATCACCTCTACTGCTTCATTGAATCGACATGGGATGAAGATGTACAGCTGGGTGTCATCTGTGTACTGCTGGTAACTCATCCTGTGTCATTGGATGATCTCACCCAGCAGTTTCAGGTAAATATTAAACAGCAGGGGGGAGAGAACTAACCCCTGAGGCATCCCACAAAGGAGGGGTCTAGAGGCCGACCTCTGACTGACTGCGACTGACTGGAGAGGTAGGAGGAGAGTCACCATAAAAAGGTGCCTCCCACTCTCAACATCTCCAGTTGGTGGAGGAGGACTATGGTCAATGGTATCAAAAGCTGCCGAGAGGTCAATGAGCACCAGGATAGAAGAATAACCCCTATCCCGGGCCTGCCAAAGGTCATCCATTAGCATCGGTCTGTCTGTATCAAATTCCTATAATGTTCTTGCAGATTTAAACAGTAAGGATGTTGTAGGTACTAGCAAGGCCCCTCAGGCGGAGAATGAGGGGATGTTCAAAGGAGAAGTTGTTGTAAATGAGGTTCATAGTGTTACCAATCCATCAAGTGCAGTTAGTAGAAATAAAAAGAGGACACATTTTCTTGTGGGTGACTTGACTGTTAGAGGTGTTGATTTGGGACTGAGTAAGGATGTGGTGAAGCTGATGAGGTGTCTCCCAGGGGCCACTGCCAGCAGGGACAGGAGGTGGATTACAAACATTGTCAAGGCTGTGAGTAAAGGTAATAATGTTGATGTGGTGATGCATCTTGGCACAAATGATTTGTCTCAGAGAAATGTTAATGTAGTAAAAAGAGATTTTCAATGTCTAAGTGTGGAGCTGGGTAAAATAACTGATTCAGTGACTTTCTCAGAGGTGTTACCGGTTTGTGGCCAGGAGGATAAAACAACTTGTATCAGAGAGTTTAATGTGTGGTTAAGGCAGTGGTGTAAAGCTGAAGGTTTTGGCTATGTAAGTCATGATGTCAGTAGGTGGTTTAATAGGGAGTTGTTTATGAGGGATGGTTTGCATCCATCATGCAGAGGTACCCAGGTGCTCGGTGAGGAATTCAGAACTTTTTGGACAGGCATTTAAACGAGGTAAAGGGGACAGAGAGGTAACTGATGTGGATGATATCTGTCCCCGACCAATGAGGATAAATCAGTTTCTGGAAGCTTATGAAAAGGGAGCTGTAAATAGAATAGATGTAGTTGTTGATGATAAGGGGCAAACTAATAATGAAAATAATGTTCTTTGGGTAATGTGCACGAATGCTCAAAGCTTGAGCAACAAGCTCTGTGAGTTAATGGCCATAATATCTAGAGATAATTTGGATCTGGTTGCCATAACTGAGACATGGTTTAAGGATTCTAATAAATGGGAAATATCCATACCAGGATATACACTGTATAGGAAGGATAGAATAGAGAGAAAGGGAGGTGGAGTAGCCATTTACGTTAATGAAAGTCTAAAAACAAAACTAATTCAAAATACGTGTAAAGATCTGGAGACTCTGTGGATTTGCATGCAAAATAAAGACGGTTCTGTCATTAGAATTGGGGGGGATCTATAGGCCTCCAGGGCAATCTGAGGAATATGACAACAAGATGGTGGATGAAATTACCCAAATGGCAGTACAGTGATCCCCCGCTCGTTGCGAGGGTTCCGTTCCAGGACCCCCCGCAACGAGCGGGTTTTCGCGAAGTAGCGCTGCGGAAGTAAAAACACCATCTGCGCATGTGCAGATGGTGTTTTTAACTTCCGCAGCGCTAGCGAGGAGCCGAAGATTGGGGGCGGCGCGGCTGTTTTAAAACGTCGCCGCCGGCATGGGGGGCTTCCTAGCAGCCCCCCAAACCCAGGTTGGGGGTCCGGGGGGTGCTGGCAAGCCCCCCATGCCGGCGGCGACGTTTTAAAACAGCCGCGCCGCCCCCAATCTTCGGCTCCTCGCTAGCGGGCTTTCGAGATGAGTCCTGAAGCGAATTCGCCCCGTGACATTCGCTTTCCCGCAGCCGAGTGATCCTGGGCTCCTTCGCAACCTCGGAGAGCTTCCTGGGCATGAAAGCTCACGAAAACCAGGAAGCTCTCTGAGGTTGCGAAGGAGCCCACGATCACTCGGCTGCAGGCGGGAGGAAGGCGAATGCCACGGGGTTGGGCTCGGCTCCATCCTCGGCTCCCCTCCTACCAGCCCCGCCGCGGAAGGCTCCATTCTGTTCCCTGAATGGAGACCGCCGGCCGCTCAATCGGGCCGGCAGGGAACAGAATGGAGAGTTCCGCGGCGGGGCTGGGGGAGCCGAGCCCAGCCCCGTGACATTCGCTTTCCTGCCACCCGCAGCCAAGTGATCCTGGGCTCCTTCGCAACCTCGGAGAGCTTCCTGGGCATGAAAGCTCACGAAAACCAGGAAGCTCTCTGAGGTTGCGAAGGAGCCCACGATCACTCGGCTGCGGGTGGCAGGAAAGCGAATGTCACGGGGCTGGACTCGGCTCCCCCAGCCCCGCCGCGGAAGGCTCCATTCTGTTCCCTGAATGGAGACCGCCGGCCGCTCAATCGGGCCGGCAGGGAACAGAATGGAGAGTTCCGCGGCGGGGCTGGGGGAGCCGAGCCCAGCCCCGTGACATTCGCTTTCCTGCCACCCGCAGCCGAGTGATCCTGGGCTCCTTCGCAACCTCGGAGAGCTTCCTGGGCATGAAAGCTCACGAAAACCAGGAAGCTCTCTGAGGTTGCGAAGGAGCCCACGATCACTCGGCTGCGGGTGGCAGGAAAGCGAATGTCACGGGGCTGGGCTCGGCTCCCCCAGCCCCGCCGCGGAAGGCTCCATTCTGTTCCCTGAATGGAGACCGCCGGCCGCTCAATCGGGCCGGCAGGGAACAGAATGGAGAGTTCTGCGGCGGGGCTGGGGGAGCCGAGCCCAGCCCCGTGACATTCGCTTTCCTGCCACCCGCAGCCGAGTGATCCTGGGCTCCTTCGCAACCTCGGAGAGCTTCCTGGGCATGAAAGCTCACGAAAACCAGGAAGCTCTCTGAGGTTGCGAAGGAGCCCACGATCACTCGGCTGCAGGCGGGAGGAAGGCGAATGCCACGGGGCTGGGCTCGGTTATCCCCTCGGCTCCCCTCCTACCAGCCCCGCCGCGGAAGGCTCCATTCTGTTCCCTGAATCACTTTGAATCCAGCAGCTTCTGCTGGATACGGGCGGTGGGTGGGACGAGCGGTGAGGAAGCCAGGGGCTGTGGCAGCTCGCCCCCCCATCGCCCGTATCCAACAGAAGCGGTGGGATTCAAAGTGCTGGGGTGGGGGGGGTGTCCCGACAGCCCCCCACCCCAGCACTTTGAATCCAGCAGCTTCTGCTGGATACGGGCGGTGGGTGGGACGAGCGGTGCAGAAGCCAGGGGTGTGGCAGCTCGCCCCCCCCATCGCCCGTATCCAGCAGAAGCGGCGGGATTCAAAGGGATTCAAGGCTAACTTCTGCGCTTGGCTTGAGGACTCAGCTGGGAAGCGGCACGGGTGTTTTAAAAGGTCTCCGCCGGCATGGGGGGCTTCCTACCCCCCCCGAACCCCCAACCCGGGTTTGGGGGGGTGCTAAGAAGCCCCCCATGCCGGCGGAGACCTTTTAAAACACCCGTGCCGCTTCCCAACTGAGTCCCGAAGCCAAACGAACCCGGGTGGCCGGGCGAGCAGCGAGCAAATGGCGGGTGGCCGGGCGAAGGGCGGGCGAACGGAGGGCGAGCGGGTGCTGGGGGGGCTTCTCGCCCTCCCGCCAGCAAGAGGGGAAAGACCCAGGGAAGCCGCCCAGCAGCTGATCTGCCCGGCGGGGAACACCATCTACGCATGTGTGGCCATAGGAAAAAAGGGCGCACATGCGCAGATGGTGTTTTTACTTCCGGGTTGAAAAATCGCGATGTAGCCCATTCGCAATGGTCGGGGACGCAATAACCGGGGGATCACTGTAAAGGGAAATATTGTGGTTATGGGTGATTTCAACATGTCTGATGTTGACTGGAATATCCCCAGTGCCCTTACATGCAAAAGTAAGAATATAGTAGAGGCCTTTACAGGAGCAGCTCTGGCACAGCTGGTTAAGACACCAACTAGAGGGGAGAATATTCTAGATTTAGTTTTTACGAATGGGAATTGGGTTTCAGAGGTCAAGGTGGGAGAAAATTTAGGTTGCAGTGACCATCTATGTTTGTGGTTTGATGTAAAAACTGATTGTGAGCAATCCTATACTGCAACCAAAGTATTGGATTTCAGAAAAACAAATTTTAATGCAATGGGGGAATATTTAAATAATGAATTAAAGGGGAGGGATAAAATGGCAGGAGCAAGCACCCAGTGGACTGTATTAAAAAAGGCCATCTTAAAAGCCACAGGACTGTATTTAAGGCAAATAACTAAAGGTAAAAGGAAGAAGAAACCGCTATCGTTTAGCAATGATGTAAGGGCTATAGTCAGTGAAAAAAAGGCTGCCTATAGGAGGTATAAAGAGTCTGGAAGTATAGCTGATAGAGAGGTATATAAAATGAGACAGAAGGAGGTGAAACAGATAATACACGCTGCTAAAGCCTCAAAAGAGGAATTGCCAAATCTGTAAAGAATTGCCAAATCTGTAAAAAGAGGAATTGCCAAAATCTGTATTAGTGATAGGAAGAAGAAAAACTGCAGCATCACGAAGCTTAGTACCGGGAATAATACATGCGTTGATGGGAATAAGGAGATCGCTGACCATTTCTTTTTTTCTTTTTTCTTTTTTTTTTAAAGTTTTTTATTACATATATACACATTTACACAAAATAAATGTTTTACATCATATATTGATACAAAGCCAAATCAACACATGACAAACAAACAGACAAACAAAAAGGATTCTTAAAATGTAGTTACTTATTTAAGTACATTAATAGCAATATCTATTTGCTTAGCATGTTATATAGTATTTGTACTTATATTCCCTTCAGGAGGTAAGTTATGAATGATTTTTGATTTTAAATTATTTTCTGGTAATAGGTCCCCATTTTTTTTTTACATCTCCAGCATTTCAGATTTATTCCTTTGTACATTTGTGTTAGTCTTGCCGGTGGGAGGTGCCACCGGTAGTACATTTTATATATATTTTCCCTAAAAGCTGTTGACCTTGTTAATTTATAATTTTTAGTCCAGATTGTTTCCCATTTGTCTAAATTTATACTATAACCAAGATTTCTGCCCCAACTGTGTATGTTATTTTTAACAATGTATTCCTCCATTTTGTAATGTAACATATATCTATATATTTTGGAAATCATTTTCTTATCTTGGCCTAGAATTATCTTATCTAATTCTATCTCTTTTATTTGTATTTCTTTTCTTTTCCCTTCTTGATATTTTGATTTAATTACATTGTATGTCCACCAATCAATTTTTATTCCAATTTCTTCTAGTTGTTCCCTTGTTTTTAATTCCCCGTTTTTTTCTAGTATTTGGTAATAATTTAGCATTTTGTTTAGTTCTCTCGAATTTGGGTATACCGTCGCCTCTAAGCTAGAATACCATTTTGGAATTTGGTGATAATACATTTTTTTTATTTTTTTCCAGGTTGTGTATAGTGAATTCCTAATTATGTGCTGTCTGAAGTAACTATGTGTTTTTTCTTTATTTTCCCATAAAATAGCATGCCACCCAATCCTCATATCGTGTCCTTCTAGTATTAATAATGTTTTGTTTTCTAGTTTGAACCATTCTCTCAGCCAGTCCATGATCGATGCGTTGTAATATATTTCAAAATCTGGTAGCCCAAATCCTCCCTGTTTAATATTATCTTGTAGATATTGAATTCTGATTCTAGGTTTTTTTCCAGCCCAGACAAATTTTGTAATCATTCTGTTCAATTTTTGAAAGAAGCTTTTTCTTAATATAATTGGGATCGTTCTGAATAGGTATAATATTTTGGGTAAGATGGACATCTTAATTGTTGATATTCTGCCTATGAGTGAAATAGGCAGTTTATTCCATTTTTCTAATTTCATTTTTATTTCTTTTATTAGAACCGTATAGTTATCTTCTTTTATTGTAGTTGCTTTTGCCGTTAGTTTTATTCCCAAATATTTAACTGTTTTTACTATTTGTAGGCCTAACTTATCTTCTAATGTTTTCTTCTCTGTATTTGTTAAATTTTTTGTCAGTGTTTTAGTTTTTTGTTTGTTAATTTTTAGTCCTGCTACTTTGCCGAATTCAGTAATCTCCTTTAATAAAATTTCCCCTGATTCTATAGGATCCTCTATATTGAATACTAAGTTGTCGGCGAAAGCCTGGATCTTGTATTCCTGTCCCTTCAAATTCAACCCTTTAACATTTTTATTTGACCTTATCTGTTTTAATAAAATTTCTATGGCCAGGATGAATATTAATGGGGAAAGCGGACATCCTTGTCATACTCCCTTTTCAATTTTTATGTTCTGCGTTAATTGACCGTTTATTATGACTTTTGCCGATTGTGTAGAGTATATCGTCCTAATTGCTCTTACAAATTTTTCTTTGAATTTCATTTTGATCAATTGGTTAATAAAAAAGTTCCAATTCAGATTATCGAATGCTTTTTCCGCGTCCAAGAATATTAAAGCCAAATTTTTTCCTGGATTTGCCTCGTAATGTTCTAAAATATTTATAATGTTTCTCAAATTATTTTTTATATTTCTGTTTGGTAGGAAGCCGTTTTGATCTGGATGTATGATTTCATTGATTATCCCTTTGAACCTTTCCGTTAATATTGTCGTGAAAATTTTGTAATCCGAATTTAGCAATGCAATTGGTCTGTATTGTTTTATCGAGTGTCTTTGTTCTGGGTCCTTTGATATTAGTGTTATTAACCCTTCCTTCCAGGATTCAGGCATTACTCCTTTATCTAGCACTTTGTTTAGCATCTGTAACAGTAATTTTTTGACTGGCTCGTGCATTTCTTTGTAAAATTCGGCTGGTATTCCATCTACTCCCAGAGTTTTATTATTGTTTTGTTTTTTGATTGCTAGCTCTAGCTCTGTCATAGTTATATTTTTGTCCATCCTGTCTATGTTACTCTCCGATATTTGAGGTAGTTCGATCTCGTTTAGGTACTGGTCTATTTCTTCCTCTTTTATATCATCTTTCCTATATAGCTGTTGAAAGTAGTTTTGTATTATCTTTTTTTTTTCTTCTATGTCAATTTGTTTTTCTCCCCTTTCATCTTCTAATTGTAGGATATATTTTTTCTCTTTCTGTTTTTTAATTTTATAGGCGAGCCACCTTCCCGGTTTGTTTGCATGTTCGAAGTAGTTTTGTTTTACACTTTTAATTTTTTGGGCTACTTCCTCCTGCACTATCAAGTTTATCTTATGTTTAATTACATCTCTTTTTTCTTTTAGTTCCACTTTTTTTGGATCTTTTATCCACTCGGCTTCTATTTGTTCTAGTTCTTTTTGGTTTTCTCTCATCTCTTTATTTTTATCTTTATTTTTTTTACTAGTGTATGCAATTGTTATCCCTCTAATATAAGCTTTGGTTGTGTCCCATATGTTTTGTATGGTTGTATCTTCGTTCCAATTTTTTTCTAGAAAAATATCTAGTTCTTTATTTAAAAATTCTTTATATTTGTTTTCTTGTATGGTTTTTATATTCATTGTCCATCTATTTTTTTTAGTTTGATTCCCTCTAATTATGATGCTTACTGGGTTGTGGTCTGCCCAAAAGTTGGGTTCTATTTCTGCTGATATTATCTCTTGTTGTAACTCTATATTTGTCCATATCATGTCTATTCTGGACCATGAGTTGTGGGGGTGTGAATAGTACGTATACTTACATTCATCTCTGTGTCTTTCCCTCCATGTGTCTTTTAGTTTGAATTCCTCTATAATATCTTTGAGTTCTTCTGGTAGTACTTTTTTCTTTTTACTCTTTTCTTTACCTTTATAGTCTTTATCATAATCTATTATTATATTAAAATCCCCAATCACACAGAGATTTCCTTCTTCAATTTTAATTATTTTTTGATACAACTTTTTATAAAAGCATTTTTTATCTTTATTGGGGGCATAAATCACAATTATGTTTGTCTTTTTTTGGTTAATTTCAATTTCTAAAATAAGTATTCTACCCTCTTCATCTCTATCAATTACTTTCGGATTTAGCCAGCTTTTAACATATAGTGCAATTCCTCTTTTTTTTTCATTTGCAAGGGATGTAAATAACTTTCCCAATTTCGGGTATTCCAATACTTTCTTATCCTTTTTTTTACATGGACTTCCTGAAGGCATATTACATCTAAATTTTGTTTTAATAATTTTGTAAATATTTGTCCTCTTTTTTGAGGAGAGTTCATTCCATTTATATTCACCGAAAATAATTTAATTTCTTTGTTCATTCTTTATTGACTATCTTGCCCTTTTGCTGCTTCTTAGTTCTCTGCAGTTTTCTGTTTTTCCTCTTTCCCTTTACTAATCTTATCTGTTCTTTCTTCCTCTATCTCTCCCTCCTCCTGGCTTGTTGTCTCTAATTCTGTGCTGCTTTCCCCTTCTTTTTTCAGATTTTCTAAAATAAATTTATCTGCTTGTTCTAATGTTTCTATATTTATTTTCTTCCCCTTCCACGTTACCATCACCCCTTCTGGGACTAACCATCTAAATTGTATCTCGTTATTTATTAATTTGTTTGTGAAGTAATGATAATCCCTCCTTCGTTCCCTAATTCTTTTTGGTATTTGTTTCAATACAATAATGTCCTTTCCTTTATACGAGAGGACCCCCCTAGTATTCCTGTATATCTCATCTCTCATGGTTTTTTTAGTGAATCTGATGTGGACCTCTCTGGGGTGTTGGTGACGGCGTGCGTAGTTGGTTTGTACTCGATATACCTCGTCTACATGGTTAATTAGTTCGTTTTCATTTATTTTTAATTCTTCAGAGAAAAGTTCCACTGCTGTCGCAAACAGATTTTCCCCTTTTTCTTCGGGTATGTTTTGTAATCTAAGGTAAAAAGAGGCTTTTTCGAATTCCAATTGAGCGATGGCCCCTTCTAAATCTTTATTTACCCTTCTGAGTTCTTCTTCGTTTTTGGTTAATCTTAACTTATTCGCTTCGGTTGTCTCTTCCACCTGTTGTATTTTAGTTTCCTGTCTGTCTACTGTTTTTTTAACACCCTCTATTATATTATTAAATTTGGCAAAATTTTCATTTACTTCCTCGAATTTTTTTTGTGTCTCTTGGTGGTTTTTAATTATAATTTCTTGAGTTTGATTAGAGGTTTCTTGTTGTTTTACCATAAATTCTTGAATTTTGTCTAGGGAGTTTTGTAGGCTTTGTAATGAGGGGGCCTGATCTTTACTCTCTCCTGTAGCAATGTCGGAAGTCGAAGAGGATTTCTGCACAGCTGGTGATAACAGAGTTAAATTACCCCTTTTCATCGATTTAGTTAATGTTTGTTGAGTTGCCATTTGTAATAAATTTTTTGTATATATTTTGTATATATTAATATTTTAGACCTTCTAATAATCAATTTAATGTCTAGTCAACCTACTCAACCTAATCAATATCTAATCAATCAATCAAATTAATTCTATAGCAGTTAATTCAATATATAGCCAATCAAGTAAATCAATCTATACAAATAATTTTGCAAATTAATATAGCATATATATCCAACACAAACAAAAATAGAGAGGGGTATTATCAATATACTTAATAGCTAATAAGTCATAGAGTGGGAGGGAGGAACAAGATGTCAAGATGAATAAATCTAATAGGAAGGGGAGAAATAGTAATTTCAATTATTATAAATGTTTCAAAACTTAATCAATACTTAACTTAACTTAACCTATCTTATTCTAACTTAAGTTTGATGTTTGATACTTAATATTTAATACTTAATGCTTTAATACTTAATACTTAATCAATATTTAATATACAATTAATTAGTTAATAGTTTGGTAGTTAATAGTTCAATAGTTAAATAATTAAATAAGTCACTCCTTAATTCCTTATAGAGTAAAACAGTTGTTTAGGAGTAAAGGTCTAAGTAGTGCAGATATAATATAAATTCAGCAAGGCATTATATCAATTAATCAATTAATTAATTCATTATTTAATTAGAATTGATTGGAAGTATTGTTGAATGTTGATTAGTAACTGCAATAACCTTGATTTCATCTAAATGTATTCTAGTCCAGACTCTGTCCTTTGTCTTCTTCCAATCTTATGTATTGTCCAGTTAATGTTTCTTAATTCTAATATTAATTTTAGCCCAGATTAGTTCAGAATGAATAATTCTAGTAGTCCCACAGTTATTATTTAAGGCTTGGAAGATTGTAATTTAACGTCTAATAATATCATATACGTTCCCAAATTCTTGTAAGAAGATCTGCTATAGTAATAGTGGAGCCAGTCCAATCAAGCTGAAATCTATTAAATCGAGTAGTAATCCTGTTCCTTTAAGGTTCTATCTTCTTATTTCAAAAGTTCAAGTAGCTAGATAAACAAAAGACAAGCGCAAGCCCGATAAATCAGTTGGAAAGATGAGGATCTCCGAGACGCTGCTTATATTCCGGCTGTTCCTGCCTCCGTAGATCTATCTTCCCGGAATAAAAAAGGCTTAGTCATATGGACGTAACACCCGTTACGAATACTCACACCCGGAAAGATTTTGTAGTTCCCAGCTTTCACTGCTCCTGTTTCACCTGGTGTTCCAATTATTTCAATATTTCTTCATCAATCTTTAAACTCGTGTCTCACCCCGGTTTCGTCGACAGCCAATCTTCCGCTTTTTCCATCCACCTCTGCTCCGTCTCTACTCCGTCTATCGATCCAGCTCTCGTCACACACCCGGACCTCCTGCCACCGCACGCTGTATCTTATTTCTCCTGACGCTCAAACTTTTCAATCGCCGCCTATTTCACTTTGACCTCCTCTGTCTTCCCTTTCTCTTTCCCACAACTATTCCAGCATACAAGAAGCTCCCGAGTTCAAAGTGTGTTGTTTTAATGTAAATGCTGAGGCTCACCGATCTCTTCTCACTTCCTCCTTGATTTTTACGGGGCGGCCATGTCTCTGGGCCAGCAAACGCTGGCTTCTTTTTTTGCCCAGTCCTGGCAGTTTTAAAGCTTGTTCCGATGTGAATTTGCGATTCTCACACCGGGCACAGCATAACCACCTCTTACGACACCCTCCCCTCCAGGTTGGGCATCTGATTTTATACTTTAAGGCAATAAAAGTCGTGCTGGGAGAGCAGCGGTTCACTCACCAGCTCCGCATCGACCAAGCCCCGCCCCGGAAGTCTCGATCGCTGACCATTTCAATAGCTACTTCTGTTCAGTTTTCTCAAAAGACACCTTACAAAATAATACTATAGAGGGATATAGCATTGCTTCCAGCTGTACGGATTCAGCTCCAGTGATCTTAGAAGCTGATGTCTTAGAAGAACTTGAACGATTAAAGATAAATAAGGCAATGGGTCCAGATGGCATCCACCCCAGAGTTCTTAAAGAACTCAGATCTGTCATTGCTCCCCCCCTGACTGATTTGTTTAACCAATCCCTGTTAACAGGAGATGTTCCTGAGGTTTGGAGAATGGCCAGTGTTGTTCCTATCCACAAGAAGGGCAGTAGAGAAGAAGCTGATAACTACAGGCCAATTAGCTTGACATCAGTTATAGTTAAAATGATGGAGACTCTACTCAAAAAGAGGATAAATCAGCACCTAAAAAACAATAACTTATTGGACCCAAATCAGCATGGCTTTACTGAAGGCAAATCATGTCAGACTAATCTCATTGACTTCTTTGACTATGTCACAAAGGTGTTGGATCAAGGTGGTGCCATGGATATTGCCTATCTGGACTTCAGCAAAGCCTTTGATATGGTTCCACATAAAGAGCTGATAGATAAATTAGTGAAGATTGGACTTAATCCCTGGATAGTTCAGTGGATTTCAAGCTGGCTAAAGCATAGACATCAGAGAGTTATTGTTAATGGTGAGTATTCTGAGCAGAGTGACATAGGGGAAGGTTTGGTAGGGAAGGTTTGCCTATTTGCCGATGACTCTAAAGTGTGCAATAGGGTTGATATTCCTGGAGGGGTCTGTAATATGGTAAATGATTTAGCTTTACTAGATAAATGGTCAAAGCAATGGAAACTGCAGTTTAATGTTTCCAAATGTAAAATAATGCACTTGGGGAAAAGGAATCCTCAATCCGAGTATTGCATTGGCAGTTCTGTGTTAGCAAAAACTTCAGAAGAGAAGGATTTAGGGGTAGTGATTTCTGACAGTCTCAAAATGGGTGAGCAGTGTGGTTGGGCGGTAGGAAAAGCAAGTAGGATGCTTGGCTGCATAGCTAGAGGTATAACAAGCAGGGAGATTGTGATCCCCTTATATAGAGTGCTGGTGAGACCACATTTGGAATACTGTGTTCAGTTCTGGAGACCTCACCTACAAAAAGATATTGACAAAATTGAACGGGTCCAAAGACGGGCTACAAGAATGGTGGAAGGTCTTAAGCATAAACGTATCAGGAAAGACTTAATGAACTCAATCTGTATAGTCTGGAGGACAGAAGGAAAAGGGGGGACATGATCGAAACATTTAAATATGTTAAAGGGTTAAATAAGGTTCAGGAGGGAAGTGTTTTTAATAGGAAAGTGAACTCAAGAACAAGGGGACACAATCTGAAGTTAGTTGGGGGAAAGATCAAAAGCAATGTGAGAAAATATTATTTTACTGAAAGAGTAGTAGATCCTTGGAACAAACTTCCAGCAGACGTGGTTGGTAAATCCACAGTAACTGAATTTAAACATGCCTGGGATAAACATATATCCATCCTAAGATAAAACACAGGAAATAGTATAAGGGCAGACTAGATGGACCATGAGGTCTTTTTCTGCCGTCAGTCTTCTATGTTTCTATGACCAAAGCAGTTTTGGTGCTATAACTGGGCCTGAAACCAGACTGATGAGGGTCAAGATAATGTAGCTAGTTGCCCTATCTATGCAGCAGCAAAGAGGAGACAAGAAATGCACACACATATATCGGTCTTTTACAGACACTAGCCAAGCTTTCAGAACCCGAGAGAGAGATATCTATGGATTTTATTGTAGAATTACCTGAAAATGATGAGGAATACTGTTATCTGGGTTGACTTTTTCTCCAAGCAGGCCCATTTTATTTCCTGCCAGAAAATTCCCACTGCTAAGACAGTCACCAAAATATTTCTGCATGGGGATACATGGGGCCACACAAAGGATAATATCTGATCAGGGGAACCAATTCATTTCAAAGTTTTGGAAGGTCTTTGTGAATATTCTCAAAACTCTTCAGAGTTCATGTTCTAATCATCATCCACAGACTAAAGGATCAAGTGAGAGACTGAACTAAGTTCTCGAAAAATATTTAAGATGTTTTAATAACAAGATAACTGGACTGATCTCCTGCTTTTTGCAGAGATTGCCAATAATAACTGTTCTGTGCATAGCCTCTCGGAGCAAACACTGATTCAAATGGATGGATGATCTCTGGCGGACCCGGGACAGGGGTTTATCCTCTGTCCTGGTGCTTCTTGACCTCTCAGCGGCTTTTGATACCATCGACCATGGTATCCTTCTGCACCAACTGGAGGGGTTGGAAGTGGGAGGCACTGTTCTTCAGTGGTTCTCCTCCTCCCTCTCCAGTCGGTCGCAGTCGGTGTTAGTGGGGGGTCAGAGGTTGACCTCTAGGTTGCTCCCTTGTGGGGTACCTCAGGTGTCGGTCCTCTCCCCCCTACTATTTAATATCTACATGAAACCACTGGGTGAGATCATCCAGGGGCATGGGTGAGGTTTCATCAGTATGCCGATGATACCCAGCTGTACATCTTTTTTTAAATTTATTTTTATTTATTTTATTAGATTTGTATGCCACCCCTTTCCAAAGACTCAGGGCGGCTAACAACAATAAAAAAGACAATGTAAACAAATCTAATATTAAAAATAATCTAAAAAACCCCAATTTAAAGAACCAATCATACATACAAGTATACAATGTATAAATTCTATAAGCCTAGGGGGGAAGCGAAAATTTCAATTCCCCCATGCCTAACGACAGAGGTGGGTTTTAAGGAGCTTGCGAAAGGCAAGGAGGGTGGGGGCAACTCTGATATCTGGGGGGAGTTGGTTCCAGAGAGTCGGGGACGCAACAGAGAAGGCTCTTCCCCTGGGTCCCACCAGATGACATTGTTTAGTCGACGGGACCCGGAGAAGGCCAACTCTGTGGGACCTAACCGGTTGCTGGGATTCATGCGGCAGAAGGTGGTCCCGGAGATATTCTGGTCCGGTGCCATGAAGGGCTTTATAGGTCTTAACCAACACTTTGAATTGTGGCCGGAAACCTATCAGCAACCAATGCAGACTGCGGAGTGTTGGAGTAACATGGGCATGTTTAGGAAAGCCCATGATAGCTCTCGCAGCTGCATTCTGCACGATCTGAAGTTTCCGAACACTTTTTAAAGGTAGCCCCATGTAGAGAGTGTTACAGTAGTCGAGCCTCAAGGTGATGAGGGCATGAGTGACTGTGAGCAGTGAGTCCCGGTCCAGGTAGGTCTGCAACTGGTGCACCAGGCGAACCTGGGCAAACGTCCCCCTCGCCACAGCTGAAAGATGGTTCTCTAATGTAAGCTGTGGATAGAGGAGGATGCCCAAGTTGCGGATCCTCTCTGAGGGGGTCAATAATTCCCCCCCAGGGTTATGGATGGACAGATGGAATTGTCCTTGGGAGGCAGAACCCACAGCCACTCCGTCTTATCCGGGTTGAGTTTGACTCTGTTGACACCCATCCAGACCCCAACAGCCTCCAGACACCAGCACATCACTTCCACTGCTTCACTGACTGGACTACTGGACATGGGGCCACAGAGCTAGCCGTTCCAGGGGAACGAGGGAGGCCCTGTCCCGGGCCCTCCTTGCCTTTCGCAAGCTCCTTAAAACCCACCTCTGTTGTCAGGCATGGGGGAATTGAAATTTTCCCTTCCCCCCTAGGCTTATAGAATTTATATATGGTATACTTGTATGTATGATTGGTTCTTTAAATTGGGTTTTTAAATATTTTTAATATTAGTTTACATTGTCTTTTTTATTGTTGTTAGCCACCCCGAGCCTTTGGAAAGGGGCGGCATACAAATCTAATAAAATAAATAAAAATAAATTTTAAAAAAGATGTACAGCTGGGTATCATCGGCATACTCATGAAACCTCACCCATGCCCCTGGATGATCTCACCCAGTGGTTTCATGTAGATATTAAAAAGTAGGGGGGAGAGGACCGACCCCTGAGGTACCCCACAAGGGAGCAACCTAGAGGTCGACCTCTGACCCCCCACTAACACCGACTGCGACTGACTGGAGAGGTAGGAGGAGAACCACTGAAGAACAGTGCCTCCCACTCCCAACCCCTCCAGTTGGTGCAGAAGGATACCATGGTCGATGGTATCAAAAGCCGCTGAGAGGTCAAGAAGCACCCGGACAGAGGATAAGCCCCTGTCCCGGGCCCGCCAGATAACATCCATCAGAGCGACCAAAGCAGTTTCCGTGCTGTAGCCGGGCCTGAATCCTGACTGTTGGGGACCTAGATAATCGTCTTCTTCCAAGGATCGCTGGAGCTGGAGCGCCACTACCTTCTCAACAACCTTCCCCATAAAAGGAAGGTTGGAGACTGGGCGATAGTTATTAAGAATGGCTGGGCCCAGGGAAGGCTTCTTGAGGAGGGGGTGCACAAGTACCTCCTTGTAGGGATCCGGGAAGGACCCTTCCCCAGAGAAGCGTTGACAATTGCCTGGGCCCAGCTCCCTGCTGACTGAAACCAGCCAGGAGGGACATGGATCCAGTAAACAGGTGGCAGAACTCACCGCTCCAATGGCCTTGTCCACTTCAACAGGTGTCACCAGATCAAACTCTTCCCAGGCAGATGTACAAGTACGGGCCCCAGTCAACTCGACTGACTTGTTGTCAGTCGACTCTGTTTTCCAATTGGAGTCGAGGTCCGCCCAGATCTGAGCGATTTTATCAGCGAAAAACATGTTAAAATCCTTGGCACTACTCTGCAAGGGCTCCCCAACTCCCCTCTGGTTAAGAAGGGAGCGGGTCACCCTAAACAGAGCGGCCGGGCGGAATTCCATATTACTCCAACACTCCGCAGTCTGCATTGGTTGCCGATCAGTTTCTGGTCACAATTCAAAGTATTGGTTATGACCTATAAAGCCCTTCATGGCACCGGACCAGAATATCTCCAGGACCGCCTTCTGCCGCACGAATCCCAGCAACCAGTTAGGTCCCACAGAGTTGGCCTTCTCCAGGTCCCGTCGACTAAACAATGTCATCTGGCGGGACCCAGGGGAAGAGCCTTCTCTGTGGTGGCTACGACCCTCTGGAACCAGCTCCCCCCAGAGATTAGGATTGCCCCCACCCTCCTTGCCTTTCATAAACTCCTTAAAACCCACCTCTGCCATCAGGCATGGGGGAATTGAAACATCTCCCCCTTGCCCATGTAGTTTTGGTCTATGATTGATTGTGTGCTTGTTTTTTATATATATTGGGGTTGCTTTTATGGACTTTTTAACTTAAAACTGTAAATTAGATTTCTAAATATTAGATTTGTTACTTGTACTGTTTTTGCCATTGTTGTGAGCCGCCCCGAGTCTGCGGAGAGGGGCGGCATATAAATCCAATAAATCTAATCTAATCTAATCTATCTAATTCCGCTGATGTAATCAAGGCAGCATGATATGCGCATCTTGCCGCCTTGAGCATCACTTTGTAAGTCTTAATGTGAGCTCTTACAAGTGTTCAATCAGATTCGGACTTACTCTTCCTCCATCGCTTCTCTAGACATCTCTTCTGGCGTTTCAACTCCCGGAGGTCTAGCGCCACGGAGAGGTCGCAACAGTGCAATTCGGTCCAGAGCCTCTGCTGCAGCCTTGTTCCATGCCTCAGCCAGAGACTCTACCGAGCTGTGGACAAGTGTATCTGGAATAACCCCAAGTGCCTTCTGAAAACCTTCTGGATCCATCAGGCGTCTGAGTCGGAACAACCTAATCGGTTCTGCCTCCCTGTGGGAAAGGATTGGAGCCAGGAAGTCAAGCCGCAGTAGAAAATGGTCTGACCATGACAAAGGCAACACTTCTAAGCCCCTTAGTCTCAGACCATTACTCAATTGCTCAGAGAGGAATACCATGTTGGGTGCGTGCCCTCCCTTGTGAGTACTACTTGGGTCAGGTCCATGGCTGTCATGGTGGCCATGAACTCCTGTGCCATGAACTCCTGTCCAGAGGTTTTGCCGAGTGATGGCAGGTTGAAGTCCCCCAAGACAATAAGTCTGGGGAACTCTACCGCCAACCCCGCTACCTCCTCGAGTAGCACAGGCAGGGCCTGTGACATGCAGCTGGGAGGCAGGTACGTGAGAAACAGGCCCACCTGAACCCCTAAGTCCAACTTCACAAGGAGGGACTCGCAACCCGCAATCTCTGGAGCAATGAGTCTACACAGGCCAAGGCTCTCCCTGGCTATAATAGCCACTCCTCCCCCCCCTTCCCTGGGGTCGAGGCTGATGACATATCTGAAACCCAGCTGGGCAAATTTCAGAGAGAGGAACTCCTCCCTCCTGGCCCAGCCAGGTTTCAGTTACACAAGCCAGGTGGGTAAAGCTGTAAGCTTATTTCCTTTTACTATGCAAGTCCTGTTGTCTTCTCAGAAATCTCCAATTTCTGGCATCTAATAGTGGGTCATCCCCTCTAATGTCTTCTTCCCCCTCTGACTGAGACCACTCCACCATTAGCCCCCTCTGGTGGTTCCTCAGATTCATTCAGGTCACTTTCTCCCTCACTCTCACTTTCTGCATCAGGTGGCAACCACACTGGCCCAGGGTATCCAGAGGGGCCTGGCTCATCCTCCTCAGAATTTGACATTAGCAGAGGTAGACAAGGAGTGCTCACAACACTATCTCCCCCCAGAGACCCTTTCCCCTGGGTCTTTTGCAGGGGGTGTAGTTTGGAAGGAAAGTGCACATGAAAATCAAGAATCAAGTCAGGGTCATCAATGTCCTAGGGAACTACCTAAATGCAATTGTCAGGCACACCCATGTCCACTGAACTAGGTATTGAAACCAGTCTTTGAGCCATCAGGAATCTTGGATGCTGGCAACATCCAACTTGGGCAGATGAACACCCAGCTTGGGCAAAGGACCTGGAACAATGGGAACTGCTGGGCCTGGATCAGGAGGTCAGAGCAGGTAATCAAAGCTGACTGGAACAAATAGAGAACTATGAAACACAGGATGTACACAAAGAGAGCTGGGCTAGGTCAGATAATAGGCCACTGGATTGATGACGTTTTCTATAGGGAAAGGCCATAAGAAACGTTGATCAAGCTTGCAACTTGGTTTCTCTGAGGACAAATACTTGGTCAAGAGCCAAACTCGATCTCCAACAGTCAATGGTGGGATGTCCCCCTGGGAGCAGTCTGCAAATCTATTGTAGCCCTCTTTAGCTTTATTCAGGAAACTGTTGACCATCTTGTGGATGGACTGGAGCTCGGACAAGTAATCTTAGAATCATAGAGTTGGAAGGAATCTCCAGGGTCATTGGGTCCAACCTCCTGCTTAATTCAGGATTCACTAAACCATCCCAGAAAGATGACTGTCCAGTCTCTGTTTGAAGACCTCCAGTGAAAGCGAGCTCACCACCTCCTGTGACAAACTATTGCACCAGTTTATATCTCTTACCATTATAAAGTTTTTTCTGCTATCTAATCTAAATCTACTCCCTTGCAGTTTCATTCCATTGTTTCTAGTCCTTCCATGTGCTAATGAGAACAATGCTGATCCCTCTGCTCTGTGACAGCCCTTCAGATATTTGTAGACAGCTATCAAGTCTCCTCTCAGTCTTCTCCTTTGCACACTAAACATCCCTAGATCCTTTAACTGTTCCTCATAGATTTCCAGACCACTCACCATCCTTGTAACTCCCCTTTGAACTTGCTCTAGTTTATCAATGTCCTTTTTAAATTGGGGCCCCCAGAACTGAACACTGTATTCCAAGTGTGGTTGTATCACAGTACTGTAATACTGTAGAGAGGAATAATTACTTAACGTGAGCGAGATTCTATGCTCCTCTTGATACATCCCAGGATTGTGTTTGCCTTTTTTGCAGCTGCTTCACACTGTTGACTCATGTTTAATCTGTGATCTACCAATACACCCAAGTCCTTCTCACCTGTGCTGCTGCTCAGATTCCTCCCATTCTATATGCGCTGTTTTCATTATTTTTGCCCAGATGTAGGATTTTGCATTTCTCTCTGCTAAATTCTTTTAGTTTCAGCCCATTGTTCAAGTTTGTCTAGATCTTTTTGAACCCTATCTCTATCTTGTTTAGTATTAGCAACACCGCCTAGCTTTGTGTCATCAACAAATTTGATAAGTTTTCCTTCAATTCCTTCATCTAAATCATTTATAAATATGTTAAATAGCACTGGGTCCAGGACAAACCCTTGTGGTACTCCACTTGAAATATTTTTCCAATTGGATGTGCAACCATTTATTACCACTCTTTGAGTAGGATCACTAAGCCAGTTTTGAATCCATCTAACTGTTCTTTTGTCAATCCCATACTTGACCATTTTTTCAATAAGGATGGAATGAGATACTTTGTCAGATGTTTTACTGAAATCAAGATATACCACATCTACTGCATTTCCCTGATCAACCCATTTGGTAATACTATCATAGAAAAAAATTAGATTAATCTGGCATGACTTGTTTGTTACAAATCCATGTTGGCTCTGGTTAATTACTGCATTTCTATCCAAGTGCTGGCACACATGTTGCTTTATAACTTGTTCAAGGAGCTTTCCTGGTATTGAGGTCAGACTCACTGGCCTGTAGTTTCCTGGTTCCACCTTTTTACCCTTTTTGAAGATAGGGACAACATTTGCCCTTCTCCATTCTACAGGGACTTCTCCTGTTGTCTATGAATTTTCAAAGATCACTGCAAGTGGTTCCGCTATTACTTCTGCTAATTCTTTTTTTTAAAAATAGTTTTTATTATATTACAAAGATAAAAAAGGAAGAGCAAATACATCTTATTTTGCATCGCTATATCGACATATAATTTTAACTATACAATCATTGTGCTTATTTCCATAATTGTTTTGTACAGATAGTCTATGTCATTTCAAAATAGCAAAATTATTATATCAATAATTAGGTATAAGTTCTAAACTTTCTGTCTAAATGTTTTTTGCATTCTAGCCCTTCCTTCGCCCATACCCCCCCTTGAACTGTTTCCTAGCAGTTCGAGATTCCTTTAATGTTATGCGGCATATGGTGACCACGGTTTTTCATATTTTATTCTGACGTACACTTTATCTAAGGTCAGTTTGGATTGAGTATGATATCAAGTCGATTGAAGGTTTTCAGAATCCTGTGTTTGCTCACTATCAATATTCTTTCTATGTGTCATCCTGTTTTTGTTTTAATTTTGTCTTTTGTCTTTTTGTTACCGATTCGTAAATTTTTTCCCAAATTTCATAGTATTTTGAATCCTCTTTGTTTTTAAGTTTTTGGGTAAGTCTGTCCATTTCTGCACAATCGTATATTTTCTTAATAATTTCTCTTTCTGATGGTGTATCCTCTTTTTTCCAGTTCTGTGCAATTGTTATTCTTGTGGCTGTGATTATATGGTGGATCAGATAGAACTCATCTTTTTTAAGTTTTTGATCTATTATGCCCAAAAGAAATGTCTCTGGTTTTAGTTTTAATGTGATTGTAGTAATGTCCCGAATCCATCCTTGAATTTTTTTCCAAATCTTTCTTATATGTGGACATGTCCACCATAGGTGAAAAAAGGACCCACTTTTGTTGTTGCACCTCCAGCAATTTCGCTTCAGGTTAGGGTAAATTTTAGCTAATCTGGCTGGAGCTAAATGCCATCTACAGAACATTTTTTGTAAATTTTCCTTATATGGTACTGATTTTGTTAATTTGAGATTTTTCCACATTTGCTCCCATTGGTCTAAATAAATATTATACCCTATATTCTGGGCCCAGCTAATCATATTTCCTTTTACTATCTCGGTTTCCATTTTATATCCCATTATGTAATTATACAATCTAGTTATAAAGTTTTTTTTGTGTCCTAATAGTAATTTATCAATTAAACTGTCCTTTTCCTGAATTCCCTCTTCCTTTTTATCTTTATTCCATTTTGCCCGGATTTGGGAATAAGGCCACCAATCAATATTAATATTTTGGTTTTCTAATTGTTGCCTCGTTTTAATGTTTCCTTTCTCATCAAGTATGTGGTTATATGTCAGCAGGTTTTGAATTTGGAAGACATTAGGGTGCGTAAGAGCTTCCACACTAGAGTACCACCTTGGAATTTTAGTGCTCTTTTTTTATTTTTATCCAAATATTCATTAGGGAGCCTCTGATCATATGGTTTTTGAAGTATGTTGGAATCTTATTCTTTTCGTTCCAGAGAAAACCGTGCCATCCCTGTAAAATATCGTGCCCTTCTAATGCCAATAATCTTTGATTTTGAAGATGTATCCAATCTTTTAACCAAAGTAGAACCGCTGATTGGTAATAGCTTTCAAAATTTGGTAAGCCAAATCCCCCTTGTGTAACTTTGTCTTGTAAGCTCTTAAATCTAACTCTTGGCTTTTTCCCTTCCCAGATGAATTTGGAAATGGTTGTGTTTAATTTTGTAAAGAAATTTTTATTCAATTTTACTAGGATGGTCTGAAATAGATATAAAAATTTTGGTAAGATGGACATTTTAATAGTGGAGATCCTCCCTGTCAATGAAATATGAAGTTTGTTCCATCTAATTAATTGTTGCTCCGTTTTTTTGGTTAGAGTGTCATAATTATCTTTTTGAATCGTACTGCATCTTTTAGTTAATATTATACCCAAATATTTTACTTTTTTAACCGTTTGAATTCCTAGATTTCTTTCTAATTCCTGTTCTTGTTTGGAGTCCATGTTTTTGGTTATAATTTTTGTTTTTTGTTTGTTGATTTTTAGACCTGCTACCTCTCCATATTGTTTTATTTCTTCCATTAAATATTCACCTGTTTCTATAGGATTATCCAAAATAAATACCAAATAGTCCGCATAGGCCTGTACCTTAAATTCCTGTTTCCTGACCTTCGGGCCTGTAATTCTTACATTAGTTCTTATTTGGTTGAGCAATGTTTCCACCGCTAGAATGTATAAAAGCGGGGATAGCGGACATCCCTGACATACCCCTTTCAAAATTTGGAACGAATTTGTTAATTCACCGTTGATTATAATTTTGGCCGATTGCGTATGATATATGGTTTGTATCATTTTTATAATTTTTGAACCAAATTCCATTTTTTTAATTAATTCCAGAATGAATTCCCATCTCAGGTTGTCAAAGGCTTTTTGGGCATCTAGGAATATTAAAGCTAATTGTCTTTCCGAATGTACCTCGTAATATTCTAAAATGTTCAATATCGTTCTTGTGTTATTTCGTATGTATCTCCCTGGCAGAAATCCGTTTTGGTCATCATTTATTCTTTTGTTCAAAATTGGTTTTAGTCTCTCTGCCATGATTGACATAAAAATTTTGTAGTCAACATTAAGAAGCGATATTGGTCTGTAGTTTTGTATACTTTTTTTATTAGAAGAGTCTTTCGGAATTATACTTACTAGGGCCTGTGTCCAAGTTGCAGGCAGAATTCCTTTTTTTAACACCTCTTTGAATATAGTTACTAAAATTTCTCCTAATAATTCTTTTAATTCTTTATAAAATTCGGCCGGTATCCCATCTGGGCCCAGCGTTTTGTTATTTTTTTGTTTAGATATCGCATTTTGGACTTCCATTAGGGTTATTTCATTATTTAATATAGCTTTATCTAATTCTGATACTTTTTCTATTTTTACCTCGTTTAAATATTTATTTAGTTGATCTTTTTTTGTTTCTTCTCTTTGATATAGTTCAGTGTAGTATTCGACCGCAATGTTCTTTTTTTCCCCCATTGTGTATTGAAATTCTCCATTTTTATCCTCTAAGCACGGGTCCCCAAACTAGGCAACTTTAAGACTTGTGGACTTCAAATCTCAGAATTCTCCAGCCAGCTATGCTGGCTGGAGAATTCTGGGAGTTGAAGTCCACAATTCTTAAAGTTGTCAAGTTTGGAGACCTCTGCTCTAAGGTTTGTATGTATCGTTCTTCTTCCTCTTTTTTTAGTTTATATGCTAACCATCTACCTATTTTATTCGCGTTTTCAAATTGGTATTGTTTAGTCATCTTTAATTTTGCGACAATTTCCTCTTGTATTTGTTCTGTCTGGGTGCCCCCAGACTTCAACACCAACTGGAAAAAGCAGCCAGACACGCTGGTAAAATCAAAAGCACTTTATAGTTTGAAAAATAAACACAGAGAAAAACCTGTTCTTCCCAACAGGCAGGCTATGAGACTTCACAGCAGAGTCCTGATGGCCAGACAATACAGCAGACTTCTTGCTGGCACACCCACCACTGTAGAGAATAAGACCCACACCTTTTTCCCCCAAGGTTTCAGTATTCAAAGTCACAAACCAGAATTCCAAGACGCCAAAGATCACAGCCAGGTCCCAAGACTCCCAAAGATAATACTCCACAAGCCAGGAAGGGTGGGTCTGCCTTTTCAGCCTTTCCAGAGAGTACCACACCCAAACCCAGCTGTTGCCTCTTTAGTGCTGAAAGTACCTGGCTAATTGTCCCCTTCGTTGTGTTGCTCTTCTCTGCCGGAGATCGATTATTGCTTGTGCATTTTCATCTAAGGAATCCAGGCTGCTTGCTGGGGAGAGCTCCCTCTCGGGGGACTCTGGCTGTCCTCCCTCTCCCTCAGCCTGAGATTCCTCCTCCCCGTCTGCCTGAACCTCCTGTTCCTCATCCTCCCCCTCTGAGCAGGAAGCCGGCAGAGGATCAGCCGTTCCCTGAGGAGCCTCAGACGGAATCACAACAGTATTGTTAAGTTAATATTATGTTTTATTCTATCCCTTTCTTCTCTTATTTTTTCATTTTGGAGATCTTTTTAAATTTCTGTTTCTAAATGCTTTAATTTATTTTTATATTCATTTAATTTTTTATCTTTGGCTTTCTTAATTTTGGCTAAATATGCTATTGTTAAATCCTCTCGTAAATGCTTTTGTTGTGTCCCAAATATTCTGAATTGTGGTATCAGTATTCCAATTATCTTTAAGAAATAATTTAAGTTCTTGTTTAATATGGTTAATGTAATTCTGATCTTGAAATAAAGTTTGATTTATAGACCAGCGGTGATGTCCTGTGATCGGTGTTTTAATTTTTATCAATATTGGGTGGTGGTCTGCCCACAGATTCGGACCTATTTCAATCTCTTGAATTAATTTTCCGATTTCTTTATCTGCCCAAATCATATCTATTCTAGACCAGGATTTCTGAGGTGGTGAGTAGTAAGTGTATTCCAAGTTTCGTGGATGTCTCACTCTCCATATATCTGCCAATCTGTGTTCTCTCACCATCTCATGAAATTCTGGTGGTAAGGTTTTCCCATCTTTCGATTTTCTCCTCATTGTTTTGTAATCTTTTTTAGTATCGTAAACCACATTATAGTCCCCAATAATACAGATATTTCCCTTTTCTATCTGTCCTAGGTGTTCCGCTAATTTTTTATAAAATTGTTTCTGTTTTGAATTTGTGGCATAAATTGCTTTTATAACTATTTCTTTATTTTCCGTTTTAATCTTTACACTCAATATTCTTCCTTCTTCGTCCGAATAATTTTTTTCCGGTTGCAGTGTATCCTTAATATATAAAGCCATCCCTCTCTTTTTTGAATCTGTTAGTGCTGTAAATAATTTACCTAATTTTTTGTTTTCTAATAATTTCCAGTCCTGGTTTCTTATATGGACTTCTTGCAGGCATAATATATCTGAATTTTGTTTTATTAATTTCATCATTGTCTGTTTCCTTTTAATAGGTGAATTCAATCCATTGATATTTACTGAAAATAGATCAAGTGTTTTCGTCATGTTTTTCTTCTTTCCTTTTTCCGGTTTCTCTCTTCCTGTCTACTGACGCTTTGCCGCCGCTCTTGTAGTGACTTTGTCTTCCTTTTGTTGTTCTCTCTTGTCCTGTTCTCCCTCTCTTCTCTCCTCCTCCAGTCTTTCCTCTCGTACTAGATCTTCTATACCTTGGCGGTTGTCTTCTTTTTCTAGATGTTTTTGGATAAAATAATCCGCTTTTTCAAATGAGTCAATTTTGATTTTCCTCCCGTTCCATGTTATTAGGAGTCCATCTGGGATTAACCATCAAAATGGTATTTCCCTTCTCATTAACTTGGCCGTGAAATAGTGATATTCTCTCCTTTTCTTCCTTATTCTTTGGGGTATCTGTTTAAGGACCGTTATTTCTTTTTCTTGATAGATAATTTTTTCATTTCTTGTTGTTTTATATATTTCATCTCTTACAGATTTTTTAGTGAATCTTACATGAATTTCTCTCGGTAGTCTGTGATTTTTTGCATAATTAGTCTGAATTCTATATATTTCATCAATGTGATTTTTCACCTCCTCGAGATCAATTTGTGTATTTTCACTAATTAATTGTGCTAATTTGTTGAATAAGTCTTCATCTGCATTTTCAGAGATGTTTTGGAAGCGGAGGAAATATGCTGATTTTTCCATTTCCAATGTAGCAATCGAGGCCTCAAGATCTTTATTGGGCGCTATTAATCTTCCTTCTGCTTCACCTTTTTTCTCATCTATTCTTCTTGTGTCTGTTTCTAATTTTTAAATCCTTTGTTCATGGTTGATTATGATCTCTTGTATATTCTCCATTCAATTTTCTAAACCTTCAATTTTGTCAGACATCTTTTCAAAATTCTTATTTGTTTCTTCTTGATTCTGTCTTATAGTTTCTTGAGTTGCTTTCATTGACTCCTGACTCCGTACCATGAACTCTTGAATTAAGTTTAGAGAAGCTTGTATTGATTGCAGAGATGTTTTGTCCGTTGTTGCCATTTCTGTGCTTAATTTTGTATTTTGAATGGTCGGGGTTCCTGGTGTGGTTTTTTTCTGATATTTTGAGAAGTTGGTTGACATAATATCTTTCTAATTAGGTGTTCCTGAAATGTCCTCAGATAGGAGATATGTTCCACGGGTTCAATTAATTGACGGGAAGAAATTATAATTTAAATCAAGGGTTCAATTACTCCGGCTTGTTAGATTTCACTGATTAGGCTGTTCTAACTTATCTAGCTTCTCCAATGTCAACAGATGAAAAAAATCAACTATAAAATTTCAAATTTCTAAGTATCTGTCTATATGTGTATTTCTTAACTAATCACTAAATATCAGTAGATAATTAATAAATGTTAGTAAATATCAATAAATATATAAATAGGATATAAATAGGATATAAATAGACAATCGTAATGAATAATTAATAATTAGTAGTAATAGTAAATAATTAGAAAATTAATACTTAATAACCTCAGTAAATAGCTTAAGTAATATAGCTCTAAATTAAGTTAAATTTTATCTAAAAATCTAATATGTTTAATCTTTAATACAATAACTCTAAAATCACCCTATAAACACTTTGTATTCACTATGGTTAATATCAGTTGATGTCAGTTATCAATTAGAACTTTATCAATTTAAGAATTTAATCTAACAATTAATCCGTTTTGGTCTCAAGAAGGAAAAGGTAGGTAGAAAGAAAAGAGATGAAGGGTAGAATTTGGGGTAAGTTTCTAAGTTTCTAAGTCTAAATTAGAAGGAAAAAGAAAGGAAGAGAGCGAGGGGAACGAGGTAAGATAAGAAAGATAGAAGTAAAGGTATTAAGAAATTTTAATTAGTTAAGTTACAAAGAATAAATCTTAAATTTCAAACCACTTGTAAATAGTAAGTAAGAGATTACCCAAAAAGTTAAATATTTTGCTATTAATCCACGTATGTAATAAGTTCAAGATTCTTGGGCAGTTGTTTTGAATAGTATTTAGCAGTTCAGTCAATGTCCCTAATCCACACTGGCAGTATCCTGGATTACCGTAAATGTTAATTTCGGCCTCTATATTTTCCCTGTAGGCAAAAAGAATGGCGGCTTCTCTCCTTCGATCACGTTTCTTCTTTCTTCCAAACACACTAAATTACAAACTCCCACTAGTGATTCCAATGCCACCACACCTTTAAATCTCCATCTTCCTTCCAACTCTCAACTGAGCCGCTCTCTCTCAACGCGACCACAACCACGCCAGGTTATACCAGATTTCAAACGGAGAGGGTCAAAGAAAAGAAAAGAAAAAAAGCAAACGGCGGTCGTCTCAAAATTCCGGGCTTTCCACTCCTCCTCCATTGGTCCCACCCTATCTCCGTCTGGGGCCTCGTTTGCCACTCGCCACTGCTCACCACTGCTGAGCGCTGTTCTTTCCACCACTCGGCTCCGCTCCGCTCAATTCCAGTCTTTGATCTCCAATCCAAACGTTCCTCTATAGTGTTCCGTCTCTGTCTCCGTCCTCTGTTCAGTGGGCCCACCGTCAGATTGAACTCAATTCCACCGACCAACAGCTCTCCCGGCTCCTGGCCCCACCGAACAAAATACTCGCTTGTCTTCCGTCTGGTCGCCGCTCTCTCCCCACGGACTCCTCCTTTACTCAACTTCAATCCGACTCTATTCACTTCCGCCCACCATCACCGACTTCCTTTTCACTCTCAGTCAAAAAGCTCCGCTCTCTTCAGTTGCCAATTGTCTATCACAGGAGACTATATAGTTCACACCAACCAGCGTTTTTTCACCCTTTGATTCTCACAGGTAAATAAATGACAGTAGTGATTTTATACGAACCGCTGCTACCGCCGCTTTTCTTTGGCTTCCTTGCTGACAGCTTAGTGAGCCAAGCCTTTGGGCTGGTGAAAACCCCCGACTTTTTTCCCCATTCAAACACTTCTGCTAGTTCTTTCAGTACCCTGGGATGTAGTTCATCTGGGCCTGGAGATTTGAATTCATTTAAATTAGCTAAGAGCTCCCTCACCTTTTCTCTGTCTACTAAATATTTTCGTTCTTTTGTTCCTTCAATAGCAGAATGAAGGCCAGCTGTTGTTGTTTTTCCTTTTTCAGAAAAAAACAGATGCAGAATAAATGTTCAGAAGTTCAGCTTTCTCAGTGTTGTTTTTGGTCAATTCACCTTTTTCCCTCTGTAGAACTCCTATAGCATCTTTAGCTTTTCTTTTTCTTTTGATGTACCTCCAAAACCTTTTATTATTGCTTTTTACATTCCTTGCGAGACTCAATTCATATTTAGCTTTAGTTTTTCTGACACTTGCCCTACAGTTCTGCAGACTGCCTTATATTCTTCCTTAGAAATGTCCCCCTTCTTCCCATTCATAAAGTGTTTGCTCTTTTTCTTTTTAGTAAGTAATTAAGATTTAGGTTCAACCACAGTGGCCTCCTTAGTCGCTTCCCATGTTTTCTTTTTTAGGAATAGTTGAAGATTGTGCTTCTAGAATCTCATTTCGCAAGATTTCCCATCCTTCTTTACTGAACTTTAAGACTTCCTACCCTTCTTCTGAGTCCATCAAAATCTACTCTTCTGAAATCTGAGTCCTCTCAGAGGTCTTCCTCTGTTATGTAGAATTCAATGATTGCATGGTCACTGCAGGCCGAGGTCCCAGCCACCCTTACTTCCTCAACCACTTCTTCCTTGTTGGTAAAAATTAGTTCCAGGATAGCAGATTCTCTTGTTTTTTCTTCCACTTTTTGGCAGAAAAAATTATCAGCTAGGGAAGATAAAAAATTTAGTAGACCCATAGGTTTTGCCCAAGAGAGATCCCCAACAAATGTCTGGATTGTTAAAATCTCCCATAATCACTGTATCATGTTTATTTGAGACCATAGTCATCTGTTGTAGGAAGAGTTCATCCATATCTTCTGTTTGTTCAGGAGGCCTATAATAAACTCCCACAATGGTGTCCTTTCTGTTTTTTTTCACCTTGTATTCTTACCCAGACGATTTCTACAGAGCTTCCATTTTCTGAAATTTGAATCTCTGAGGTGGTATATGTTTCCCTAACATACAATACAACACCACCTCCCCTTTTATTAAGTCTGTTTCTTATAAATAAGTTGTAACCTCTAAGCTTTGTATTCCAATCATGTGCCTCACCAAGTTCCAGTGATACCTATGACATCATATTTATTTTCTTGTGTTAGGATCTCCAATTCTTTTTTTGTTTCCCATGCCATGTGCATTAGTATAGAAGCATTTTAGTTTGTGATTTAGCTTGCCTTCTCTGGGTCTCTCCCAAACATTATGCCTTTGTTCTTCTCTTTTTATTTGGCCAGTATGATTGTCCTCTGCATTCATTGATTGTGCCCTTTTACTTCCCTTCCCCTTCTGCTTTAGTTTAAAGCTCTCCTGATGAGCGATGCAAGACGCCTTCCAAAAATATTCTTTCCCATTCTTGTAAGGTGCAACTCATCCCTTGCCAAGAGTCCATCGTATAAATAGCTCACTCCGTGGGGTCTAGAAATCCAAATCCCTGTTGGTAGCACCACCGACCTAGCCCGTTGTTCACCTTCAAAATTTTGTTCCATCTTTTTTTATATATAAAGTTTTATTTACAAGGATATATACAATAAATACATTGGGGTACAGACAGCAATATATAAACAAGTTTGTGTGTCAAATTTTAGGTAATATGCATTGACCAAAGACAGAAGATAGAACAGAATAGAACGAAACAATCAGAGATGGGAAAAACAAACAAACACACAGGACATACAAAACAAAAAACAAAAAAAAACAATCGAACAAGGGTGGGCGAATGTACGGTAGATCTGTATTGAAAATATGAACTGAAAATATTTTCAATAGCTCATTACAATATAGCTAATATTCTAAATTATGGATAGTAAATGGAGTGTTGCATATAGCAAAACCAAGAGATTTTGAGTAAATCATTTTAGTTTTTTTAACCTATAGCTTTATCTCATTTATCTGTTAAAAAGGGGGGGGGGGGTTTGACACCAGAAATATATCTATATATCTATATACTTGGGATTTTTTAATGTTTAAGGGGCAAGTTGTTCTTTTTTTCTAGCCAGTGATAAAAGGGATCCCAGCAATTGTTAAATAGGGATTGATCATTGTTTCTGATTTCCACAGTTAATATGGTCATTTCTGCGCAGTATTTGATTTTTTTTCTATTATTAAATCATCATGGGGAATGTCTTCGTTTTTCCACCATTGAGCAAATCCTAATCTAGCTGCTGTGGTGATATGGAAAATTAAGTTTACTTGACTTTTAGGAACCTTCTGCCTAAGAATACCTAAGAGAAAGCATTCTGGTGTTATATCTAATTTAAAATTTAAGATTTCGTCCAATCAGATTTCTATTTTCTTCCAGAAAGCCTGTGATTTTTCACATTGCCACCATATATGGAATAATGTGCCTTGTTCTTTTTGACATTTCCAATAGGTAGAGGACAAGTTTTATTCAGTTTAGCATGTTTTATAGGGGTGATATACCATCTGTAGAACATTTTAATCAAATTTTCCTTATATGGAGTATTCAAAGTCAATTTGAAGTTCCTATTCCATATAAGTTGCCATTCTTCAGACTTAATTTCGTATTTAAAGTCATAATTCCATTTTTTAATGTTGGCTTTTATTTTAGTAGTATCGAATTCATTAGTTGTTAAGCAACAATAGAATTTTTTAATAAGTTTTTCTTGAGATCCTAAAAATATTAAAAAATAAAAAATGTTAGACCCCCTGCAATTTGCATACCGAGCAAATAGATCAACAGATGATGCTGTTAATATGGCTCTACACTACATCCTTCAACATCTTGAATCTCCAATGACCTACGCTAGGGTCCTCTTTGTGGACTTCAGTTCAGCATTCAATACCATCGTACCGGACATTCTCTTAACCAAACTAAATCAGCTAGCGGTACCTGAACACACTTGTAAGTGGATCACAAGCTTCCTAACAGACAGGAAGCAGCAAGTGAAGCTAGGAAAAATCACATCAAATATATGTACAATTAGCACAGGTGCCCCCCAAGGCTGTGTACTCTCACCACTTCTCTTCCCTCTATACACTAATGACTGCATCTCAAACGATCCATCTGTTAAACTACTGAAGTTTGCAGATGATACAATAGTGATCGGACTCATTCGAGACAATGATGAATCCGCATACAGACAGGAAGTTGAACAACTATCCTTGTGGTATGACCAGAACAATCTAGAACTGAACACACTCAAAACCGTAGAAATGGTGGTAGACTTTAAGAGAAACCCTTCCACCTCTCACAATACTAGACAGCACAGTATCAACAGTAGAGACCTTCAAATTTCTAGGTTCTATCATATCTCAAGACCTAAAATGGTCACCTAACATCAAAAACATCATCAAAAAACCACAACAAAGAATGTTCTTTCTGCGCCAGCTCAGGAAGCTCAAACTGCCCAAGGAGCTGCTGATACAGTTCTACAGAGGAATCATTGAGTCTGTCATCTGCACCTCTATATCTGTCTGGTTTGGTGCTGCAACCCAACAGGATCGACACAGACTTCAGAGGATAATCAGAACTGCAGAAAAAACAATTGCTGACAACCTGCCTTCCATTGAGGACATGTATACTGCACGAGTCAAAAAGAGGGCGGGGAAAATATTTACTGACCCCTCACATCCTGGACACAAATTGTTTCAACTCCTACCCTCAAAACGTCGCTACAGAGCACTGCACACCAAGACAACTAGACACAAGAACAGGTTTTTTTCCGAACGCCATCACTCCACTAAACAAATAATTCCCTCAACACTGTCAGACTTTCTATTAAATCTGCACTTCTATTCTACTAGTTTTTCTCATCATTCCTTTCACCCATTTCCTCCCATGTTGACTGTATGACTGTAACTTGTTGCTTATATCCTAAGATTTTTATTAATATTGCTTCTTCATTGCTTATTTGACCCCTATGACAATCATTAAGTGTTGTACCACATGATTCTTGACAAATGTATATTTTATTTTATGTACGCTGAGAGCATATGCACCAAGACAAATTCCTTGTGTGTCCAATCACACTTGGCCAATAAAAATTCTATTCTATTTTATATTTTATCTAGCAAGTTATTTTTTGCGATACCCAGTGTATTTTTGTCTTTGGTAAATTTTGATTGGATTTGTAAATATTCCCACCATTCTGTCTTTTGGCCGGAAGTTTCTAATTCTGTTCTTGATTTAATTTCTCTGTTAATATTGATTATATCTTTGTATCTTATTATATTATTCTTTTTATGAAAGTTAGGGTGTACATAGGCTTCTAGAGGTACGTACCATGTTGGAATTCCTTTATAGAATTGTTTCCTAATTTTTAACCAATTATTTAGCAAAGGTTTTCTAATAAGGTGGTTAGTAAAATATTTATGAATTTTTGATTTTTTCTCCCATAGGTAAGAATGCCAACCTGAATGGAGGTCATGTCCTTCTAGGTTTAGCAATTTGGTATTGGTTAAGAGTACCCATTCTCGTATCCACAATAGGGAAGCAGCGTAATAGTAATCTTTCCATATCAGTAGAGCAAGGCCGCCTTCCTCCTTCTTTTCTTGCATATATTTAAGTCTAATTCTCAGGCGTTTGTTTTGCCAGATGAAATTGCTCGTTAGTTTGTTTAATTTTGTAAAAAAATCTTCATTAAGATAAATCAGAATAGAAATATGATCTTCAGTAATACATTTAGTTTGATCGCTGCGATTCTTCCTAGAAGCGAGAGTTGCAGTTTCCCCCATTTCTTTATCTGTTTTTGGATTTTATCACTTAATTTACTGTAGTTATCTTCTTTTAGGCTTGAAGCCTTTGCTGTATACCTAGGTATTTAACTTTTTTGGCTATTTGGATATCTAGTTTTGCAGATAGATTGGTTTTTTGCGGTTCTTTCATATTTTTTACTAGAATTTGAGTTTTGAGTTTATTAATTTTTAATCCTGCCACATTTCCGTAGTCTTCTAAAATTGTGAGAAGTTTTGGACCAGAGTCTAGCGGGTCTTCTAGAATAAAAACAAGATCATCGGCAAACGCCTGTAATTTATATGACTTTTTTTTGCACTTTAAGCCTTTTATTTCATCATTTTCCCTGATAATTCTAGTAAGAACCTCTAATGTCAAGATAAAGAGTAAGGGGGAAAGTGGACAGCCTTGTCTGGTACCTTTTGGAATGTTAATTTTAGTTGCTACCAATGTCCCCTCTAATTTTTTTTCGGTGTGGGTGGAAAAGTATAGTGTCTGAGCGGCAGTCCCTTTGGTACTGGGCGGCATAGAAGTATAAATAAACAAACAAATAAATAAATAAATAAGAAAAAATTCCCTTCTTTTTTATTAAAAGAAATTAATAATAAAACAAAACCAAAATCTATTACTATTATTACTATATTCTCCTCTTTTTCCATCCCTGTCTCCTCCCCCCTTGTGTGTGTGTGTGTATGTGTGTGAACTCTTGAACCATTTCCAATAACAGGTGAGCTATTGGAAATGGTTCAAGAATTCACACACACACACACACACAAACGGCTGGGGTTTTTTTCTCTGTTATTATTTGGGTACTTACCATATGCTTTAAATCAAGAGTCATTTCTCTCTCTTTTTCTCACTTTCTCTCTCCCTCTCTTTCTATCTCTCTCCCCCTCTTGCTCTCTCTCTCTTTCTCTCTCTCTATTGCTTTCTCTCTCTCTCTCACTCTTTCTTTCTATCTCTCTTGCTTTCTTTCTCTTCTCTCTCTTGCTATCTCCCCCCCTTTCTCTCTCTCTCTCTTTCTCACTTTCTCTCTCTCTCCCCCCTCTCTCTCTCTCTGTGTGTCAGCGAGGGGGCTGCGTGAGCGCTTTCTCTGAGTGCTCCGGGAACGCCTGCCCTGCCTCTACTGCAGCCCCTTTGATGAAAGTCCAAGACGAAAGCGCTCCCAGTGAGGGGGCTGCGAGAGGGGCTGCGAGAGGGGCTGGACAGGCATTCCTGAAGCGCGCAGAGAAAACCCTCTCTCGCAGCCCCCTGGCTGGGAGCACGGAAGAGAAGGAAAAGAAGCCGCAGCCACCGGCGCTGGAGAAGTGGCGCCCCAAGGCAGGAGGCGGCGGAGGAGGAGAGGGGGCAGATCAGGTGGGCGGGGGCAGCGCCAAGAGGCCAGGGGCACGAGGGGGCATCTAAAAAATTAAGGCCATGTGTTTGTCACTGTGGGTTTCATAATATTCGAGAATGTCTATTATCATCCTTATGTTATTTCTTAATTGTCTCCCCGGGAGGAAACCATTTTGGTCGGGGTGAATAAAGTAATTTAAGTATCTTTTAATTCTATTTGCCAGTATGGAGCTAAAATTTTTATAGTCTACGTTTAGAAGGGAAATGGGCCTATAATTTGCTATTTCCATTGGATCTGTATCTTTTTTGGCTATCAGGGCCAGATTTGCCTCAGTCCAAGACAAAGGTATTTGGCCTTTCTCTAGAACTTCATTGTAGACTTCTAGAAGGATCTCTTCGGCTTTTTGTGGTAAATTCTTGTAAATTTCAATTGGGAGGCCATCTGGTCCTGGTGCTTTATTTTTTGCTTTTTAATTGTCTCTTTTAATTCTGTAATTGAAATTTTCTTGTTTAGTGTTCTGTCTGGGTTCCCCCAGATGCCAACACCAACTAAAAAGAGTAACCAGACACGCTGATAAAAAGCAAAGTCATTTTATATCTTCGAAAACAAACACAGATAACAAAAACTGTTCTTACAAACTGGAATGCTATGAAGCTTCACAGAAGAGTCACGACGGCCAGACAATACAACAGGCTTCTTGCTGGCACACACACCACTGTAGATAATAAAACCCACGCCTCCCCCAAGTTTTCAGTCTTCGAGGCCACAAGCCAGAATCAGAGACGCCAAGGATCAAAGCAAGGTCACAGGACTCCCAAAAGATAACTCTCCACAATACAGGAAGGGCGGGCCTGCCTTTCAACCTTTCTGAGGAGAACCACACCCAAACCCAGCTGTTGCCTATTAGGGATGGAAATACCTGGCTAATTGTCCCCTTCATTGTGCTGCCCTTCTCTGCCTCATATCTATGATGGCTTGTGCATTCTCATCTAATGATTCCAGGCTACTCGCTGGGGAGAGCTCCCCCCCGGGGGTCTCAGGCTGTTCTCCCTCCTCCTCGTCCTGATATTCCTCTTCCCCGTCTGCCTGGTCCTCCTCCTCCTCCTGTTCCTCGTCCTCCCCCTCTGAGCATGGAGCTGGCAGAGTTCCAGCCGTTCCCTGTGGAGCCTCAGACTGAATCACAACATTTAGTATATCTTTAGTTTCATTTGGGATTCTGGGAAGATTGGCCTGGTTTAGAATTTCTTGCATTTTATGGTCTTGAATATCTTTGCTTATATTTACCTGATTATCATAAAGTTTACTGTAGAAGTCTTTAGCTATTTGTTTTCCCCCCTCCAGGTCGTGGCATAATTCCCCTTTATCTGTTTTAAGGCAATTGATTAGTTTCTTTTCTTTTTGTTTTTTAAGTTTGTTGGCTAGCCATTTGATGGGTTTGTTCACATTTTCGAAGTTATATTGTTTAGTACTTTTAATTTGTTGAGCTAGTTTCTTTTTGTCTAGCAGGTTTATTTGGTGTTTAATCCAAGTCATTTTTTCTTTTAAATCTTTATTTTGTGGTTGTTTTTGTAGTTCTTCTTCTAGTATTTTATATTCCTCTTCCAGATTATCGATTTTTATTCTTTTTTTGGTAATTTTTGGCCATATATGAGATTGCGATTCCCCTAATCACTGCTTTAGCTGTGTCCCAAAGGTTTTGTAGGTTAGTATGTTCTTTAACGTTTTCTTGGGGAAAGAATTTAATTTCTTTTTGAAGTTTTTGTTTAAATTCTTTGTGTTTTAAAATCGATTTTTGAAGAGTCCACCCACCTATAACTTTGTTTTTGTCCTTTCCAGATTACCTTGATTGCGCTGTGATCAGAAGCAAGATTAGGCTCTATCTCAATTGTCTCTATTTTTGTGTTGAGTTCAGTTGTTGCCCAAAGCATATCTATTCTTGACCATGATTGGTGTCTATTAGAATAATGGGTGAATTTTTTAGTTGGTAAATTCCTTTCTCTCCAACAATCTTTGATTTTAAATTCTTTAATTAGATCAAAAAATGAGTTTGGGAGAGTTCTTTTATTTTGTTTTTTCTTACTTCCATTTTTATAATCATATTCTTTGTTGATTTTCCCATTAAAATCACCCATCATACAAATGTTCTCTGTGGCATAATCTCTAATGGTGATCTGCAAATTTTTATAAAATTTTTCCTGTCCTTCATTTGGGGTGTATATGTTAATTAGAGTTATATTTTCTTGATCTTTTTGTATTTCAACTATTAGGATCCTACCTTCCGAATCCTTATATCTTAGTTTGGCTTGGATATTTGGATTTATATAAAAAACTACTCCTCTTTTTTTCTCTTGCGCTAAGGATGAAAACAAATCCCCCAATTTATTCTTTTTTAGTAAGTGTTCAAATTTGTTTTTAATATGGACCTCTTGCAGAGCAATTATATCTATATTGATTTTGGATAGTTTATTAAGAATTTTTTTTCTTTTTTTGGTGAGTTTAAGCCATTTATATTTACGGAGTAGAGTTCAAATCCCAAATTTATCTTTTTTTGTGATTCTGTATTTTTATTATTTGTATTTGGGTCTAGTTGCTCTTGTGCTTCTACTTTCTTTTGACACAACTGTGTAGCCATCTCTTTCATCATGTTTCTTATTTTTATCAATTGTCTCATCCTGTTTATTCCCCACCTGATCTTCTGTGCTCTCTATTGTTTTCGGAGTGCCCCTTAATTTGGTTTGGTTTTTTGTTTCTGTTAAACTGTCACTAGTAAAGTTTCTATCATAGAATTCTTCTGCTTTATCAATTGAATTGATTTTTATTTTCTTATCCTGTCATGTCACCAGAATTCCTTCTGGGACTAGCCATCTAAAATTTATATTGTGTCTAGTTAATTTAGAGGATAAAAAGACATATGGTTTATGCAGATCTCTAACATGCTTCATGACTTGTTTTAGAATAACTAATTGTCTCCCCTTATATTCAATAGGATTTTCTCGAGCCCTATGAAGTATTTCATCTCTTATTGATTTCTTGACTAGTTTGATATGGACTTCTTTGGGGAGATTATAATGCCTGGCATAATTAGTATTTATTCTGTAAACTTCATCTAATTTGTTAAGCATCTCCTCCTTCTCTGTTCCTAGGGCTTTAGATAAAATGTCTGCCATTATTTCAGACAGGTCTTCACTTTTTTCCTCTCTTAGATTTTGGAATCGGAGGTAGTGGTTAGCTTTCTCTGTGTCTAATTGAATGACTGTATTTTCTAGGTCCCCGTTTGCCTGGACTAGTCTATCATTTATGTCCTCCATGTATTTGTGATCTTTGCCTAGTCTGTCCTCTAATTCTTGTATTTTTTGTTCGTGTTTAAGTATTTGTTGTTGGAAAATCTCATGCTTATTATCCATGTTTTGCATTCTCTCTTTCAGTTCTGTCGTGTCACTCCTAACTTCCCCAATTTCTTTTTTTATGTCCTCATGATTTTTAGACATCATTTCCTGCATTTGTACTAACATCTGTTGCAGGTCTTTAAAAGAATTGGATCTTTCTCTAGGCAACATGTCTTCTAGGGATCTCTGGGTGGAGGGACTAGGAATAGCAGTGGTGGATTGATTAATTTCTCTCCTCCCTGACCCCAATCTAGATAGATTTGATAGGCTTGTCATTTTAAAAAGTTTCCACCAACTATTCCACATAATTGAGTCTTTTATGGTCCCTTCCACAATTTTAAGAGGAGTGATAGTCCTGGTCTTAGTTAAGATAGAATGAAATTAATCAGAGGTCCTTGTTATTTATTGTCTAGTTCTATTTCTAATATGTTCCTTTAATCTAATAGTAACTATAACAAAAAAGAAGAGGAAGGGAAGAAAGGCTAGAGCAAAATAGTTATGGAGTAAAAATTTACAATCAACTTCTGGAATATTGCAGTCAAGAGAAAATCTTTAAGCTATGTTAAGTAAATCTTTTAAAATTTTGTCTTATAATAATCTAATCTTAGCACAATATTTCAAATAAAATGTTGTATACAATGTTAATTCACAATAGAGCTAAATGCAGAACTAATGTAATTGGAGTAGAAGGAAAAAACAAAAAGTGAAGAGTAGGTTGGTAAGTAGTACAGAATTAGCCAATATATTAAGTATTTAGGTCTATATATAAACTAGTTTTCCAAAGACCATTAATAGAATATATCAAGAACCATTTAAGCAGTTGAAATAAATAGGCAAGAAATATACAAGAAATATTTCATAAGCGACATAAATCAATATCAGTCAGTTAAGACAATTAATAAGTCAATTAATTATATTTCTAAAAGTCTAGTAATCAGACTTTATAATTCATCAATTAAACAATTAAGCAATAGGTATGGATTCTTTGAATGTCTTAAAAGAGTTAATCTAGTTAAAGGTTTATGCAGTTAGTTATTATTAAATACAATAGATTATCTATTCTAAGGCTATACAGTATAACTATGATGAAATATCTATAATTAATAACAGAAATTAATATTGTCAATATACAAGTAATGAATTATTGTTATACTAGTGATTTCAGCGCACACTAGTATATAGATATGTTTAGATATATTTAGTTCTTACAGAATATTTGATTCTCTGTGGTGGCGAAGGTTGATTGTTCAAGTTAATGTGGGTTATTTAGTATTTGTTGTTATAAGTGATGAGAGGAGTTACCAGAGTTAGTGAGGCCAAAAAGGAAAGTTCCAGAGAAATCTTGGACAGATATTAAGAGTCTAGTCCTAATCGCTTCTCCTGTAGTTCTTCTGCTGTTCTGTGAATCTAAGTGTGTCTGTAAGGCTCCTTCGTTTCGTTAATCTCAATAACAGATCACAGACCTCGGCAACAGCTCACTAGACTAGGAATTTCTCAGATAGTATATATCCTTCTCAAAACGGTCTGACAGCTTTTCCCACGATCATCTATTTAATCCTTCCGCATCAGTTTAGACAAACATTATCTTTCATGAAACAAGCAAAGGGGAAAAAAGAAATATAAAGAAAGCCTGGAATGACCTTGTAAAGTGTGATCACCATCGCTGTGTTAGATTAAAGAATGGAGTATTTTAAATCTTTTTTTTTTTTCAAAATCCTCAGGGAGTGACAGATCTCCTTAATGAGAAACAAAAAAAGCCGCTATGCATGGTCTTTTGTTTACTTTTTGGTTTTCTTCTCCTGATCATCGTTACATGACAGCTCGCCGCTAACGGAGGGGGAAAGATGGCATTCCTCCCCTCCTCCCTTGTAAGACCCTTGCAGTGAAAACGACGCAACTCATGAGGGTAGACTTACTGATCACTTCGGGTTCCAGGTTTCATCAAATCCTGGTGTGTTTTAAGGTCAGATCTATCGTCATGGTCGCCCTTGCTAGATAATGCTTCAATTTTCTCCAGCTGGGAGCATTCTAGGCTGCCATGACACTCCTAGTTGTAAGGCATCCAATCTTTCCGGGGGGAGAAACTGCTCTGTCGGTGGGGCTGCTGCCCCGAAAACCAGACTGACGGTACCCCCCTTTCTTCAGATCTTTGCATGTAAGATCTGCGATCCTCAAGGGGCCGAACGAACGCCCAAAGAGTGGTGATGTTAGGGGAGCTTGGCTCCACACTAACCACCCGGCTCCACAGTTGGCTCCGCCCCAAAATTTTGTTCCATCTTCTTCTTCCGTGACCATCCACTGGGAGGATAGGTGAGAAGACTAGCTGTGCTCCTAGTTCCTTCACTTTCCTGCCTAGGTCCGCGAAATCTCTGCAGATAGTTTCAAAATCCTGTGTTGCAGTGTCGTTTGTCCCTATGTGTATCAATAGAAATGGGTAGTCATCTGTAGGACAAAAAAGTCTTGGCAGCCTCTCATACACGTCTTTGATTCGTGCTCTTGGAAACAGCATACTTCTCATGAAGTTACGTCAGGTCTGCTGCGCACAGCCACTTCTGTTCCTCTCAATAGGGAATCCTCCACAACCATCACTCTCCTTTTCTTCTTTGTCTCTGGGGCAGTTCATTTCCTCAGTTCAAAAGGTTTCTGAGTGCTAAATGAACTCCTCGTGGATGATCTAGATGTATAATTCTTCTCCTCTTCATTGTTTTCTTGCATGAGAACCTGGTAGTGATTCTTAAGCTTGCCTTTCGTAAACAACTTAAAACCCACCTCTGCCGCCAGGCATGGGGGAATTGAGATCCTCTTTCCCCCTAGGCCTTTACAATTCTATGCATGGTATGTATGTATGTATGTATGTTTGGTTTTTATATTAATTGATTTTTAATCATCAATACCAAATTACTATTGTACACTGTTTTATTGTCGCTGTTAGCCGCCCCGAGTCTCTGGAGAGGGGCGGCATACAAATCCAATAAATAAATAAATAAATAAATATAGGTGCTGATATCCTCCCACCCACTCCCTTCTTGTCTGAGACACATGTTTCCATTCTGTTGCTTCTACTGGTATGCTAGGATTTTCTTTCTCTTCATTAATCAGAAGGGGCTCTTCTGTTTGGGCCTCTGCATCCCTAATGAGTTTCAGAGTGGACATTCTCTCCCCGAGACTTCACACCTTTTCTTCCAACAGCGACACAAGCTTGCATTTGTGACAGGTGAAATTTGTCTTCTCTTCTGGCAGTACTGTAAACATATTCACTGCAGAAGACCATGGGGTCGCTCTTCTCTTCCATGTTTGTCACTTCAGCAATGGGAACTGGAGAGTCTAGGAGCATGAGTAGGAAGAATCTGGGATGGTAGCCATAATTGGCAAAGAATGGCATGGTTTGAGTGGAAGAATGCTGGGAGTTGTTAAAAGTGAACTCGGCTGTAGAGAGGTATTTTGCCCAATCTTTCCATTGGTTGTGAACAAAATGCTGCAAGTATTGCTCCAAGATGCTGATTACTTTCTCTGTACCCCCATCAGTCTCTGGGTAATGTGTGGATGCCAAGGAGACTTGGACCTGGAGAGCTGTTATGAATTCTTTCCAGAACTCAGCAGTAAATTGGATGCCTCAGTCTGACACCACTCTGTCAGGCAGACTGTGTAGCCAGAAGATACTTTGGGTGAATAGTTGAGTGGTGACTTTAGCCATTGGTATTCTTTGACAGGGAATGAAATGAAGCATCTTGGTCAGCATGTCCACCACCACGAACATGGCTATGAAACCAGTGGAGACGTTCCATAGGAAGTCCATGGAAATAGCTCTCCACAGTCTCTCTGGCATCAGCTAAGGTTGTAACAGTCCAGGAGGGGCTCCTGTGGTTGTCTTGGCGACAATGAACATAAGAATTCACATAGGAGTGGACATCATGGCGAATTCTAGGCCACTGGAAAGTCTGAGACATTAGGTGTAGTGTCTTGAAAAGGCCAAAATGTCCAATTGCAGGGTTGTCCTGGCACTGGTTCAGGATGAGGCCACAAAGTGGCCCTGTTGAAACATACAAGTAGCAGGCCTTCAGAAAATGCCCATGGTGAGTTGGGACCAATTTCTTGCTTCTGTTGCTCTAAGAAGTCATCTTGTCATTGTGCTTCCCAAATCTCTCTTCATAGATCTACCGGATCTTGCACAGCTGCGATTGACTCAACAGGCAGAATGGTACAAAGCGGTAATGGTTCCTTAGCTCAGAGGTATTCAGGTTTGAGGCACAAGACATCTCCTTGTTTGTTGTTTGGGATGTAAGTGACTCTGAAGTTGAATCTGGTGAAAAATGACCAATGGATCTGCCGTTGATTCAATTTTCTGGCGGTTTGCAGGAACTCCAGGTTTTTGTGGTCAGTTCGCACTTCTACTTGGTAGCAAGCTCCTTCAAGGTGGTGTTTCCAGGTCTCAAACATGGTCTTGATGGTCAACAGTTCTTTCTCCCAAATGGTATAGTGGCACTCGGATGAGTTTAGTTTCCTGAAATAATAAGCACACAAGAACAGGGGGGCACCACTGTAGCATGTCTGAAGGTGCATGGCCCCCACCGCAAAACCTGAGGCATCAGCCTCTACCACAAAGGGATGACAAGGGTCTGGATAATTGAGGATGGGTTCCTGCATGAAAGCTTTTTTCAGGGTCAGGAATGCTTACTGCTTGGCATCACCCCATTGGAACTTAACTCCCTTTGCCAAGAGCCAGGTGAGGAGCGCAGTTAAGGTGGCAAACCTTGGGATGAACGTTCAGTAATAGTTTGCAAATCCCAGGAGTCTCTGGACATCTTTCCCCCAACATGGAAGTTGCCACGTTTGAAAGGCCTCGGGTTTTCTGGGATCCATGGCAATTTCTTAGGGAGAAATAAAAGGTCCTAGGAACTCAATGGTGTTCTGGTAAAACTGACATTTTTCTAGCTTGGCATAAAGATGGTATTCTCTTAGGTGTTTCAGGACTTGTCGTAGATGCTGAAGATGACTCACCTGCGAGGGGAGTAAATCAGGATGTCATCAAGGTAAACCACAACAAATTGGTCCAATAAATCTCAGAAGATGTTGTTCATGAAGTGTTGGAAAACAGCTGGGGCATTGGTGAGCTCAAAGGGCATAACCATATACTTCAAATAGCCATTCCAAGTCCTGAATGCAGTTTTCCACTCATCCTCCTCTCAGATACATACTAGGTTGTAGGCCCCTCAGAGATCAATCTTGGTGAAGATAGTTGCCAATTGAAGTTCAGGAATCAAAGGCAAAGCGTATTGGTTGCGCATTGAAATGGCATTCAACTTCCGGTAACCGGTTTTCTTTTTCACAAGTAGCACTGGGGCTGACAGAGGTGATGAGGAGGGATGGATGAAACCCCTGGCCAGATTTTTGTCCAAGAAGTCTTATGTGCCCAACTTAGGTTCCAACATTGAGTAAAGGCATCCCCCTGAAAACTTAGTGTTTGGTAGTAAGTGCATGTCACAATTGCATGGTCAGTGTGGGGGCAATTGGTCTGCCTCTTTTTCACTAAACACATCTGCAAAGTCTGAGAGGTCTTTGTGATGTCAGATTGAGCTGGCACCCAGGCTACACAGATTTGGTGTATGTGGTCCATGCATTGCAGGCTGGGAAACAAAATAGAGTTCTGGGACCACAAAATGTGAGGGTCGTGAGTTCTCAGCCAGGCTAAGCCAAGGACTAAGGGAAAATGCAGTCCTTTGGTAACATAGAATTGGATGACCTCCTCATGTTGTCCAATGGCTAGGCGTACTGGTTGGGTCATGAACTTGATGGGTCTGGACAGCAATACATGCCCATCGATTGTCTTGACTATCATGGGAGGTTTGACTGGGCACAAGAGTATAGCATGAAGATGAGTGAAGGCCTCAACCATGAAACTGGTGGTGACTCCAGAATCCACCAAGGCATGGGCTGGGGGGCTCAGGTGTGGTTCTTAAGCATTATCTTGGTTGCTAGAATCAGGTGTCTCAGGGATCCAGGATCTTCCTCTGTGGAGTTGGAACATGACTTGGTGCCTGCCCGATTTAATGTTTCCATTAGGCCGGGCTCTGGTCATTTCCCAGCAGGGTTGCCTGGAACTGTTGAACAGGACTGCAGGCTGGAACAGGAGCCAGAATTGTGGTACCATATCTCTTCTGGGGACAAGAGATGGCAAAGTGACCCCCACCCCCACAGTACAGGCACAAACCTTCAACTCGATGTCTGGCTTTCTCAGCTTTGGTCAGGCAAGATCTGGTGGCACTGAGATCCATTGGCTCATCTTGGCAATGAGTGGTGGACAATTCACAGGGTATGCAGTGGCATCCGGAAGACACGTCTTGGCACAGGGATGGGTGGATTAATAGAGGTGGCCTGAATTCCCCCTGAATTCAGGAGCAGGAACTGGTGTGTTGCCCTCAAAAGTTGGAGTCTGCCCAAGTTTATTAAGACAGGCCTGGGTAGATTACATTCTGGCTTCAATGTCAAAATAGAGCTGGTATAAAGCATCTAGTGTAGAAGGAGTAATAGTGTGCACGAGCTCAGTCAGTATCTTGGCAGACAGTCCATCTTGGAACATCTCCATAAGGACCCCCTCATTTCAATCTAATGGAACACTTAAATGACTGAACTCGGCTATGTAATTGGCCACATATCTTGAACTTTGTCTTATCTAACGTAATTGTCTGGTGGCATTCTGAATGTGATGGGGATCAGCAAACTCAGAACCCTGCATAATTTCTTAAAATAGCACTTTGCTATTCCATCAAAGGAGAAGCCCAGTCTGAAGCTGGGTCAATTAATAAATTCAGGATAAAAGCGACTTTTATCTCATTGTAGACAAAATCTGCTGGACACACTGCAATGTACATACGACACTGATTTAGAAAAGCAGTGAATTTATGACAGCCCCTGCTGAATTTTTCTTGTAAGGCCAGGGGACATTTTAATCTCAGAGACAAAGCTGGAGGGAGAGGGCTGGAGGCATGGGTGATGAAATCTGCTGTTTTAAATTAGCTACTTGATTTTGGAGGGCTTGAACCATCTGTTGAAGATTCTGGATATTAGCTTGCATTTGTGTGATGACATCAAGAAGCCTGCGCTTGAGTGGGTGGGGTTTCAATCTGTTCCGTGTACAGCCTCTTGGAGTTAAACCACCAACTCAAAATCCAGTAAATCATGTTAAAACCAGAGTCTTTATTAGCAAAAGCCCAGAGAAAGTAAAAACAGACTGAATGCCAAAAGGATGGGAGTATTTTTTCTCTCTGAAGAAAGTCCAGAAAAGGTGCCAACTTGGCCTAATTGCATTCCTGAGCGATAGGAGAGGGAAATTCATCATACAAGAGAATAAAACAGCTCACCAGTTTCTAATCTAAACATCGTCTGGCAAGGAATGTCTTTTGGTAAAGCAGGAATCATGTTTTGGAGCTTTTTTCACACACCATCCCTCTAACATCTCTTCTATGAACGGCGATGAAACCCCACACCCAATTACCCCAAATCCTCTGCTTTTATACTGACTGGAAATGACATCAAATCCCAAAGAAGTAAAGCTGTAAGCTTATTTTCTTTTACTATGCAAGTCCTTCTGCCTTCTCAGAAATCTCCAATTTCTGGCATCTAATACTGGGTCATCCCCTCTAATGTCTTCTTCCCCTGCGATTGAGGCCATTCTCCCATTGTTTTGTTAGCCCCCTCTGGTGATTCCTTGGGTTTATTCAGGTCATTTTCTCCCTCACTCTCACTCTGTACATCAGCTGGCAATTCCACTGGTCCAGGGTATTCAGAGGGGCCTGGCTCATCCTCCTCAGAATCTGATATTACCAGAGGTTGACAAGGAGCACTCACAACAATAACTCTGTGCACTCTAGTACTGGGTTCAGTCCATTTCAAGTTGCTACTAGCCAGAACTTCGTTCCAATGCCAGAACTACAAGTGGAGGAACCAATCACAAGGGGTCTATACAACAACTATATAAAAAATCTGGCCACTAGTGTTTTGTCTCCTAAAGTCTATCCTTATCTAATTTTCAGGATTGTCTCAGGATGTTCTCAGGATTGTCTCAGTCCTGAAGCCTCATGAAGACAACCCTTATCTCATTCTCAGGATTGCTGGTTCAAAAAACATCTTCACTCTTGTGGATTAGCTCATTCAACTTTGGACTGATAGTAGGGGTTTCTAACTGCTTTATCCTAATTGTGTTGCCTGAGGAAAACTCAGAGTCTGCTTTGGTTTTGTCTTGCAATTACTTCCTTTCAATAAAAGGTTCCTTTCAAAATGCTGCTATCTCAAAAGTTCGTACTTTTGAGATAGAGACAGGACCTTACAACATCTCTCCTCTCTTCTCCATCTTTGTTGTTTGCTCTCCTTTGTTAACCATGTCTCTTGTCTTGCTATAATGTCAAACTTTGAGAGGAACTCCAATAAGTCTCAGTCTGACATTCTATTCTTCCAACCAGATATATTCCATAACAATATCTGAATAGAACTTCCTTGTTTTTTATCTAGAGGGGTGACTAACATTGTGCTGGAGTTTATAGTTCAATGATGTGGCTCATGTAGTCAATCAGCAGGTAAGATAAGGTCCATCATTCCTTCAGTGTCTAAAAAGGCACATTGATTAAAATTTGGTCTTCCTTTACTGTTCTCTTGCTGCTGAATGAGGTCAGATACATTGTCTAGTGGCTTACATGTAGAGTTATGTACAATTGGCGGTTGTTGTTTCTTGTCTACATCTGTATCCAGAGGGGTTATCTCAGCCCTGGGTGGCATTCTGCATCCTGCCTCAGAGGCTGTCTTTAACATAATTTCCTCTGATTCCTGAAGCAGATTATTTGCCACACATGGGTACCCAGATGTAATCATATCAGATAATGGGCCTCAGTTCACAGCAAGGCAAATGGAGGTGTTCCTGGCACAGCTGGGCATAAGGCATGTTCTAGTATCACCTTACTTGCCAGCTGCCAATGGGCAAGTAGAACGAATGGTGAGAAAAACCAAAGAGGCCCTCAGCTGAAGTTCCTCAGGGGATTGGCAATCAATAATAGACCAATTCTTACTAATAAAGCACATCATGCTCAGCAGCTCGACCAACAAAAGCCCAGCCGAGTTGCTAATGGGCAGGAAACCTAGATCCAGCCTAGACCATATTAACCCAGCATACTTGCCCCCCCCCCCCCGAGAAAATAATAAAGGCACCAGAAAGATTTTTTAACATTGGGGACATGGTGTATGTGAGAAATTTTGATGGGGGCCTTAACTGGGAACTGGGGACAATCATTGACAAAACAGGCACCAAATCATACACAATAAGACTGACTGAGGAATGAGAGTGGAGGAGACACATTGACCACCTCCGGAAAAGGCAAGAAAAAAACGACATCACACCAACATTAAATAAAGACTATAACTCTTCACCTCCTGCAGGAAGCAGCAATGCCTGGTGACCCCCGCCCCAAGACAATTTAGATTTCCTACCTGTAACTCTTCGGAATACCAGCAGGAGGAGCCACGGGCCCCCGCAGACCAGCATTGGTATTACCCACTCGACACGGGACTCCATGGTGCAGGCCAGCCCAGCCAGGCCTACTGGCAGCTGCGGAGCGGGCAGCGAACAGACCTCCTCTCCAACAGTTGAACAAACAACTGATCTGCACATGTCCAGTCATAAAGTCAGCGCCTGGCCAGATTGGAGGACTATGTCACGTGGCTAAATGATTGACAGTTTGCATGAATCTATGAGGGGAGGGGTGTTCTGTACCAATGCAAACAGCCTATGTAAATAAGCTATGTTAATAAATTATGTTAATCCCTATTTGAATTTACCCATTTGCATTACCTGGCCACGATTGGCGAAGCCGCGGGCGGGAAAATACAAATGGCTGTCAAAGCCGCAGGAGAGCCCTTTAAAAAGGAAAACCCAAGCCACAAGCCACATGCAGAAGCCGTGAAGCATGAACAACAATTTGTTGCAAGATGGTTCCTAATAAAAATGAAATAAGCTAGACAGTGTTGTGTGCTTTCTCCAGACTTTACATTGGTCATCTTGGTCAGCATGTCCACCACCACAAGAATGGTCATGAAACCAACAGAGACAGGTAAACATATCAGGAAGTCTATGGAAATAGCCCCCCGTGGTCTTTCCAGCATTGGCAAAGTCCTGGAGGGGCTCCCATGGCTGGCTTGGAAACAATGAACACAAGAGTTTACATAAGAATGGATGTCATGTCAGAGTCTAGACCATCAGAAAGTCAAAGACACTAGGTGTAAAGTTTTGAAGAGACCAAAATATCCGGCTGTACGGTTGTCATGGCATTGGTTCAGGGCCGCTGGAACATCCAATAGATCTCAGAAGCATAGCAGGCCCTCAGAAAATGTCTAAGGTGAATCCGGGTCAATTTCTCACTTCCGTTACTCCACAAAGTCATCTTGCTATTGCACTTCCCAAATTTGTCTTCGTAGATCCACCAGATCATGCATGGCTGCAATCAACTTGACAGGCAGAATAGTACGAAGCGGCAATGGTTCCTTGGCCTAGAGGTACTCAGGTTTGCAGGACAAGGCATCTGCTTGTTTGTTTTTGGGTATAAAATTTTTCTTTATTTTTCTTCCAACATACAGTAAAACAACATGAACAATAAAAAACACAGAATCAATGCTTAAAATAATAATTAATGATATTTCTTTGATACGTTGAACATTCAGAGAAAAAATGCTAATGATACTTTCAATATGTACTTTTTATCCTCTTCTTTGCTAAGTTAATTAAAATTAACTACATATGAGATCTATTTCAACTACAGATAACAATATTATGAAATCTAGTCCCTTATATTCCCTTTTTCTATTTATAATAAAACATAAACATATTAACCTCTTAACTCAATATCTAATTTAATTCTTTCATCTCTGTGTTAACTTCTTATCCAATGGTGCCACCAATCTGTATTTCATCATCTAGGTCTTTAATAGATTAAAATTAAATCATCATGTATTTCTTCAAAAGTAATTAAAAGAAAATACTTCTCAATTATTTTTAGTTTGCAACCATTCATAAAACTTTCCCCAGATCTTATAGTAATCACACTCCTTATCTTTAAGTTTTAAAGCAAGCCTATTCATTTCAGCACAATCTAAAATCTTACGTAATATTTCTCTTTCGTCTGGAATTTTATTGAGCTTCCAATTTTGTGCATATACGATTCTAGCTGCTGTTAAAATATGTATAAGCAAATATATTTCTTCTTTATAAAAATTTTCTGATAAAATACCTAATAGGAATATTTCTGGTTTAAATTCAATAGTCCTTTTCAAAATCTTCTGTATCCAATGCTGAATCTCTTTCCAAAATTTCTTAGCTTCCGTGTAAGTCCACCACATATGGTAAAAAGAGCCTGATAGCTTATTACATTTCCAACATTTCATTGATCTATTCTTAAACATTTTTGCTAATCTTTCTGGTGTCATATACCATCTATAAAATATCTTATATATGATATACAGACTTCTGGGGCAGCGCTGTGTCAATGCGGAGCTGGAGGGTGAGCCGCTGCTCTCCCAGCACGACTTTTTCTGCCTTTAAACTTTAATATCGGGTGCCTACCTTAGAGGGGAAGGTGCCGTAAGAGGAGGTGATGTTGTACCTGATGAATGGACAGCAATCCTTCATCGGAGTAGGTTTTTAAACCTCCCAAACCAGGCGGAGAAGAAGTTAGCGTTAGCTAGCCCGAAGACATGGGCGCCTCCTAAACATTGAGGAGGGAAAAATAAGATTGGTAATCAATGGTATCCTATCCTAACAACTTCTTTCTGTGGAGTCTTCTTGGAATCTTTCTGAGGATCTGATTATTTGGAAGGACAGAGAAGCTCCAATTTGAAGTAAGCGGTGCCTTAGAGGGTTTGAGCGAAAACACAGACAAGACCAGTGAGTCAGCAAAGAGGGAGGCATTACAGGTAGTTCCCGTGCTGTAGAGAAGATACAGGATTACATACTGATGGTGAGAAACAACGACGGGAGTGGTCGCCACTCCATCTTCATTACTTCTGCTTTTCTTTTCTGCTGAGCTTCAGGTCGGGGAAGATTTAAGGAATACTTCATTTTTTTCCAGGGTCACACTATCCATGGAACACAGATGTGGCATAGCTTATAGGAGTGGCAAAGGCTGTTTATGGAAGCCCTAGGTGCTGAACAAGTGCCCACACTGCAGCTGCACATGGGGTGGAAGGAACGTTCTAAGGAACTCAGCTGTAGCGCAGCATAGAGAGGCAGCGTCAATGGCCACAGACCCACTGCTGAGCCTCACTGTCCATTGAACCCAGCTGTAGCATGGCATATAGGGGTGGTGCCAATGGTCATCGATTTGCCATCAAACCTCACTGTGGGCTCAGCTGTAGCATGGCTTAGAGTGGCAGCGCTGATGGCTGCAGATCTGCTGCTAAACCCCATTGACCATGGAACTGGGCTGTAGTGCAGCTTAGAGGGGTGGTGCCGATGGCTGCAAAACAGCAGCTGAGCCTCAATGTAGCATCAAAGCAATCAGGGGCATTATCCAATGATCACCTGCAGTCTGAAATGGCCACCGCCTGATACCAGGCATGCTCACTGAATATTCAGAGCTCTCTAGGCCCTTTGCAGGGTTCCTTGCCACTGATTCCCTGCCCATCCTTGAAGGCTAGCTTCACCCACTATGGGGAGATCTTCTAGTCACATCACCTCAGAATGATTTAGGTTTGGCAAAGATAAAGAACGTTCAACCATTTTGACAGTTTTTAATTTTTTACTAAAGTTTTTATTTTTAAACTTGAAACTTCCAAAACAGTGCAAGTATATTAGAATACAGGTGCACACACAGGCAATAAATACAGATGATAATGATAATACAAACATGTTCTTCCTCAGAAATACAACTGGACAAAAAGGTAATATTTCAATAAAAAGAGTGAGTGAAATGGGATGAAGGGCTTGCTCTAGTCACACATCTGTCTTGTGGCTATCACAAACTTCCTGTCATTTTATGTGATTTACATCAAAGTTACATGAAGTCCTGGATATTCAGATGATGCTTCCTAGATGAATAATAAAGCATTTGCAAGAAAACAAGCAATCTTCTAGAACAACAAGGAGTCCACTGTTCAACACTGAACTACATGTACTGTATTATCTTCTATTGAAATAAAAGTTATTTATAGAATCTTCTCTGTCCTGGGTAATGCCTTTAATGTCAGGCAGCAAATGAAGACAAAATATCCATTTGAAAAGTTGTGACATCATTTATCATTTCATTAAAAAGCAAACAAATTATCGTTCAAGAATTTCTGTTTATCTGAGAATTCTGAATTTTAAACTTTTTATGCTAGGTAAACACTTTCAAAAAATACTGAGTGTTCATTATTAAATTGTGGGTCATTAAAATTCGCTTCTATTAGGAAGCTAATAGAATTGCAAAAAGGTGCCTTCCTTCCTTCCTTGTATCTGAAGCCTAAATTGCCTAAAATCATCCCATTCCAAATTTAGTTCCATTATGCAAAAGAAGTTAGGCACAAGGAGTAGAAAATATAAAAATATAATGTTTGCTGGAACATCAAGTTGTTTTTGCTCACCTGAATTAGTAATTGCACAAAGATGTAATAAATGTTGATTATAGATATGAAAGTGGAATTTACCCAATGGAGTCCAACTGCAACAGTATTTTAAATGTCTTATATGTAGTAAACCAGGAAAAACAGAATTTTTATTTACTCAATGTTGTGGTTGGCTTCAGGCCAGCTCAATATCTATATGGATAGCAAGAATTGCTTTCTCGCTGTCCATATGCATGGAGCTCTCTACCGGGAAAGGGGTTTTCTCACTACAGCTGGAAAAGAAATTGCACATATATCTGAAGTACGCCATTTGTTAGAAGCCATACATTTACTTCTAGCTGTTGCTGTTATCCATTGTAAGGCTCATACTAATCTCAAAGGAAATGCCTTTGCTGATAAGACTGCTAAGGAAGCTCTGTTGTTCCCAGTCACTGATACCCCCTTATTGTATTTAGCTCCAGCTCTAAATTATTTGGCCCAGCCCTTGTATTCTGTTGAAGAACAAACTGAAGCAGCTTTAAACTCTTATAAGAAACATAATGGCTGGTATATCCTTTCTGATTACCGTATTTGGGTGCCTCAACCTTATGCTGATCCTTCCCGAGGTCTCTCTCTCAGTAGTTATATGCATCTTTATCAGCCTGCAGATCTCGTTTGGATCAAGAAGTGGGGAGATAATCCTATTAAACCTAAGTGGGAAGGCCCTTTTGAAGTGATTTTTACTACCCCTACTTCTTTACAAGTTGCAGATAATCCAGGCTGGATACATTGGACTCGTGCAAAACCAGCATACAGAAACTTATTCCCTGATTTTGCTTCTGCTGAATCACCTGAAACTGTCACCGACGTAACTGAAGAATTATGGTCCTGCCAGCCGACCACATCACCCTTGAAACTCCGCTTGATGAAGGACAATGACTGGACGCGACGGGAGAAGCCTCCCTGGGACTGGCAACGGGGTGAGTGAAGCCTTCGGACCTACTGAGGCTGCCTCCTCCCCTGACCAGGTAACAGGGGATGGACACCCTCCACCATATGCCCCTCCAAATAATAATAATAATAACAACAACAACAACAATAGTAACAATAATAATAGTAATAACAATAATAATAAATTTATTGTCATTGTCAAAACAACGAATTGTCATTGGCAACGAAAGTCGTGTGACACCCAGAGACCAGTCCATGGCCATGTGAAAATTGTGATCAGCAAAGTGTACATCCAGAGGACCAGAAAAATTTTGAAGAGCAAACTGAATGGTGGCAACACTATCAAGGCTATAAATACTTGGGCCATACCTGTCATTAGATACACAGCTGGCATATTGAACAGAGCTGGACAACCTGGACAGGAAAACCAGAAAATTAATGACGATCCATCATGCACTAAACCCCTGCAGTGACGTTGACAGGCTGTATTTACCAAGGAAAATAGGCGGCAGAGGACTTTTGCAAGTGAAGCAGACAGTGGAAGAAGAGAAGCATGCACTAGATGACTATGTGAAGGAGAGCAAAGAGTCAGCATTGTTGGAGGTCAACAATAGGAAGCTTCTCAAGGTGAAGCAAACTAAGGACCAGTACAGAAAAACTGTAACTCAATGCCGTATGGACAGTTGGCGGAACAAAGCATTGCATGGCCAGTTCTTGGAGAAGATTGAAGGCAAAGTGGATAAGGAAAAGACCTGGTCATGGCTTACAAGTGGAACACTCAAAAAGGAGACAGAAGGACTAATACTGGCGGCACAAGAACAGGCCATTAGAACAAACGCTGTCAAAGCCAGAATTGAAAAATCAACAGACGATCCAAAGTGCAGACTCTGTAAAGAAACAGATGAAACAATCGATCACATACTCAGCTGCTGCAAAAAGATCACACAGACTGACTACAAGCATAGACATGATGCTGTGGCACAGATGATCCACTGGAACTTGGAACTGGAACATTTAACAGTGGCAAAGGACTGGTGGGATCATAAGCCCGAAAAAGTGGTCGAAAATGAGCAAGCAAAACTACTGTGGGACTTCCCACTTCAGACTGACTGAATTCTGAAGCATAATGCACCAGACATTGTGATCGTGGAGAAAAAGAAAGTATGGATCATCGACATCGCAATCCCAGGAGACAGCAGAATTGAGGAAAAGCAGCTAGAGAAATTAGTGAAATACAAAGATCTAAAAATCAAGCTGCAACGACTCTGGCATAAGCCTGTGAAAGTTGTGCCAGTGGTACTTGGCACGCTGGGCATAGTACCAAAGGATCTCAACAGACATTTGAAAACCATTGGAATTGACAAAATCTCCATCTGTCAATTGCAAAAGGATGCTTTACTGGGATCGGCAAACATAATTCGCCGCTACATCACGCAGTCCTAGGTGCTTGGGAAGCGCCCGACTGGTGATGAAATACGAAATCCAGCATAGTGATCTCGTTTGCTGTGTTGTACTGACATAACAATAGTAATAATAATAATAATAATAATAATAATAATAATAATAAATTTATTGTCATTGTCAAAACAATGGATTGTCATTGGCAACGAAAGTCGTGTGACACCCAGAGACCAGTCCCACCATACATAAAATTTAAAAATAGAATAAAAAATAGAATAAAAAATAGAATAAAATGTCCCACCCACTACAAATTCCCCACCCTGAACCACTCAACCATCTACATAACAAACCGAGTAATATTGTCCAACAGTTCACTGATGGTGACCCTTTAGTTCGTTGTTAAGTGCGAGTATAGCTCTGGGTTAAAAACTATTCAGGAAACGTGTGGCCTGAGTTCTAGTTGTTCTGTATCTTCTGCCCGAAAGCAACAGTTCAAAGAGATTGTAAGCAGGATGAGAAGAGTTTTTAAGAATGGTATGCACCTTCCTAGAACATTGAGATGTGAAGATGTCATCGAAGGTGGGTAGCTGGAGGCCAATGATGTTCTGGGCAGTTTTAATAATTCTTTGTAAAGCTTTTTTGTTCACTGCAGATCTGCTCCCATACCAAGCTAGAATGCCGTATGTCAGGACACTCTCAGTGGTGCTGCGATAGTAGGACAATAGTAGATGCTGAGATAAATTTATCTTCCTGAGCATTCTCAGGAGGTACTGCCTCTTTTGTGCCTTCTTCACAAGCATATTAGTATTCATAGTCCATGAGAGGTCCTCTGAGATATAAGTGCCCAGAAATTTGAAACTACCAACCCTCTCCACTTCCACGCCTTTTATGTGCAATGGTGAGTATACATCTTTCTTCCTCCTAAAGTCAATTATCAGTTCTTTAGTTTTTTTGGTGTTAAGTGTAAGATTGTTTTCTTTACACCCTAATGTCAGCCCTTGTACTTCATTTCTATAAGCAGACTCATTGTTCTTATTAATGAGCCCCACCACTGTCATATCGTCTGAAAATTTAATAATTGCATTGGTGTTATACAGTGGGGTGCAGTCATGTGTATACAAAGAATAAAGGAAAGGGCTTAGCACACAACCCTGGGGTGCTCCTGTGCTTAGTATCTGAATGGAAGAATAATGAGATCCCATCCTTACTGACTGTGGCATAACTGTCAAAAAATCCTTTACCCACAAACAAATCCTCTGGTTTATACCCAAATTAGATATTTTAAAAAACATCCTGTTGGGTAGAATAGTGTTAAAAGCAGAGCTATAATCCACAAATAACAGCCTTACATAAGTTCCCTGTTGTTCCAAATGATTCAATACAGTATAGACCACAATAGACACAGCATCAGTGGAAGTGATGAGCCGGTGCCTGGAGTCTGTTGGGGTCTGGATGGGTGTCAACAGACTCAAACTCAACCCTGATAAGATGGAGTGGCTGTGGGTTTTGCTTCCCAAGGACAATTCTATCTGTCCGTTCATCACCCGGGGGGGGAGTCATTGACCCTCTCAGAGAGGGTCCGCAACTTGGGCATCCTCCTCAATCCACAGCTCACATTAGAGAAACATCTTTCAGCTGTGGCGAGGGGGGCGTTTGCCCAGGTTCGCCTGGTGCACCAGTTGTGGCCATATTTGGACCGGGAGTCACTGCTCACAGTCACTCATGCCCTCATCACCTCGAGGCTCGACTACTTTAATGATCTCTACATGGGGCTACCTTTGAAAAGTGTTTGGAAACTTCAGATCATGCAGAATGCAGCTGCGAGAGCAGTCATGGGCTTCCCCAAATATGCCCATGTTACACCAACACTCCGCAGTCTGCATTGGTTGCCAATCAGTTTCCAGTCACAATTCAAAGTATTGGTTATGACCTATAAAGCCCTTCATGGCATCGGACCAGATTATCTCAAGGACCGCCTTCTGCTGCACGAATCCCAGCAACCAGTTAGGTCCCACAGAGTCGGCCTTCTCCGGGTCCCGTCAACTAAACAATGTCATTTGGTGGGACCCAGGAGAAGAGCCTACTCTGTGGCAGCCCCAGCACTTTGGAACCAACTCCCCCCAGAGATTAGAATTGCCCCCACCCTCCTCGCCTTTTGTAAGCTTCTTAAAACCCACCTCTGCCATCAGGCATGGGGGAACTGATATATTCTTTCCCCCTAGGCCTTTACAATTTATGCATGGTATGTTTGTATATATGTTTGGTTTTATAATAAGGTTTTTTTTAGTTATTTTAGTATTGGATTGGATTGTTATATGCTGTTTTTTAATCATTGTTGTTAGCCGCCCCGAGTCTACGGAGAGGGGTGGCATACAAAACAAACAAACAAACAAACAAATAAATAAATAAATAAATAAATAAACAAACAAATCATCAGTTGATCTATTACTGCTATATGCAAATTGGTATGGATCCAAAGTAAGTGGAAGACTAGCCTTAATATAGTTCAACACCAGTCTCTCAAAACATTTCATGATAACAGATGTCAAAGCTATTGGTCTATAATCGTTAAGGGACACCACTACCATCTGCTTGGGGACTGGTACTATAATAGATGTCTTCAAACAGGTAGGGGTAGAGCACTGCAACAGGGATAGATTGAAAATATCCATGAACACTCCAGCTAGCTCTGCAGCACAGTCTCTAACAACTCATTCCGTGATTCCATCAGGCCCGGCTGCCTTCCGGATATTAACATTCTGGAAAGCGTGTCTCACATCGGATATCTGCAGTACAAGTGGTTGTCTGTCAATAGCAGGTGTCAGCGACATACTATCAATGGTGGATACTGTGGTGATGGTCATTCCTGTTTCCACCTCAAAACGACTGAAGAATTGATTTAGCTGCTCAGCCAAAGAATCACTACTGCTAGACAGACTATTTTTATTTCTCTGCCTCATCATTTGATGCAGGCCTTGCCATACCCGATGAGAGTCTGAATTCTCAAAAAGATGTTCAATCCTCTGTCTGTATGTGGCTTTAGCATCCCTGATACCCTTTTTCAATTTGGCTCTTGCCGCGCTATACTGTGGCGCATAACCAGAATGGAAAGCAGCATTTCTAGCTCTCAATAAAAGACTTTGTTTGTTTGTTTGTTCGTTTGTTTGTTTATTTATTTATTTATTTATTTATTCGTTTGTCCAATACACAAATACATAGGAAGAAAAATAGACATGTAGTAATATATATAAGGGTAAAAGTGAACTTAGAGGAGAGGATATATGAAAGAAAGAGAATATATATGATAAGTGAGAGAAAGGAAAGACAATTGGACAGGGGACGAAAGGTACACCAGTGCACTTATGTACGCCCCTTACTGGCCTCTATTCATCCAGACCTTATTGTCAGAGAACACACATACTTGTCTGGTGGTAGCGATAACATCAATACAGCTTTTGATATAAATATTACTGTTGAGGTGTAATTCTCAATATTGTCCTCCTTGATCAGTGCCCAATCAGTGCTCCCAAAACAATCTTGAAGTTGCTCAGTTGCATCCACTGGCCACACTTGTATTTCTTTAATCATTGGTCTACTTCTCTTGACAAGAGGTCTATATGCCGGGATCAAGAACAAAGATATATGATCTGACTGCCCCAGATGGGGTAAAGGCATAGTCCTGTATTCTTGCATGATGTTACTATATACCTGATCCAAGGTATTTTTCCCCCTAGTGGGACAGTCTATATACTGATAGAACTTAGGAAGTACAGTCTTTAAATTGGCTTGATTAAAATCACCTGCAAGCACCAGCACTCTATCTGGGTAGGCCTGTTGTTGTTTGTTAATAGCAGTTAACAGGTAACTCATGGCTGTGGTTGTATTAGCATCAGGAGGTATATATACTGCAGTTATTACAATGTTAAATTCACGAGGCAGGTAAAAGGGGCGGCATTTCACTGCCAACTACTCCAGATCAGGGGAACAGTGAGTATCCATTATTTTAACATTTGTGCTCCAGTTGTAATTTATGTAAATGCAAAGGCCCCCTCCCCTGGTCTTCCCAGAGACAATGGTTCTATCAGCTTGATAAACTGAGTGTCCTTGCAAGTCAATAGCCTCCCCTGGAATGGTAGGATCAAGCCACGTCTCTGTTAGAACCATAACACAGCAGTCCTGAATGTTTTTCTGCAGGAAAATAGTAAGTTCCAACTCCTCAATCTTATTAAGGAGAGATCTAACATTTGAAACAAAAAGACTTGGCAATGCAGGCTTGTGAGGATTTTTTCCTAACCTTAGACGTAGTCCACCTCTACAGCCTTGTTTCTGCCTGCGTTTTCATCTCCTCCGTTTTCTTTGCTCTTTAAGCAGGGAGAGTAATCCCCGGCGTCCATCTAACCAGCTCAGCTGGAATGTTATAACTTGAGACTCTAGGTTTAAAAATGCAGCCTTCTCTGCCTTCTCTGCCAATAATGAGTAACTCTTGTCTGCTGTAGCTCTTGTCTGCTGTAAAATACTTGTGCCTGAACATGCAGAGCACTCACTGAAAAGTACACAAACAATAAATTAATTAAAAGATACTTGTCCCTGGAGCATCGAGCCGCTGCATATACATGCACCGCCATCAGCCATCATTATACACCTTTGTAAAGAAAACTGACAGTGCCCTGTGTTTCAGCACTCCAATCCTGCTTATCCTCCCTTCCACTTTTTGCATGAATTTACAAAATTTATTGACTGCTGCACCTGTTCTTATCAATGTGTTATTTTCTCATTACTTGTGATAATTGTTTTTCTGTTGTTAATGATTGAACCCTGTTTAGGGAACGGGGAAGCATGTGGGACACGTATTACCTCCATTAGGACAGGGGCTAAGGAAGGACGTACTCTCATTTATAAAACTAAGTATAATTGTCAAGGGAATATAACAACTGGTTGTAAGTTCCATAACATATCTTATTCAGCTTGCCAAGAAAACCAGAAAATAACATGTTATGATCCCCAACAGGCAACCAAATATTTTAAAGGGGAACTACAACAAGGAACACAGACAGGCCAATTGTTGTAGTCCTCACGATATATTCCAGGAAAGGCTTTCTCTTTTCTTTTTGATGCCTGCCAAGTAATAAGGCCAGGTTTAAATGGGCGTGGGTCACTTGAATGGATAAGAACATATACGCATAATGAGAAGTATATTTGTGCCTCCACAAAACCTATATCTTATGGGAGAGGGAGATATGATTGTGACAGCTGCCCATATTGGTCTACTGCCCAGCTGTTGAAAGTACCTTCACTGTCAGACTGCGAGCTGACCAGTTACAATAAGTTGAATTGGACTATATTCAATTTACAAAAATTCATAGCTAGTTATCAATGGGGACATCATTTTACGTTAGAAATAGACGGCACGGGGACAGATCCCTTAGGAAAAATCTGGATAGATCTCAAGGAATATCATGAAGTTGGAGATGACATGAAGTTTTCCTTCTTCCCTGACTTTTGGGAAGAAATGTCCCAGGCAGTAGAAATACCACAAATGGCAGTAAACACATTTGGAAAGATGGCCGGGACTATTGCTGAAACCCTACAGATTAAGAACTGTTATGTGTGTGGGGGAACAAACATGGGGGCTGCTTGGCCTTGGGTGGCTTCTGAGTGGGACATTAGGAAACCTTATAATCTGACCCAATTGAATCTTACAAAGGCCACAATCACAACGCCCTATAGTATTTGGCTACTGCAGCATGAGATAGTTGGCAAGTGGTGTCTGCAGCGTATCAATGCTTCCAGTCAAATGGCAGGAAGTCACACTACTTGTGAGACTATAACTATCATAAATACAACCAGTGGTGCAATAGCATTCTGGCCAAATGAAACATGGGTGAATCAAATCACTGCCAATAATGCTCTCTGGACAAATGACATGCTAAAATTAATTAATGTGACTTATAGCAGGCCCTGGATAGCCGCACTAGGAATGTATTGGGTATGTGGGGAAAAGGCACAATCTGTTTTGTTTCCTGGATGGCAGGGTACTTGCATCTTAGGCACTATTAGACCCTCCTTTTTCATGTTGCCCTTGGCGAAGGGAATAGATCTCAGTTATACCACATATAAACGGAGAAAAAGATAGTTATATAAAAATATTCAGATCAGAAATTGGAAGGATGATGAGTGGCCCCCAGAATGTATAATTGCCTATTATGACCCAGCCACATGGGCAGAAGATGGGATGTGCAGTTATCGGATGCCCATTTATATGATAAACCGCATAATACGCCTCCAGGCAGTCTTGGAGCTCATAACAAATGAAACTGCCAGAGCTTTCAAACAGAGTGGAAAAACTCAGCGCCAGCTGAAAACCGTGGTGTTTCAGAACCGCTTAGCTCTTGATTACTTATTGGCTGCTGAAGGGGGGGTATGTGGCAAGTTTAACTTAAGTAACTGTTGCCTAGAAATTGATGACAGCAGCAAAGTCCTTGAAGAAGTGGCAGATCATATTGTTCGCTTGGCCCATGTGCCAGTGCAAAAATGGAAAGGATTTGAATGGGTAGAAGGGCTTTCATCATGGTTTAATTGGATGGGTGAAATGAAGGGAATAGTTATAATCATAGCCCTTATGATTTTAAATTGTATGTTACTCCCATGTTTGATACCAATGTTGATGAGGGGATTGGATTCGGTCATAAATTTTAAGGTAAATTCATAGGTATCTCATCAATTGAATCTGCATTGTGAATATACTAAAATACCTGTATTAGATATTGCTGAGGATGATACTTTAAAAAATATCAAAGGGGGGAATGAGGGAGTAAAATGTTTATGTACAATGAACCAAGGTTCAGCCATGATAAACTATGTATAACCTTTTACACTTAAAGTTTAATAATGTCTGCATAATGTGCAGCAAATGTAGCAAGAAAAACGTGTAACCACAAACTGCCAACCACAAGCTGTTAACCACAAACTGTCTCAGGATAGGAAACACTGAAGAAACAGCTTAGGAAATACTGCTAAAGGCATGTATAAAAACCTGTCTGTAACTCATACCCCCTGCAGAAGTGTGAGATAATTTTCTCTAATCTGCCTTGCAATTGCAATAAAACTTATTTTACTTTATCAGATTGTCTATCTCCATATCTTGTTTTCTCCATGAATCTCTTCCGTATCAAAGGGACTGGAGAGGCAGAGCAGGGAATGGAGTCAGTCAGCTCTCCAGCCAGAGTTTCATCTGACTCAGAAGGGGAAGAGTTAATGAACAATCATATTCAGAATGTTCTGGTCAGGAGAATTCTGGGAAGACAAGAGCAGCTGCACAAATGCAAAAATAGATTATAGGTCACAGGTGATAAGAATTAATGCTGCTGCTGCAACCTTGAAAAAGGGGAGGGTTGGAGAGACCTGTGTGGGAGTCTATTGTTCAGTTTTGAAGAAAGTTTGTTGAATTGTGGTTTCCTGTTTGCTGTGGATTTCTGGACATTCTGACATTTAAGTGTGAGTTATTTCTGGCTGACCTAAGCCTGAAAGGATTCTGCATTGACTGGAGTAATTAACTCTGACCTATTGAACTCTTAAACTAACATTGCTCTGAAACTCCGTGCTTTGCAGTTTTCTGAATATAAAGAACAACTCTTGCTTTCTTTTTACTTTGTGTGTGCTTGATTTAATTACTTCGTTCCTGGGTGGCTCGCGACCAGGCAGAACACTCAACTATTTTATTTATCAAATTATTTTAAATAGTTTCTTGGAAAAAATATTTTAAAAAAGACTTTCAAGAATAATTATTGGCAAGCAAACAATTCACTGGATAGATAAACAGGCCATATGGTTTATCAATCATGTAAACATGTTTTATCAATCCCATAAAACATAATTGACAAAGCAATCCAACATATGTTCACTCATTGAATTTAAACTTTAAGGCAGTGGTTCTCAACCTGGAAGTCAGGACCCAAATAAAAAGAGAAATTTCCCATGGTGTTAGGAACTAAAGCTTCTATTCTGACACCTTGGAACATATTTTTATAATCCGATCAATCAGGCGCTTGCAACGAGGGTGTCCCTCTGACCTTCCTGCCAATCAGCTTAATGCTCTGTTGGGGAATTGGCACTAGACTTATGGTTGGGGTTCACCACAACATGAGTAACTATATTAAGGGGTTGCAGCATTAAAAAGGTTGAGAACCACTGCTTTAAGGAATCTTGGAGATCCTCTAGTCCAACCTCCTGCTCAAGCAGGCAAGCCTATATCAGGGATGGCGAACCTTTTTTTCCTTGGGTGCCAAAAGAGTGTGTGTGTGCCAATGTTCCCCTTAAGCTGCGCTATAGTGCCGGTGGTTTGAGACCTCTGCGCAGCAGTTTCCAATTCCAGAGCAGTTTCATAACCGACCGTGGTAGGTAGATGGGGGGGAGTTGGGGGGGAGCAGCGAAGGCTTTTCTTGGGCGAATGGCACGCGTGTGCAAGCTCCCCATTCTGCTGCCAGCCCTCTCCAGATCAGGGATCTGTTTCTTCAAATGTATTAGAGTATAACTCATGTTGTGTCTGATCACTGCTCATACTGCGTGAGAGAATTCAGACTCAAACAACACCTGGACCTTTGGAAATAATGAATTCATTAATTCTCTTTTCTCTTATGTGAATAACAGCAACAAATTAATTTATAATTTCTGAACGAATATAACTAAGCTAAGGGTTCTTTCCAAGGATCTACTACTCTTTCAGTAAAATAATATTTTCTCATGTTGCTTTTGATCTTTCCCCCAACTAACTTCAGATTGTGTCCCCTTGTTCTTGTGTTCACTTTCCTATTAAAAACACTTCCCTCCTGGCCCTTATTTAACCCTTTAACATATTTAAATGTTTCGATCATGTCCCCCCTTTTCCTTCTGTCCTCCAGATTATACAGATTGAGTTCATGAAGTTTTTCCTGATACGTTTTATGCTTAAGACCTTCCACCATTCTTGTAGCCCGTCTTTGGACCCGTTCAATTTTGTCAATATCTTTTGTAGGTGAGGTCTCCAGAACTGAACACAGTATTCTAAATGTGGTCTCATCAGCACTCTATATAGCGGGATCATAATTTCCCTCTTCCTGCTTGTTATACCTCTAGCTGTGCAGCCAAGCATCCTACTTGCTTTCCCTACCGCCTGACTGCACTGTTCACCCATTTTGAGACTGTCAGAAATCACTACCCCTAAATCCTTCTCTTCTGAAGTTTTTGCTAACACAAAACTGCCAATATAATACTCAGATTGAGGATTCCTTTTGAAATTGGTTACTTGGTCTTTTTTGTTTTTCCGCCAGATATATTTTTTTTGTTTGTAATTTTCTTATTTAGATGGGTAGGTTATTTTTCTTGCTTGTGGCAATTATTAGTGGTACGTGAAGTCTGATAATTATTTTCATTTCAAGCAAGAATGTGTTGTAGAGGTCATTGTTAGTGTTGCAGCCAGAGAATAGAGCTTGCCAGTTAAGTGTTGTGAGCTCAGCTTCAATAAGTTCATAGTTCGCTTTTTAAAAATTGAACTTAGGTGTCGTATTATTTGGGTGGATCTCAGTGTGGTTTAGGTTGAGGCTGAAGTTTATTATGCTGTAGTCACTGTTGGAAAATGGTTCTTTTATTTGTAGGCCATATATTGCATTTTTGCTGTTGCAGAAAATGAGATCTAGACAGTTATCAAGTCTAATATTGTTAGTTACTAGTTGGTCAAGTCCTAGATAGGTGACAGTAATAAATATATGGATGGGTTCCGTGCTACATTAATTTAAGGTCCAGTTAATGTGTGGTAAGTTGAGGTCTCCAAGGAAGATAGTGGGGTATGGGCAGTGGGTTGCCCACATTAGTAGTGCGGTTAATTTGTTAGCATGTGCAATGTCATAGTCTGCAGCTCTGTAGCAGAGTAGGAAGCGAATTGTGGTATTCAGGGATAAATCACAGACAATAGTTTCAGGGAGATTTAGATCCTGTGCAACTTTGATGATTTTAGATTCAGTGTTTCTTTGTAGAATATAGCTACCCCGCCTCCTCTATGGGATTTAGGGTTTTTAATTTTTTTTTTATTGGATTAGTTGTACTACTATGTTTTTATATAAGTTGTGAGCCGCCCCGAGTGCTCTGAGAGGGGCGGCATACAAATCCAATTAATAAATAATAAATAATAAATGAATAGTTTCTTGATGTGATAATGGAGTCTGGGTAGGAAGCATTTAGCCATGTTTTGCAGATAAAAATAATATCAAAGATGGAGGTGTCTAGCAGAAGGAGGAATTCAGACATCTTGTTGAAAACACCTAGCATTTAGTAGTTTGCATTGAGACTGGTTCTGTGTTGGAGATTGGTTTGGGGTTGGTTAGAGGAAGTAAGGGGGCGTGCATTCCTATTCATTGTTTGAGGTGTTAGGGATGTCAATTTGTTGTTGTGGGAAGGTGTTCTGGCAGATGTCGATTTGATATTGTGGGATGGTAGACTGGAAGATGTAGGATGGTTGATGTGGAACTTTAAGCAACTTTAATGAAGTAATTTCAGGTCAGAATACTACAGTTAAATACTACAGTAAAATGGATGAAGAAAGAGGCTTTAATGAAGTAATTTCAGGTCAGAATACTACAGTTAAATACTACAGTAAAATGGATGAAGAAAGAGGCTTTTTTTTCCTCAAATCCTTTAAAACAAAATTTCTGTAATGCTTCTTCATCATCTTTAAAAAAGTGCACTTCAAGCACTTTGCATGACAAGTCCTGGCCATATTAGGAAAGTATCACATGGCCAGTAACTGCCTTGCAAAGGGACAGACATATTAATAGCACCAGCAGAAGGAAAAAGACTGCAAAGGTCAGCTGGAAGCAGGATGAGTAGTGGGAAACAGAACATCAGAGGTGACCAAAAGGGCAGAGATGGGGACAAATAAGCAGCTAGAGAAAAGTTGAAGTTGTCTTAGATTTTTCCTCTCTTCAGTTAGTGGAAAATGTAGGTAGTTGCCAATTGCCTGAATTTTTATCACATGTCCATAGGGATCTCGCAACAGTTTAGCACCAGGTGTAACATTATTCATTCAGCACCCTTGTAACTTCAATGATTGCTGAAGAGTAGTTAAGGAAGGACTATCTGCAATGTATATCAGTGTGATGTACATATGATAGTTTCAAATATTAACATTGATATACAAGTGTATTTAAATTTATGGAATTTAAGTTGGATCATGAGTTTTGGAACCCAGTCTGCTCAACAATAGCTCTATAGCTAAATATTTCAACATATCCATGCTCAAAACAGTTGCTTACTGTATATTGAAAATTGGCAATGCATATAACCTTTTATAATGAAGTATTATTAGCATAGTGAGAAACACACAAGGCACCTTGTTAGAAAAACTTTGCTACTAATCAGGAGTCCAATGTCTAAATTTCAGTACTCTGATATGACTCAAACCTGAATCAGAAATGTACTAGCTGGAAGTTAATATAATTTAACTTCCAACTTGCAAAACAGATTAATCAACTGCAGAGGGAGCTATTGAAAAATACAGAATCAGAGGAAATGACAGATGCATAATAACACAATAAGCAGATAGTAGATAATGGGAACATATCTTTTCTACATTTGTAAAACACACCTTCCTCACTTCATCCCATCTCAATGAAAAGTTTCCTTTACTGAGTCAAATGAAGTTATTTGTAATTCTTTCTCTAATACCAATGTGTCCTATCAATAAAGCAAAGTAAAAGTATGAGAATTAGATAGGTAATTACAATGCATTTTTAATCATCCAAAGAGTATATCATACGTTGGAGAAAATGGAGAGAATAGTCTTAAACAGAATAGTACATAGTCTTTATTTTCCTTTCCAGAATAATCATTTTCCATATGAGTAGATAGTGCCATCAATTGTATTTTTTAAACAAACATGATCCTCCACATTTTCAATCTTCATTTTATTCCTCCACCATAGGAAATACTCCAAAATGAATGAGATTAATTCCAAAATTACTTTTTGATACTTCCCAAAAGGCAGTCCTTAATTTTGTAAGTGTCTTCTTGATGCCCTGGTGTTCTGTTTGGGTCTCTGAGACCCGAAATCAAAGTTTGAGACCCTGTAAAAAAATTTCCTTGCATATCTGAAACTTGAAATTTCATGACTTTGCATCATTTCAGGGGTTCTCTCTATGAGAATTTTTGGGGTGGGGGGTTTCTTTCTTGCTGAAAAAAAATAGCCTAAAGTTCTGTTCCCTGGTCACCCTGACCCAGCCCGAAAATTCTTTATTTGACATGCTTATGTTTGGCCAATTTGAAAACTTTTTTCACTTGGAAAGTAGTCTGAACATTTCTGCACACAATGATATGGACATTGAACTGAAAAAAAATGCTTATTGGTTTATTTTGATCATAAAAGGCAGCCCCCCTCTTTTGTGAACTTTTTTTCAATTTATAGATAGTTTAGCCTGCAAAATGCATTCACTTTTACTAAAGTTGGTGTGGGATTGGTAGTTTGAACATTTCTGAACATAAGAAAAATATAAATGAACTGAAAAAATGGTGCTTATTGGTTTTTTAAAATCAGAAATAAGGCCTTCCCCCATGCTGCTTGCAACCATTTTCACTTTAAAAAATTTTTAGGCTCCAAATCCGAAATATTTTTAATATCTTAGGCATTGATTTACTCAATTTAACATTGCTGACCATCATAAAAATATTTTTGGGGGTGGGGACAAACTTTTTTCTGGGCAAACTTTTACCTACACTTGTACTGTTCCCGGGTCTATTTGACCTGAAACAAAAAAATATTTTAGGTATTTAACTTTGGTCTTTTTGAAAACATTTTTCACTGGGAAACTAGTTTGAACATTTCTGAACGTAATGATATGAAAATTGAACTGAAAAAATTGATGCTTATATTTTTATTTTGATCAACATCCCCCCCCATTTTTTCAGCATTTTGTGTCAGTTTATATTTTTTTAGGCTACAAATCTCTAAGGAATTTTCTCCCAAAAGTTTTGATATACTAAATTGAACATTCCTGATCATAAGAAAAGTAGAAATGAACTGGAAAAAAAATAATGCTTATTTGCTTATTTTGCTCACAAATGGGCCACCCCCTCGGCCTTGCTGTGTGCCATTATTTTCACTTTTTATATAGATTTGGCTAGAAATATTTGGAATATCCTTTTGAAAAGCAAGCACATGATAGCCAGACAACTAATTTTATGAAAGAAATATATTTTACTAAAAACAAGTATGTAATTTTGAAATTAACAGCATAATTTTTATATAAATTGAAATAATTGAACACAGCAGGAGGGGACTTTTATGTGCAAAATAAACAAATAAGCATCAATGTTTTCAGTTTAATTTTCATTTCATTATGTTCAGAAATGTTCAAACTGATAATTCAATGCCAAAGTTATTGAAAATATTTGGAATTAGAGGCCTAGAAAAATTTATAAAGTGACATGCTTGAAAAATGGGCACGCACTGCCCTTTTATGAGCAAAAATAAACAAATAAGCGTCATTTTTTTCAGTTCAGTTTTCATATCATTATATTCAGAAATGTTCAAGCTACCAATTCCACACCAACTTTAGTAAAATAGAACGCTTTTTGCAGACAAAACTATCTATAAATTGAAAAGAATTTCACAAAAACAGGGGAGCACATTTTATCAGCAAAATAAACCAATAAGCATTAATTTTTTCATTTCAATTTTCATTTCATTGTGTGCAGAAATGTTCAAACTTGTTTCCAAGTGAAAAAAGCTTTCAAAAAGATCAAATATAAGTACCTAAAATGAACAATTTGCGGTCCGGGTCAAATAGACCCGGGAACATAACTTTAGGATGTGTTTTTGAGACAATCTAGTGTGTACTACCCACTAAACACAGTTTAAATCAAAATGTCAATGTTCCTACCATTATACTGCTGATTTTCCATGCAATTTTTGGACTTCACATAACACAAAACCCTGCTGTAAGTATAAACAAATGGAACCTCACATTGAAAGTATTATCCACTGTCAAGGGATAGCTCAAGAAATTGTAAATCTCTCTCTCTCTGTGCTTCCTGTTACACAGGACTACAAATTGTTTCTTTTGAAATGGTTTCATGCTTAATACCTGAATAATAGATTTTAAAAAAAAATTCATGTAAGCAAACATTTAATTTCCAATTTTTTAAAATAAAAGTATTTGGCTTTTATATAAACAGAAATTAGGACTGATTCTATTACATTAAATCGGTCCATTCATTTCACCTGCTTCTCTTTCGCATTGACATTCAAAAGTACAGCATAATAAATACAGAAACTTATGCATGACCAAAATTTTGGCTTTACAGAGTCCTTTGTGAACTTACTCAGAAGGAAGCCATACTACACCCAACTAAATGTAATTGAGTTTATTCCCTGGTAAGTGTGCAAAAGATTATAATCTAACAGTGTATTCCATAATATACCTACTTAGGAGTAAACTCTATTGAATTTATTGGAACTTGGCTTCTAAGCAAATGTGAATATAGGACTGCAGCAGCTATTGTGAATTTATCTCAACAGAAAACATACAACATTGATACATACATACATGCCTACATACACAGAGAGGGGGGAGAGAGAGAGAAAGAATGTATAAAAGCATATGAAAAATATTTTTTCAGAAACAAGTCTTCCCCTGAGGGTATACCATATATTTATGGATTCATAAATATTGATTTGCACTGCAGATTAATTATCCAAGTTCATTTCTTCCAAGATGTATAAATTGGTTGAGTCACTTGACGATTTGCAGGGGTTACCTCAAGGTATGCTCCCTACTGTAGAGTGATGAAGAACAACTGCATCAATGGGGCCTCCGTAAAATCTGGAGAAGATTCCTTCTTCCACATATGGAAGATACAAGAGCAGGACCAATAAGGAACAACTGTGTACCACATGGCCAGGATTTTAATGTTTCCTTACCCCTAGTATAATTCATTGGCTTTTCTGAACCCAGTCCCAACTATCTTCATTCTCTTGTCTATTCTTCTCAGCCTCAATGATTTCTTTGTATTTTCTGCGAAAGAAGCCCATCTGCAAATGAAAGGGGAAAAAGTGAGGAGGGAAGAAACAATTTTATGAATATTTGGATTCCCTTTTTGGATTTGGATTCCTTTTCCTTAACACATATTTTCAAGTTGCTTGCCACTCTGTTAATAGAAAGGCATACGAGCCCTCAATTAAGTTCAAAGGTAGGAATTGACACACACTGTTGTAAGTCAATAACACTGTTTTTTATCAAAAGTAAAAGAGGATCAACACACATTTTTAGTCAGACAAAATGCTCATCTTCAAAGAAACCGCCTTAAGTGATGTGAAGAATAAACAAACACAAAGCAGATAACAAGCAGCTGTGAAGACGTCATAGCCATTCTCCTTCAAGAGTTTGCAAAGTCACAAACTTGACTATGATTTAGTTCAAAAGTCCTGGAAACAGTTCAAAGAGAGTCCTTGTAGAATCCTGATACAAACACACGTCCTCCTTTACTAAACAGATAAACTTCCACACCCAGAGGCCAGAATGCTGACTATTTAACAGCAGCCCCAATTAGTCTAATTACACCCAGCCACAGGTGATCTACCTTATTTCCTGTAGTATTTACGCAGTTGCTCTTTCCTAGACATTGCCCTGCGCCTGCGTACATCAATGAATGTCTCTCCTTCCGAATCCATTGATGATAATGATGATGAATCACTTAGGGGTGACTACCTAATGGGCTGTCTGCCATTATCCCCTCTGAGGATCCCATTTCACTTCCACTATCTGCTTCACACACTTAGCTGTCAGAAGCAGTCGGTAATAAAACTGGCCTCTGATCCTGGGAAGATTCACCCACATCCACCCCCACAGTCCTTGGAACTGTCTAGATCTCATCTTCTGCAACAGCAAAAGTACAATATGTGGCTTACAAATAATAGAACCTTTCTCCAACAGTGACCACAGCATGATAAACTTCAGTCTCAACCTAAGCCACACCGAGATCCACCCAAATAATGTGACACAGAAATTTAACTTCAAAAAAGCAAACTATGAACTCATTGATACCCATCTCTCAACATTAAACTGACAAACTTTATTCACAAACTGCAACTCTACGGATGACCTCTACAACACATTCTTGCTTGAGATGAAAATAATAATCAGACTTTACGTACCATTAACATCTACCTCAATCAAGAAAAATAACCTCCCCATCTCAATAAGAAAATTACAAACTTAAAAAAAAATCTCTCTGGCATAAAAACAAAAAAGGACAAGTAGCAAACTTCAAAAGCCGTTATAAAAGCATATGCAACCAAATAAAAGCAGAATGTCTCAACTACCACAGCATACAAGAGGAAAACCTCTACGCTCCAAATCCAATCGAGCCTTCTACAACTTTGTCAACAACAAACTCAAGGACTGTATACCTATCCCTCCTCTCAAAAGACCCAACAACAAAGAATGCCATGACGATTCATCCAAAGCTAACCTCCTGAACTCATTCTTTGGCTCTGCCTTTGTCAACAGCAATGGCACATCCCCCAAATTCATCTCTCGCACCACAAACTCTCTCAGTGACCTAACCCAAATAGACTTCACTGAAGACCGAGTTGAAAAAGCATTACATGACCTTAAACCCTCTCTATCAGTCGGACCAGATGGCCTATGTGCATACTTCCTAAAAGAACTCTCTTCTGCTATAGCTGAACCACTGAGCATAATCTTCAAAAAAAATCCTTCAGAACCAGCACGCTTACCAAACTATGGTCAAAAGCTATGGTCATCCCCATCTTCAAAAAAGGAGACCCCTCTCTTGTTGATAACTACAGACCAATATCACTATACTGTGTCCCATGTAAAGTCATGGAATCCATTATAAATCAATCAATTGCTCTCCACCTAGAAACTAATAATCTGCTCTCTAACAAACAATTTGGATTCAGAAAAAAACCATCCTGCAACCTGCAGCTCCTCCACTGCAAAAACAATCAAGAAAAATCTATAGATGCAATTTATATTGGCTTCTGCAAAGCCTTCGATTCAGTGGTCCACGACAAACTACTTCTAAAATTCAAATCCTATGGCATCTCAGGATTCCTCCACAGATGGATTACAGCATTCCTGTCAAACAGACAACAAGTGGTTAAATAGGAAGCACCATATCTACCCCTGTCCTTGTTAAAAGCGGTGTCCCCCAAGAATCTGCTATTCTCTCATAGTTATATTTCACTCCTTTATTTTCTCCTCTATTCCCCCTTTAATACATTCTACCTGATTATATCCTCTATAACCCTCGTTGTATATTATTGTTTATTGGACAAAACAAGCAAACAAACAAATAGATGAAAGATTAGTCCACATGGGATTTAGGCACAGCACTGCTGACGCATATATATACACCAAGGATGGTGAAAAGAATAATATAAGAATAATTGAATTTGGTGATGACATTTATGTGTATGCAAAAGAGGATAGATTAGTCATGCAGGTGTTTAATGACCTGAAAAAGTCGTGTATGGTAACAGACTTGGGGTATGTAAGACATTAACAGAATGCTAATATTGTAAAAATCAGGAAACAAAGCTTGTATAATTGTGAAAATAAGTGAAGGTACAGGAAGCCAACGATGTGAAATGAAAACTGTATATTGAAGTTGCAGAATGTATCACAACTTGTAGAATCCAGATAGATTAAAATTAATAATAATTTAATTAATAATTTATTATATTTGTATACTGCCCCTCTCTGAAGACTCAGGGCTTGATGTAAATGTATATGAAAAAGGTAAATGCAATAATGCAAATGTCTGCAAATGTAACACCTTGATAAACAAGTTGTGTAGTGCTGCATTACAATACTAGAAGGGATGTCAGGAATTAAAAATCCCTACGTAATATCATAATGCAGAAAGTAGGCTTCAGTTAAGAATGCTGAGTCATTCAGAGGCAGTTGAGCATGCAGCAACCTAGTAATTATGAATCTTTTATCTTTCTCTCTGTCTGCTTGCTGTTAGCTGTGTGCTGTTGCTGTTCGTGAGAAGTACGCATTGAAGAAGCTGCAATGCTGTATAAGCTGGTTCCTGTGAATTATTAAACTAAGATAGTTGTAGCAAGGTACTCGTAAGAGACTAATTTATTGTATGTATAGTATAGATAGTAGTAGTAGTAGTAATAATAATAATAATAATAATAATAATAATAATAATAATTATTATTATTATTTATTAGATTTGTATACCGCCCCTCTCCAAGGACTCGGAGCAGCTCACAACAACAATATACAACGTACAAATCTAATGTTAAAAGCAATTAAAAACCCTTATTATAAAAAACAATCACACAACCTAACAGACCATACATTAAAAAAAACATAGTAGCTAAGGGGTATGTCAGTTTCCCCATGCCTGGCAACATATGTGGGTTTTCAGGAGCTTTCAAAAGGCAAGGAGGGTGGGGGCAGTCCTAATCTCTGGGGGGAGCTGATTCCAGGGGGCTGGGGCTACCACAGAAAAGGCTCTTCCCCTGGGTCCCACCAGATGGCATTGTTTTGTTGACAGGACCTGGAGAAGGCCAATTCTGTGGGACCTAATCGGTCACTGGGATTCATGCGGCAGAAGGCGGTCCTGAAGATATTCTGGTCCGATGCCATGTAGGGCTTTATAAGGTAGCCCCATGTAGAAAGTGTTGCAATAGTCGAACCTCAAGGTGATGAGGGCATGAATTACTATGAGCAGTGACTCCCTGTCCAAGTAGGGCAGCAACTGGTGCACCAGGTGAACCTGGGCAAACGCCCTCCTCACCAGAGCTGAAAGATGGTGCTCTAATGTTAGCTGTGGATCAAGGAGGATGCCCAAGTTGCAGACCCTCTTTGAGGGGGTCAAAGATTCCCCCCTCCCAGGGAAATGGACAGACAGATGGGATTGTCCTTGGGAGGCAAAACCCACAGCCACACTGTCTTGTCAGGGTTGAGTTTGAGCCTTTTGACACCCATCCAGACCCTAACAGCCTTCAGGCACCGACACATCACTTCCAATGCTTTGCTGACTGGACATGGAATGGAGATGTAAAGCTGGGTATCATCAGCATACTGATGATACCTCACCCCAAGCCCTTGGAAGATCATGTAGATATTAAATAGCAGGGGGGAGAGGACTGACCCCTGAGGCACCCTACAAGGGAGAGACTTAGAGATTGATCTCTGACCCCCCACTAACGCCAACTGTGACCGGCCAGAGAGGTAGGAGGAGAATCACTGAAGAACAATGCCTCCCACACCCAAACCCTCCAGCTGGCACAGAAGGATACCATGGTCGATGGTATCGAAAGCTGCTGAGAGGTCATGAAGCACCAGGACAGAGGATAAACCCTTGTCATGGGCCCATCAGAGATCATCCATCAGTGCGACCAAAGCAGTTTCCATGCTGTAGCCTGATCTTTCAGGGCCTAGATGGTCGGCTTCTTCCAAGGACCGTTGGAGCTGGAGCGACACCACCTTCTCAACAACCTTCCCCATAAAGGTTGGAGACTGGACAATAGTTGTTGAGTATGGCTGGGTCCAGGGAAGGCTTCTTGAGGAGGGGGCGCACGATTGCCTCCTTGTAGGGAGCTGGGAAGGACATCCCCCTCAGAGAAGTATTGACAATCTCCTGGACCCAGCTCCGTGTCACCTCCCTACTGGATTAAACCAGCCAAGAGGGACATGAATCTAGCAAACAGGTGGCAGAACTCACAGCTCCAATGGCCTTGTCCACTTCATCAGGTGTCACCAGGTAAACTCCTCCCAGACAGATAGACAAAGACGGGCCCCAGTCACCTCAACTGACTCATTGTCAGTCGACACTGCTATCCAATCGGAGTCAAGGTCCATCTGAATCTGAGCGACTTTACCAGCGAAAAATGAATTAAAATCCTCAGCACTGCTCTGCAAGGGTTCCCCTACTCCCCTCTGATTGAGAAGGGAAGAGTTCACCCTGAACAGAGCAGCCGGGTGGGATTCTGCTGATGCAATCAAGGCAGCATGATACACGCATCTTGCCGCCTTGAGCGCCACTTTGTAAGTCTTAATATGAGCTCTTACAAATGTGTGATCAGATTCAGACTTACTTTTCCTTCATTGCTTCTCCAGACATCTCTTCTGGCATTTCAACACCAGAATTCCTTGGTGAACCAAGGGGCGCTCCCGGGTCTAGTGCCACAGAGAGGTTGCAACAGTGCAATCTAATCAAGAGCATCCATCGCAACCTTGTTCCAGGTCACAGCAAGAGACTCTGCCAAACTGTGCACAAGTGAATTTGGTAGAACCCCAAGCATCCTCTGAAAGCCCTCTGGGTCCATCAGGCGTCTGGGGCAGAACCACCTAGTCGGTTCTGCCTCCCTGCAGGGGAGGATTGGAGCCTCGAAGTCAAGCTGCAGTAGAAAATGGTCTGACCAGGGGCCAGATTACACTCGTCACCAGTACCCCAAGACGAGCTCATGGGGCCGTAACAAGAGATTGCTTTCCAGCAGCATTCCCTTCTTCCTCCAGAACGGCTTGCCCCATGGCTTCTGCCATATCTGCCTCTCTCCAGCAATGCCGGGATCTTCTAGCCCTCTGCCACCCCAGATATAGGCTCCCCTAACCCTCCTGCTCCTCTGTCGCCAGGTGAGCTATACATCGCATCCATACTATATCCATTCATTCCATAACCATCCATTTCATATATACAGTCCCAATCATTCTGAAGAACATATAGTAGTAGTAGTATTAAGAAGTAAATATATTTTTCCACAGCTTTCTACTGCTGCTGCATTTCATTGAAGACTTCAACTCCTCTACTGGTCTGTGGCTAGCTGGTTGGGATGGTGGTCTGGCTGGACTGGTTTGCTGCTTGGCCACAAACAGGCTAGTTTCTGCAAATGCAGCTCTGATAAAGGCAATCTCATGGTTCAGTACTGTAACAGCCCGAGAATCACCCCTTTTACAATGCAAGGTTTATTTTTGTATCTTTCCAGAAAGAACATGGCTGAATTTCCTAACAGTTATTCCCTGGGTGTAGAAGCTGGGAAGTGGGGGTGAGAGAGAAGGGGAAAGTAAGGAAGAGAGGGAGAGAGAGAAAAATATGAGAGAATATGAAAAAATGATAATCTATTCCCCTAAAATCTTTGATTTGTCTTATCTAATCTATTGAGGTGCAGAACAAAAAGAAGCACAAGGACACAAAAAACCTGAGAGAGATTTATAAAACCTGTAACACAACAATCCATGTCTTACTATTTAGTCTTCATTTGGTATTTTATAATAGAATAGTTTCTCCCAAACTTAATGATCTTCTCTGTAAAGGATAAAATATAGCTCCTATGATTTTTAATGACTATGACTGGATATGATAGTTACTACATGAGGAATGAGTGACTTTGAGATGAGAGAGAGAAGAGAGGAAGGGAGAGAGGGAGGGAGAGAGAGAGAAAAAGAGATGAAAGAGAGAGATGAGAGAGAGAGGAAGGGAGAGGGAGAGAGGGAGAGAGAGATGAGAGAGGGAGGGAGGGAAAGAAAGAAATGAGAAAGGGTGGAAGGGAGAAAGAGATTGGAGAGGGAGAAAGTTAGGAGAGGAGGGGTAGAGAGAGGGAGAAAGATAGAGAGAGGGAGATAGATAGATCTGTTTCCTATAGAAAAGAAAACACAGAGAGCCACAAAACATGAGTAGGCGTGGCTGGAGGAGTCATGTGACTCAGGAGTAAGTGACATTGAGTTGGCCATATCCACCCAGGTTTTGTGGCTCCTGGAGTTTTGTTGTCTATGGAAAAGTGATCCAAATGGCTCTTGGAGGTTCCAGACTCTAGTCTAGAGAGAGGTCCATGGACAGTTTGATCTCCTTAATAAATCAGTCAGCATAGCAGATATACTGTTGTTGCATCACGATCTTTCAAAGGAATTTAATAAATACAGTAGGACACAAGTACTGTGTGACTTGCATCCATCCCTGAAATATACACGTTTGATTTATTTTTTTAATGGCTTGCTGAGCTTTAAAGGTATCTATTTTTCACACAAACTATATACTTTGAACATTAAAATCTACATTTGGAGTTATGATCAAAATTACAAAAATGAATTTTAATTTTCTCCAAGGCCTAGCAAACAAGAACAAATTATTTCCTACTGTTCTTTTAATAAAACCTGCCAGCTTGCAAAACATCTGCTTCAGAAATTATCACTATAAGTTTGCTACAATAATTTCCAGCATTTCTAGTATTTCATCATTGGATAAGGAATTTGTTCCCCCATAAGCAATAAAATAGTTGCAAGAGTTAATTAATATTAATGAAGCATGAAATTCAGAATCTACTAGTGATCCTACTAACAAATCCAGAAATAGAGTTCCTGTAATAAGCTAAGTGAAAGCAAGAGCAAAAATGGGCAAATCAAAAAAGGGAGAGTTTTCAGTCTGATACATGAAATGTTTTGGTTTTGGTTCCAATGCAAACAAAATTTTGCATTATTCACAGGTACTGTTGGGCGAACCGAACTTGCATGAAGAACTTTGTGGTGTTCAGCATACCAAACTCAAACCCGGACTTTTTTGATTCAGCGTTCGAATGAACTCTGTGATACGCCAATCAAAGCCGTGTTGTAAGCCGAAGCCATGCGGTATCCGGGCAGGAAACGCAAGGACCGGCTGTGATTGGCCATGCTGGATGCATGGCTGTGATTGGCCTGGCAGGACACCTGATCCTACCTGTATAAAAGACAGGACCATGCGCTCCAGCACCATTAAAAGAGCTCCGAGTTAGTTAGGGACAGTGCTGTTGCTGCTGCTGCTGCTGACAGGGAGAGATAGGTTGGGAAGTTTTCTAAGGGCAGATCACCTAGGCTGCATCTGGTGGCAGCTGCCACTGAAAGGGGACATATCTCAACTCTGCCATTGTCTCCCAAAGGTCAGATCACCTAGGCATCCAAGAGAAAAAAGGGGGAGATTTTTGGGGGGGCAGTTTCCCTGCATCTGGGGCTGGCTGCCTCTGAAAAGGGGCATATCTCAACTCTGCCATTGTCTTCCTGAGGGCAGATTTTTCAACGATAGAATTGTCCTATGTGCAGATTGGGTCAGAAAAGTTCATGTAGAAGTGATAGATCTAGCCATTGTAGAAATTAAGATAGGAATGTCATTTTTACTTGGCTGCTACTGCTCTCTGTCAATTTAGTTTTGGGTCAAACACGGGGCCATTTCCTATCTCTGCATTTCTTTTTTCTATCTAATCAAAAGCCACTAGTGCTCTCTGTCAATGTAGTTTTGGGTGAAACACAGGGCTACTTCCTTTCCCTGCATTTCCTTTTTCTCTCTAAGACAAGACCTCTACTGCTGTCTGGGGATTTAATTTTTACAGGGCATTTAATTTTTGAAGTCTTGATCCACCTGAATGCTGTGCCTTCTTCTGTTCCCAGATTTCTTGGGCCACTGTCACTGCAGGGTTTAAACTATGAAGAAAGCTGCAAAACAAGGGCCGTGTCTGTGGTGCTACTGCTGGTGGAGGTGGTGGTGATGGAACTGTTGCTGCAGGAGCAGGGAGAGGGCGTGTAACATCTGTGTCTCATACCCCTTCTTGTGGTGCAAGCAGGTGCCTGGGTTTGGGGCCTATATTGGCAGGCCCCAAAACCTCTTCCAGAGTGGTGAGGCAAGAAGAAGTCATGGCAGTTGGAGATAATATGGCACGCAGTGCTACCAGTTCCATGGAATTGCCTTCCACCCACTCCACCTCAGCCGTGAGTTCAGAGCCCTCCTTATCACCCCCCTTCAAAGCAGCAAGGCAGTCTCAGCCACAAGCAGTAGAGTCTTTAATGCTCTTCAATGACACTTCTAACTGGAATGCCATGGGCCATCCACCTGCCCCCTCCCCAGTTGCAGACCTTGGGCTTCTGGATGCACAAGAGCTTCTGCTGGAGAACGAGGAGGTGTCCAGGGCATCATTGGGGAAGACCACAATAGAGGAAGATGAGACCCAAATCCCTGCTCTTGCAGCATACTGCAATGTTGAGGCTGAGAGGGAGGCTAGCGAGGAGGAGTCGTTTGAAGAAGATGCCAGGGAGGATGATGAGGTGCTAGATCCCACGTGGACTGAAGGCTGGCAGAGTTCAAAGGAGGAAGAGGCTGTGGTGGTCCAACAGTCCCAGGCAGCCAACAGAAGAGGGAGAAGGGTGCAAACCATCAGCGCTCAGTCTGTTGGTACTACTGCCCACCATGGCCAGGGACCAATCACGTCACATGTGCCACAAAGAATGTCACCAGTGTTGCATTTTTTTCAAGCAGGTTACAGATGACAAGATAAAGGTCATTTGCACACTCTTCCACCAGTCCCTGAAGTGAGGGAGAGGTGTTAATAATCTCAGCACCACCTGCATGATCAGGCACCTGAATACAAAACATGAGCTTTGGTGGCAGCAATCCTGTAAAAATATTCAAATGCCTGGGTCTTCCTCTTCTGCTATGACTGCTTCAACCCCTGCCACCGGCGCTCCAACAACAAGGCCACCTGTCTCTCCACAAAGGGACAATGTAGGATCACCACCAACACCACCTCCACCAACAGCAGCACCACCACCATCGCCAAGCCTGTCCATACCGTCCCAGGGAAGCTTTCAGCTGTCCATCCCTCAAACTTTGGAGAGAAAGCGGACGTTCGGCCCATCTCACCCACAAGCCCGGGCCCCTATTGCCAGCATTTCAAAGCTGCTGGCATTTGAAATGCTCCCCTACCGCCTGTTGGAGACAGAAAGTTTCAAAATGTTATGGAAGTGGCTGTCCCACAATATGTTGTTCCCAGCCGCTACTATTTTTCACGCCAGGCCATCCCTGCCCTGCACCAACATGTAGTGGAGAAAGTTAGGTGTGCACTGCACAATGCTGTCAGTTCCCACGTTCATATCACCACTGACACATGGACCAGTAAACATGGCCAGGGCCAGTACATCTGTCTCACTGCCCACTGGGTGAATGTAGTGGCGGCTGGGAATGAGGCGGGAAGCAATTTAGCACATATCCTTCCACCACCCAGGATTGCTGGACATCAGTCGGTGCCTCCTGTTGCCTCCTACTACTACTCTGCTTCCTCCTCTTCACCCTCCACATGCAGTAAGTGCAGCGCAGTAACCACCGATTTGAGCATGGCCATGGGGAAACAGCAGCAGGCGGTGCTAAAACTCATCTGCTTGGGTGAGAGACCACACATCACCCTGGAGCGGTGGACCAGCATCCAGGAGCAGACAGACAAGTGGTTACTGCCACTGCACCTGAAGCCTGGCAAGGTGGTGTGTGACAATGGGTGGAACTTTGTGGCAGCCTTGGGCTGAGCGGGGTTGACACACATCCCTTGCCTGGTGCATGTGCTCAACTTGGTGGTGCAGAAGTTTCTGGTCCATTATCCATACATGTAGGTGCTGCTGAATAAAGTGTGTGCAGTGTGTGCACACTTTTGCCCTTCCCACCCTGCTGCTGCTCGCCTATCTTCTCTGCAGAGAAACTTTGGCCTTCCCACCCACCGCCTCATATGTGATTTGCCAACCAGGTGGAATTCCATGCTGCATATGTTGGAAAGGGTGTGTGAGCAGCAGCAGGCAATAGTGGAGTTCCAGCTTCAAAATGCCCGAGTGAGTAGAAGTGCAGACCAACAGCACTTTACCACCAATGACTGGACCTCCATGAGGGACGTTTGTGTCATGTTGCAGTGCTTCCAGTACGCCACTGATATGGTCAGCGCTGATAATACCATCATCAGCACTACCACCCCCATCCTTTGCCTACTGGAAAAAACCCTTCAGGCCATGACAGAGGATGTGGCAGAGGAGGAAGCAGAGGAGGAGGAAGGCCCATTTTCCCAGGCAGCAGGGGAGTGCATCCGTGGCTCGCAGGTGGGTGGCTGGGCTGAGAACAGCCAGGTACTCCGCTGTCCAGCCAGCATAGAGTTTGGGGGGGAGGAGGAGGAGGAGGAGGACTTGCAGTAGGGCGGCCCCCAGTGCAGCTCACGGGCATCAATGGAGCATGGCTAGAGGGAGGAACAGGAGGAAGATGAGGAGGAGAGACCTGTTACTGACAATCTCTCCTTGACTCAAGGCAGCTTGGCTCACATCAGTGCCTGCGCAAGGACCCCAGGGTAGCCCGCATTGACACCTCTATCAGTTACTGGATGGCCACCCTGCTGGATCCCCGTTATAAGGACAACATCACCTCCTTCATCCCAGCACTCGAGCGGGAGCGCAAAATGAGAGAGTACAAGAGTGGCTGGTGGACACACTAGTGGCAGTGTTTCCACAGGACTTGGAGGGCTCAGTGGTGGCATGCAGAGGAGGAGGAGGACACAGTCGCCAACGCAGCAGGGGCACTGGCAGCACTTCACAGGGGAGGGTGTGTCACGCTGTGGATTGACAGCCTCCAAAGACATTAAGAAACATCCAGTAGTTAGATAGTTAACTCTGTTTATTAATGTAGCTCCTCCTCTATGATGTAACAGTTTGCTCACATCCTCCTCCTTGCAGGAAGAAGAAGCTCCCTAGCTTCCGAGCATCCATTATTACGATCTACTTTCTTTAGCAATGTAGGCATTAATTTTATGTCTCCTGAGACAAACTTTATTTTTCTACTTTTTCTAATAAAAGTTTAGTTCATTCGAACATGCTTGGTTTGTACTTTAATAGCCATCTCCTCCGGAAAGTCCTGGCTCAGTCCTAACAGGCTGAGCACCTTGTTAAGGTAAGGGACCCTCTGAAATCCAACATGGTAAGCAGAGGATGGTTGACTATTAAACAAACAGACGCTTACATTCTGTAAGCTCACTGGCTGTTTCTCCTGATGCCAGCCAAAAAGAAGATAAATCCCCTCACGCAAAGCTACATCGATTCTATTTCCAGCCAGCAGTTAGCTGAGCTCAAAGAAATTATTCGTGCCACGGATGATAAAAGGAAATTAATCATGTCTACGCAGCCTGAGTCGGAACCCTCTGAAGCTGGCGAATCTCAACAAATCGTAAGTCACTCTTACCTGATTGATACGGTTGGGAGTCAGGAAGAAGAAATTAAATCAGTCCTAGAGATTCCCTCAGGCAGTATTTCAAATCAGCCCAGTGACGAGGAGATAGAAGAAGAAACTCTGACACCCTTTCAATCTCAAAGCTTTCAGTCATCAGTTTTGCCTACAAAGGCTCCTGCCAAGTTAAAGCATTCTGATGATTTGGTTTCTCTCACTTCAGCTAAAATAAAAGGCACAACCCTGAATCTGGAGAAAATTGAGGGAATCATTGATAAACTTGAGAAAGAAATTCACGGTTTAGAGTCATTCTGTATTCTCTTCGATAATTTACCAACTATTAAGAATAATGCGCAGCGAGAAATTTACTTCAGTTACTTAGAGAAAGCTGCTGATGTGAGAACTGAATTAAGGGCTTTGAAGAAACTCCAATTAAAGTTGATAACTGAAAAAATGGAGTCTGTGTCTCTAGTAGAGACCACGCATGAAAAATTCCAACCTACTGATAAGGCAGGAATGTCTTTGTCTTACCAAGCCGAAGACACACATGCACAAAAGGGCCACGGTTCAGTGATCACCCATTTCTATCCTGCTGCATTGTCTCAAATAGAAACCTTTCCAAAGGGAGAAGGGGGGGTAGAATTACCCACAGAAAAAAACCCGGAACATCTGCCTTTTGCAGTTGGAAGCCGCGGGAGGGGGGCAAATTCACCCACCGCAGCAACTTACGCAACAGCAGCCACTAGTGGCTGGTATGCTCAGAAAGAAAAAGTTTTTCCCTGAAGCTACTATGCATGAAGTGATCCATTATGATTCCAAATCTAATGTATCTAGAGCTTCTCTTGCTGCACAGATGCAAAAGGATCCAGTTCCTCAAATTCCAGGCATTTCTGTTTCACCACAGAGGCCT